>NC_042978.1:19373796-19708589 GCF_901001165.1 Salmo trutta
GAGAAGTTCTTACGCATGCGACACTCCTGAGCGACGTCTATCCAGCGCTGGATGACCCGTGCCCTGAGGTGCGGGCGGATCTGGCGTCGGTGCAGTATGGTGCTGACCACACATGCTGCCACAGCATTGAACTGGGTGATGGTGGCACGGATGGTGGAAGCACTGTGCTTGTTTTGCTTCTTATCCCTCTGGGACCAGATGGAACCCAGGCAGTGGTGAGGAACCACCTTCTTGAACAACAACTGGAAACAGACAAACAATGAGACTATTAGCATTCAAACTTTTAAAGTAACTGTCCAGTGAAAATATTACTTTAAAAAAAGTTATTCTGTTAACGCATACCAAAATATTGTTGCTGACCTATATCGTATGTGGCCAAAGCATAAATTGGCAAAAAAATAAAAACACTTAAATAAAAACTCACCTCAAAAACTTGTATCATAAAAATGCTTGCCATTTCCTCATAGAACATGAAGTCATGTTGGCTCATTGGTTGAGCTGGCCAAATCAGCGGTCTACTCTCATTAATATTTTTTGGGGGTCCGCACACACCATCACAACACAGAAAAGCTGATTTATGACCTACTTAATTAGCATTTTTAACAAGGAAAACTACTTCACTCGTATTATAATTATTTAAAAATGTATTTCATAGAAATATGGTAATACTGGACAGTTACTTTAAAATGTATATTTATCCTATATTGTTCAAATACATTGGCAGCCCATACTCCCACCCAGCCTCCCTCAGCCTCTCTTACCGCATCCATATAGGTTAGCTGCTCAGCCACCAAATCTGCATCAAATGACAGGAAGTCTTCCTGGACCTCGATCTCCACTTCCTCATCCTCACCCAGGCAGAAGGAGCTGTTGCCATGGAAACCGCCAGAGAAACCTACCAAGAGGAGAAATGATCAAATGATTTCATTCATAATGGCAGGGCTGCCAACTTTTGGAGATAGCTTGGAGTGTGATCTCCTTTCGTGAATGTCATTGCCTCCAACCCATAGCCGTGGTTAAAGTTCATTTCCTGCATTTCTACATATTTTCATATGGCTTAGGCCCATGACCAGGGCGGAATAATTGTTATTTTTTAAATTATTATTCAAGATTCTCGTACAGTTTGAAAAAAAAAATCTAAACAAAATCAAATCATTGTCACATGCACCAAATACAACAGGTGTAGTAGACCTTACCATGAAATGCTTACTTGCAAAGTACTTAACTCTTATGTTAACTGCATTGTTGGTTAAGAAAATATTTACTAAATAAAGAAAGAAAAAAGTAACAAAATAACGAGGATACACACACACACACACACACACACACACACACACACACGGGGTACCGGTACCGAGTCAATGTACAGGGGTACAGTCAACTGCGTTTATTTTCAGCAAACTTAACATGTGTAAATATTTGTATGAACATAAGATTGAACAACTGAGACAAACTGAACAAGTTCCACAGTCATGTGACTAACAGAAGTGGAGTAATGTGTCCCTGAACAAAGGGGGGGGGGGTCAAAATCAAAAGTAACAGTCAGTATCTGGTGTGGCCACCAGCTGCATTAAGTACCGCAGTGCATCTCCTCCTCACGGACTGCACCAGATTTGCCAGTTCTTGCTGTGAGATGTTACCCCACTCTTCCACCAAGGCACCTGCAAGTTCCAGGACATTTCTGGGGGGAGTGGTCCTTGCCCTCACCCTCCGATCCAACAGGTCCCAGGCGTGCTCAATGATATTGAGATCCGGGCTCGTCGCTGGCTATGGCAGAACACTGACATTCCCGTCTTGCAGGAAATCACGCACAGAACGAGCAGTATGGCTGGTGGCATTGCAATGCTGGAGGGTCATGTCAGGATGAGCCTGCTGGAAGGGTACCACATGAGGGAGGATGTCGTCTACCCTATAATGCACAGCATTGAAATCGCTTGTTGTCATTGCAGGCACAGTCCAATGATGCTGTGACACGTCGCCCCAGACCATGACGGACCCTCCACCTCCAAATCGATCTCGCTCCAGAGTACAGGCCTCGGTGTAGCGCTCATTCCCTCGACAATAAAAGCGATTCCGACCATCACCCCTGGTGAGACAAAACCGCGACTCATCAACGAAGAGCACTTTTTGCCAGTCCTTTCTGGTCCAGTGACGGTGAGTTTGTGCCCATAAGCGACGTTGTTGCCAGTGATGTCTAGTGACGACCTGCCTTACAACAGGCCTCCACCCCTCAGTCCAGCCTCTCTCAGCCAATGAGCACCGATGGAGGGATTGTGCGTTTCTGGTGTAACTCGGGCAGTTTTTGTTGCCATCCTGTACCTGTCCCGCAGGTGTGATGTTCGGATATATCGATCCTGTCCAGGTGTTGTTACACGTGGTCTGCCACTGCGAGGATGATCAGTTGTCCGTCCTGTCTCCCTGTAGCGCTGTCTTAGGCGTCTCACAGTACGGACATTGCAATTTATTGCCCTGGCCACATCTGCAGTCCTCATGCCTCCTTGCAGCATGCCTAAGGCAAATTCACGCCGATGAGCAGGGACCCTGGGCATCTTCCTTTTGGTGTTTTTCCAGAGTCAGTAGAAAGGCCTCTTTAGTGTCCTACGTTTTCATAACTGTGACCTTAATTGCTTAAGCTGTTATCTGTTAGTGTCTTAATGACCGTCCTACAGGTGCATGTTCATTAATTGTTTATGGTTCATTGAACAAGCATGGGAAACAGTGTTTAAACCCTTTACAATGAAGATCTGTGAAGTTATTTGGATTTTACAAATTATCTTTGAAAGACAGGGACCTGAAAAAGGAGCGTTTATTTTTTTGCTGAGTTTATGTACATGTATGTAGAGGTAAAATGACTATGCATAGATAATAAACAGTGAGTAGCAGCAGCAACAAAAAAAGGGTTGGGGTCAATGCAAATAGACCGGGTAACCATTTGATTAGCTGTCAAGCACTTATGGCTTGGGAGTAGAAGCTGTTAAGGAGCCTTTTGGACATAGACTTGGCACTCCGGTACTGCTTGCCATGCGGTAGAAGAGAGAACAGTCTATGACTAGTGTGGTTGGAGTCTTTGGCAATTTTTTGTGCCTTCCTCTGACACTGCCTAGTATAAAGGTCCTGGATGGCAGGAAGCTTGGCCCCAGTGATGTACTGAGACGTAAGCACTACCCTCTGTAGCGCCTTCCGGTCAGATGTCGAGCAGTTGCCATACCAGGCGGTGATGCAACCAGTCAGGATGCTCTCGATGGTGCAGCTGTAGAACTGAGTATCTGAGGACCCATGCCAAATCTTTTCTGTCTCCTGAGGGGGAATAGGGGTTGTCGTGCCCTCTTCAAGACTGTCTTGGCGTGTTTTCACCATGATGGTTGTTGTTGATGTGACACCATGGAACTTGAAGCTCTCGACCTTCTCCACTACAGCCCCGTCGATGAGAATGGGGGCATGCTTGGCCCTCCTTTTCCTGTAGTCCACAAATACACACTCAAAACCCGATGACTTGGTTTGAAGTTACTTTGAGATTATTTGGGCATGGAATTTAGAGTATGCTAGCTGGGTAACATTGACTTACATTGGTGTTTGGTTAGAAAATGCTAATACTCACCTCCTGAGTGCATCGCAGTGCTAGCTGTGCCACTAGAGATTCTGGGTTTGAGTCCAGGCTCTGTCGCAGCCGGCCGCAGCCGGCCGCAACCGGCTCATGCAAGTGGTGGATTCAATCACTATAGTAGGCTAAGCTATATTATCACATGCTGTCAAAAGGAAACATTCTGCGACAGGAGTGACAGAAAATTCACTTGTTGACAATTAGCGCTACAGGTTGGCATGCTGCGGTTCTGAAAATGTTGTTCACAAACTTTGATCAGCGGAGAACAAACGTGCCTGTCCAGTCTGCCGTTGTGCCCCAGTAGAAAGGCTGCTCCACGCTAATCGTGAGGGATTTTTTTTTTTTAACCAACGCGCATCCAATTGGCTTGGTCCTGGACCCCCACTAAACCAATCACAAGCTTCAATCTGCTGCAGTTCACAATGTGGTGGTAGGAAAATTATGGATCTCCCGGGTGAAGGTGCTGCAGTTACAACGCTTATGATATACAGTTGAAGTCGGAAGTTTACATACATTTAGGTTGGAGTCATAAAAACTCGTTTTTCAACCACTCCACACATTTCTTGTTAACAAACTATAGTTCTGGCAAGTTTGTTAGGACATCTACTTTGTGCATGACACAAGTAATTTTTCCAACAATTGTTTACAGACAGATTATTTCACTTATAATTCACTGCATCACAATTCCAGTGGGTCAGAAGTTTACATACACTAAGTTGACTGTGCCTTTAAACAGCTTGGAAAATTACAGAAAATGATGTAATGGCTTTAGAAGCTTCTGATAGGCTAATTGACATAATTTGAGTCAATTGGAGGTGTACCTGTGGATGTATTTCAAGGCCTACCTTCAAACTCAGTGCTTCTTTACATGGGAAAATCAAAAGAAATAAACCAGGACCTCATAAAACAAATTGTAGACCTCCACAAGTCTGGTTCATCCTTGGGAGAAATTTCCAAACGCCTGAAGGTACCACATTCATCTGTACAAACAATAGTACGCAAGTATAAACACCATGGAACCACGCAGCCATCATACCGCTCAGGAAGGAGACGTATTCTGTCTCCTAGAGATGAACGTACTTTGGTGCGAAAAGTGCAAATCAATCCCAGAACAGCAGCAAAGGACCTTGTGAAGATGCTGGAGGAAACAGGTACAAAAGTATCTATATCCACAGTAAAACTAATCCTATATCGACATAACCTGAAAGGCCGCTCGGCTAGGAAGAAGCCACTGCTCCAAAACCGACATAAAAAAGCCAGACTACTGTTTGCAACTGCACATGAGGACAAAGATCGTACTTTTTGGAGAAATGTCCTCTGGTGTGATGAAACAATAATAGAACTGTTTGGCCATAATGACCATCGTTATGTTTGGAGGAAAAAGGGGGAGGCTTGCAAGCCGAAGAACACCATCCCAACTTTGAAGCACGGGGGTGGCAGCATCATGTTGAGGGGGTGCTTGACAACAAAGTCAAGGTATTGGAGTGGCCATCACAAGCCCTGACCTCAATCCTATAGAACATTTGTGGGCAGAACTGAAAAAGCGTGTGCAAGCAAGGAGGCCTACAAACCTCACTCAGTTACACCAGCTCTGTCAGGAGGAATGGGCCAAAATTCACCCAATTTATTGTGGGAAGCTTGTGGAAGGCTACCCAAAACGTTTGACCCAAGTTAAACAATGTAAAGGCAATGCTACCAAATACTAATTGAGTGTATGTAAACTTCTGACCCACTGGGAATGTGATGAAAGAAATAAAAGCTGAAAGAAATAATTCTCTCTACTATTATTCTGACATTTCACATTCTTGAAATAAAGTGGTGATCCTAACTGACCTAAGACAGGGAAGTTTTACTAGGATTAAATGTCAGGAATTGTGAAAAAACTGAATTTAAATGTATATGTCTAAGGTGTATGTAAACTTCCGACTTCAACTGTAGAATTGCAGGTGCATATGCACCGATTTGGAGGCACAATTGAAAAGTTAACACACTGAACATACACTGTATTCATCTGAAAATGAAAGCAGCAGGCCTACTTTTTTCAATGCATGAGAAGAGGGTCAAGTGTGTCTCACACACGCCCAATGGAGAGAAAGAGATGGAGATAGAAATAGAGAGAAATGAAGGAGAGGGATAGAGACATAGATAAAAAGACTAAAGAATTGAGGGAGGATAGAGTACTAATTAACTAGATATCTTAGACTCTTCACCCACCCTCGGAGTCTGGATCCAGACTGGCCTCGGCTTGTAGCTGCCCCAGTAGACTCTGGGCTCTACGAATGGGCTCCGATCCAGGCAGGGCCCTCTGTAGATAGGCCATGACTCTGTGGAGGCAGGGGTAAGATGGAGGCTCCTGGAAGTCCTCTGGACACTGGTCCAGCCAAACTCGAAGGATGGAGGCCAGGGCACTGAGGGTGAGGAGGGAAGGGGGGCAGAGATAAAGTCAAGGAAGCCTGCTGGGAGCAAGCTGCTGCTGACAGAGGGAAAGGCAGACTGAGGAGCTACACAGTAACAACTCAGGTTGAATCCATATGGAAAGTAAGCAAAGACAGACAGACTAAGAAAGTAGGAGATGTTGAGAAATCTTACGTTCGAACGGCTCCTTTGGTTTCAGAGGGTCTACATCGCTCCATCTGTCCTTCACTATCCTCTGGAATTCCATATCTGAGAAAGAAAACAAGAGAAAATAACATTTCAGCACCAATGTCTACCATCAGTCTGTAAAAGAAGTGAGACCAATAAGTTTCCTTAGCCTCTCAATGTAGAGCGGTAGTGTTCTTCAGTCACAGTGTGTCACAGCCCATCACTTATACATACAATTGACCTCATAAAAACCATGTTGATTAGCTAAATTATTTGAGCCAGGTCTTATAGCACTATGGCTGGGAGAAAAGCCTGAACACACTTGGGCCCACCAGGACCAGGACTTGCCAGCCTCTGCTGTACACTACAGCCCCCAGACCCAGACGTACTTGTCCAACAGCAGCTGCAGCACGGTGTGTGTGCTGGCGAAGGCGCGGTACGTGGACAGGAAGATGCTGGTGTAAGTGAGGTCATTGTCCCCGAACGCCGTCAGCAGGGTCTCCACCAGCCGTTCCAGCGTTCCCGCCCGGATACTCCGGATCTTACAGGTTTCCAGCTGGCTCACTGTGTGGCCAGGGGGCAGCCGGTCCCCCTCCGCCTGTGATCAGACAAGATTGAAAGAACCAAGGATATTAGAATGATGAGAACGGGGGAGAGAAATGGAGGGAGACACAGAGGTGTTGAGACAAAGGCACCCTATATTTAATTCTTAAGCAGATGGGTATGAGTATTGTGTCTGCTGGGAGAAGAATTAGAAGAGAGATATTTGGTGCTGCTAGCACACTAAAACAGGAAACTCTCCAATCTGCTTCTAATCACGGAGTGGAGCACCCCTCCTCCACCCTGTCCTCTGGCTAAGAGAGGGAGGCAAAGAGGACAGCAGACTCAGTTCAACTCACAGTAGCTCTCCACTCTCAAAGTCAGTACTGCTCTCCGGCAAAATCTCACCACAAATGTACTGACTGTCAAGTACCAAACATTTACATTCACATTTGTATAGCATTTCTTCAGATGGCACTCTATGGGCAGTGCCACAACAGTAAACAAAGCGCCAGTGTGGCTCGCTGTTTACATTATCTTGCTTTCCCACTAAAGAAATGAAGGGATTACAATCACCAACAACCACAAAGAGACAATCAACAGAACAGACAATAGTCTTGTTTTCACTAGCTTACTCATACATTCGCATATACAGAACTCCCACTCCCTCCCACTCAGGGGCTACAATAAACAAGCACTCTAAATGTATACTGCCATATGATTATGTGGGGTAGTTGTTCTCATCCATATGCTTTGCTTTTACAGGATGCAACATGCAGGGAAAGAAGAATTGTGGTGGCAGTTGGGTCGTTCCACTTCAAAAAGCACAAGAAAGACGATTTCAACACCCACCATCTCAGATTGTTGTTAGAAACAGATATGATTAGCATTCCTGCTAAATTGTTTTTTTTAAATATAATTTGTTCCCTGAGAAATGAAGCTGATTGATTGCACACAAATTGACCATTTTAATTTCTAGGATTCATATAATATTCAATATTCAAAAATTATAGTACCCAACCTATTTGGACCTAACTTTTTTCTAATGTGTAAGACATGAGGACTCAAAAGAGGTGGTCAATAGCCCGTTGTATCAATTCTCTATGTTTGACAAGTAGTATGCCGCTGCAGCTCAGAGTATTGTTTCTTAATCCTATATCATGACTTCTCAGTGAATTTGGTGATGGTTTCTTTCCCCTGTGGAGAGAAATTAGTAATTGAAGTTGTTGGGTGTATGTCCCATCCTACATCCTGATAATACCAGGTTCTGACCACTAGATGGTGCTGTTCCTGCTATTAGGCTTTTTTTTAAAGAATCCCCCATTGTTAAAGGGATAGTTCACCCAAATCACAACATTTACTTACATACATACATACATACATACATACATACATACATACATACATACATACATACATACATACATACATACATACATACTATATTGTTTTCTTACCCTGTAAGCAGTCTTTGGGCCAGGTATGACAGCAACCCATGCTTTGGTTGCTTTTTGGCGTTTGTGGCACAAATCCAATGCAAGTCAATGGTAACTACATTAGCATTTCTGCAATTCATATCCCAAAAATCTGTAAGCAATATCCTTGAGTTACACAATCTATTGCTAGATACTTTAGGATGATTTGCAAGAAAATGCTAACATAAGTACCATTGACTTGCATTGGATTTGTGACAAACATTCAAAAAAGTTTGCATTTTAAACAGTGACTTTAATGACTCATTTGTCTGACCAGGTGGGGTGGGACAAATTCACTGAGAATACATTACATAGGATGGAAAAAAACAATACTCTGAGCTCCATACTAGTCGTCAAACAGAGAACTGATACTATATACTTGTTGTTGGGGTGAGATTGGCGTGGGGTGTTGGGCGCCCGTGGATGGCTTTTGACCACTTCTTTGGATTCCTCATGTCTAACTCATTGTTAGAAAAAGGTTTGGTCCAAATCAGATGTTAGGTACTATAATTATAGAATATTACATTAATCCTATAAATTAAAATGGACAATTTAGATGCAATCAATTAGCTTCATTTATCAGAGATCAAATTATATTTCAACAAAATAATGTTTCCGGAATGCTTATCTTATCTGTTTCTAACTACAGAAACAATTTCAGAATAATCTGAGATGGTGGTTGTCAAGGCTTGCTGAAATGACATGGAATGACCTAATTAGAACCAGACAGAGAGAATTAGAGGACGCAACATTGCACCTGTTTCATTATGGCATCTGTGAGAGCATGGGCAGTGCCATTGTGGCCATCTCCATTTTCTTATTCTGCTACTTCTATGAGTTGGTATACAAACTGAAAGGGTGCATACTGCCACCTGGAATGTGCCGTTTGAACAGGTATAAAGCCAAGGTTGGCATTTTACTGCCACCTGCAGTTATGGAATGTGAGTATAATTGATTATAATTCATGAGTATAATTCATTGGCTGATCCCTCTTGATGATGTGGATGGAATTTTGTGATTCTTCCTTAACCCATAGGAAGTCCCTCCCAGTTGACTACTTCAAAATTGTAAAAGTCCTTAATGGCGCTGCCAGTGCTAAAACAGGCTTTTGGGCACCAGAGTACTCTCTCTCTATGGAACTGGCAAATCAGGAAATCACATGACTTTGACAAACAGTTGAGTAGGCTATTTGTGTAAAGGTTTTTATATGGCCTGCGCAGGGTGTTGGCAAAAATGGGAGAATTCAACAGTTTAAATGTTAAAACGCCCAGTGATTGCAAATGGACATTACTGCATATCTTACAATGAAACAGACAAGCTCTATCCACGAAACTATTATTGTAACCCTCTCCTTTCACAAAGAACTATAGACTTATATAATTGCAAAGTGATTCAATCTGTCCTATGTTGCCATGTTAACTAGTGATTATATAATCAATTCTCCAATGGAAAGATTCAATCTGTTTATAGATATAATGCATTGATCAGGGTCATTGTTTGAGCAAGTTCTCAAGTTTGCGTGCTTTCAACCAGTGTGTTGTAGTGAAAGAGCAGAGTGGTCCACTCACCCCCAGCCATCTTGCTCCCTTGTTGGCAGCCTGCTGAATCTGGACCCTCTTCAGTGTCACGTTGTATATTGCTCCCTCCTCCACTTCCTCCCCCCAGTCCTGCACCGAGCTCTGTGGGAGAGACATAATTACATTTTAGTCATTTAGCAGACGCTCTTATCCAGAGCAACTTATGAATGTATACATTTCATACATTTATTTCCGTACTGAGCTGTTGACACACAGACAAACCCTCCTCTAGAACACACGACCACAACAAAGCTGAACATACCAAAACTGTAGCAAAATGTATCACATTTAAAAAGAAGTGTGTCTAGAAACAAAAGAGGAGTTTTGTTATGACTCAAGGACAGAGCAAAAGAGATAGAGAATGAAACCCATACTGAGCAGAGTGCCACTGAGTAGGAGAGACTGTCTCCCTCACCCCCATACCTTTCGCCCTCTCTGAGAGCTGAGGTCAGAGCTGGAGAGGGCCACTGGAGCGCAGGAGATGAGAGCTAAAGCTGAGAACTGTCTGTAGACTAAAGACAATAAAAGATCGCCTGCCTGTCTGAGACTGGCTCAACCTGAAGCCTCCCTCCCAGAGCCTGGAACTGGTGGAAATACAGTACATGTACTGCTCACTGCTCCACACACACACACACACACACACACACAATGTAGTCTACTCTCTGGCTCTGAATCCATATTGGCGACATATTGCCTCTCAGCTATGCAGAGCACACACAGAACTGCAGTTCACTCAAATCTGCCCAGTCAAGGAAGGCAACCACATGCAGTGTAACGGTGACCAGATCTAATTTGAATCCCATAAAGAGGAGCTGTTTAGAGGACAGAAACACTCCAGCAAGTCCAAACTCTCACTTTGCACCGCTGCCATAACAGGACAATGGCAATGTCCACTCCCTCCCCAGACAGAGTGGTGGCAGCTAGAGTCAAAGGTTACGGCTGGCCGTTAACAGGCTTAAAACGCCAGCTCTTAAGGCCAGTGGCACTTAGCCCAGGACTGTTGTGGGTGGATGTTTGGGTTCTAACAAAAACACAGCACAGAGGGCCATGCAGGGAACCCACCCCAAACAATCAGTCAGGCACTGATTAACAGTGTGTGGTGGCAATGGGCTCTGGTATAGAGAGAGAAAGAGGGCCACAGCGGAGTAACTGAGTGCAGGAGATATAACAGGCCAGAAGGTCTGTATTTTCCATCCGTTTCCTGTACAGTGCTGCCTCTCTGCCTGCGAGATAAATACTTCACTCAGTGAGTTATGCAGTCCAGTCCACTCCAAAACAATAGCAGGAGGTATTTCTGCTCTGTGGCCCAGCCTGCTGAGTCCACAGTTTGCACAGAGCCTGCTCTTTGTGCCAGGCAGAAATGTTTTTCAGACTGGGGTTTAAAGGCCTGCCTGCTTTGTGGACCAAGTTGGGGCTTATGGTGTACCAAAGGCCCCGGGTGGGAGTTATAAAAAGAGAGATCAAACAAGTTATTCTGTCACAGGGGACATTTTAGCCTCTAAAAGGACCCAGCTCAGTGTGTCATCTAATAGGCCTATAATACAAAAGCTGAGATAAACATGGTTGTGAATAGGAATGAGTTTAGAGACTACATGGCACATAAATGACCCCAGGATATAAACAGAAGATGGCTTGTTTACTAACTCCAATTTCATAATTGCTGGACAGGCTTCAGTTTGGAAGGATGCTCCAAATCAGCGGAGAAGGATGCCGACTACAGAATTGACTATTTACTCGGGCAAATAACAGTCTGTCTCCAACCTGCTTCTGCTGACATCACAGAACACTAGTGTTGAGCCAAGTGAAAACAATGCGCTCAAGATAACAACAACGGTGTCAAGTCTTTGGGCTGATCCGTAGGCTTTGTGCTTGCTCCAGACGCAGCTGCAGGGACCCGTGAAAAGGAGCTCACGCCCCAGGGCCAAGGCAATTGTTCTACCATTTCACTCTCGGCTCAGAGACAAAAGTTTTTCATTTCTATGGGGAAAAACGAATGGTATCATATTTATTCGGACACTAGTTACATTTCCATAGCGCGGCCGCGTCTTTACGCAGAACGTTTACGCGCAGGCGATACATACCATTTAAAGTGCACCACGAGACCGTTGAGGGAGAGAAAACAATTAAAACTCAATGTTCAAATTCATCCCCCGCCAACCCCCCCCTGTTTCTTTCCTTTATCCGCTACTTTCCCAAGCATACCCCCTCCCTCTCCAGCCTCTCTGAAAGCTGACTCTCAAACCACAAAAGCAACAGTCTGCAGCACGGAAACAGCGGAACTTCTTTTTACCATCTTAGCTTTGCAGGCGAATCTCATGGTCAGCGCTTCCCTCATGATCCGGGGACTGCATCAGAACACGGTATAAACAATCAACCCAGGCAATACATGTTTCCAGTCCCCAGCGACATACGGTGCGGTCCTGCTCTGTAAAATATTTTCTTCACTACACAATCCGTCACAGCTCTCTTGTCCGTGTCGTCCTCCTCTCTTTCAGTCTCTCCTCTTCCTCAGCCCCCTGTTGAATGGCTGAGCTCCGCCCACTGCTCTCGCGGTCCTCCCAATAACCCCTCCCGTTACCATTTTCTTTAGATTTTTCCTTTTCAGGGAGAACATTATGTGAAAGATACAATCTGACAGTAAATTTAAGATAGTATTTTAGTGCCCGTCGAGATTTTCGTTGATATTACGCATGCATGCTTGTGTGTAAAGCTTAAAGGGTCAATCTGAAGTTCCTTCATCCATTTTTGGATTCCACTTTCATTAATAATATATACATATTGATTATTGAAGAATATCATTTATAATTGCCTCATGAGCTTAGTTCAACTATCAAACCCCATCAGAAACCCAAATATAGGCTTGTTTTACTCCAGTGTTTGTAAACATTGTGAATAAACGCAACATACCCCCAAAACATGCTTGAAACTATCATTTGTATATCTTGGATGGTCAGTCCTAGCTCTGGCCATGAATATGAGTGGTTACATTTCTCCAGGCCCACCCTTTAGCTTTTAACCAAAACAGAGGCGGGGTAACGCTTTGTTATTGTTTCAACTAAGGATTGGCCCTTTAAACCAGATAGTCCTTGTTCCAGTGAGACAATACTAGAAGGCTGGAGATGCAGTCACGACTGTGTATTGTTTATGTGAATAGGGTGTGTGTGTGAGAATAGTTAACAACTGTTCCACTGTTTATGTATTTGTACACATAGTCAACCACCAGTGATGTAAAGTACTTAAGTAAAAACACTTTAAAGTGTTACTTAAGTCGTTTTTTGGGATATCTGTACTTTACTATTTATATTTTTTACAATTTTTACTTTTACTCCACTACATTCCTAAAGAAAATAATGTACTTTTTACTCCATACATTTTCCCAGACAATCAAAGTACTCATTACATATCGAATGCTTAGCAGGACATGAAAATGGTCCAATTCATGCACTTATCAAGAGGACATCCCTGGTCATCCCTACTGCCTCTGATCTGCCAGACTCACTAAACACAAATGCTTTGTTTGTAAATTATGTCTGAGTGTTGGAGTGGGCCCCTGGCTATTCATAAATTGTAAAAAATAATAAAAATGTGAAATGATTTATACTTTTTACTTTGACTTTTGATACGTAAGTATATTTTAGCAATTACATTTACTTTTGATACTTAAGTATATTTAAAACCAAATACTTTTAGACTTTTACTCAAGTAGTATTTTACTGGGTGACTTTCACTTTTACTTGAGTCATTTTCTATTAAGTTATCTTTACTTTTACTCCAGTATGACAAGTGAGTACTTTTTCCACCACTGTCAACCACTTACTTGAGTCAGTGGAGAGATAGAAATCAGCAGGTGGTCAAACATTTAGAGAGTTATTATGAAGTCATTAGGATGATCAATAACAGTATGTCTCATGTAATAACTTCAGCCACCAAGGCCCACACAATGTACTGTGAGTCATGTACTGCACCAGTAGGACTAGACTTCCAGTGGACAATGGGAGCCCTCTGTAGGAGAGTAGGCTGGCCATGCCGTGACCCGTGTCCTCTGACTCTCATACACTGGCCCATGTAACACACAACGTCACACAGCATCACACCAAACGTCACACACAGTGTCAGTCGGTGCCCACAGACGTACAGGCCAGCCATGGTGTCACTGCTCCCCAAACAGCCCAGTCCAGGTTGGCTGCAGGCCGGGCCAGAGGCCAGAGGCTGCCTGCCTGGAGGGCCAGGGGTCCAGGGAAGCCCAGTGTAGCCTGGCTGGAGGCCAGTTCCCAGGCTGGCTTGCCCCACCATCCACATCAGTCTCCAGGGCTCTGGGAAGCATTAACAGGCAGTGGGAAAGGTTGTGACCCCTGGCTCTCCCCCCGGGACTGTTGTACTGCTCTCAGAGGTGAGTGATGTCATCCTTCTGTGCGACAATACTCCTTCTGACAAATGTGACAGGCACAGCTCAACTCTACTGGACCGATGTGCACACATCTCCCATTTCACAAGGAGTTGGTTTGGGATGCAGAGAGAGAGGGCTAAGATCTTTGGTGCAATCTACGGAGTTTGGTGCTGCACTGTTCAGATTAAATAAGAGACTGTTTGTATTGGCACAGCTGCTGGGGATAATAAATAAAGCCATATATCTGGTTGATTTACAGTACTAAGATCCTACTGCTGCTCCAACAGATCTTATAGTCTGGAGCAAGTCTCTATGGAAAAGGAGGTTTGTATGTCTGGGGGGCCGGAGGAGGGGTGCTGTTCTTCCTGAGATCTGGGATAAAATATATCTCCAATATCATAGCACAGACTGGGGGACTGCACAGAAGGGTCAGCTCTCCCCCTGACTGGACCCCTGGACCCCCGGCTGCCAGCCTTCCCTCTGGGGGACTCCTGTCTACCCCCCCCCCCCCCCCCCCATCTTCCCCTCTGTCTCAACAAAACCAGGACAGGGAGCTGCAGCGCGGAGTGGAGCCGGACAAAAACAGGAGGAGCACGGTGCTGTTGTTGCACCACTGTGGGGAAAAAGGCACATTCCAGGAAATCTCCCGACTCCACAGAGCCTGCTGTCCTCATACATGACGGGTGGGGCTGGCAGGGCTAGAGCCATAAAACACTACTACTGCTACAGAGGGACAGGAGAGGAGAGGAGAGGAGAGGAGAGGAGAGGAGAGGAGAGGAGAGGAGAGGAGAGGAGAGGAGAGGAGAGGAGAGGAGAGGAGAGGAGAGGAGAGGAGAGGACAGGAGAGGACAGGACAGGAGAGGACAGGAGAGGACAGGACAGGAGAGGACAGGAGAGGACAGGAGAGGACAGGAGATTAAAAGAAAAGTAGAGGAACCATAAAACTCTACATCAAGGGGACAGGATTGCATCAGAACACTCACTTACAGAGAGAAGAGAAGAGAAGAGAAGAGAAGAGAAGAGAAGAGAAGAGAAGAGAAGAGAAGAGAAGAGAAGAGACACTCACAGTACAGCACTATAGGGATCTAACTATCCATCTCAGAGCCAAGAGGGTTTTGCAGATCAGACAGCCAGACCGTTCAGGATGGTTTGAAGCTGCTCTGTTTAAGTGAAGAGGATCAAGAGGTCATTGTCAGAGAAAGTGTACTGTACTGTTTAGTGGGTGTTGTCAGAGCTGTGTGTGTGTGTGTGTGTGTATGATTGTGTGCGTGTGTGTGAGCGCATGTGCTCGTGTCATAAAGAGTTCATAGAGCTCATAGAGAAGCCATTTAAGCCAGACGAGATTAAGCCAAAACAATAATTAGTGCAATTCAGAGGGAATTTAGGAATAATTATAATATTTTGTACAACAAGCTGGATGGAAATTTTAAGTTGAACCTTTATTTAACTAGGCAAGTCAGTTAATAACAAATTCTTATTTACAATGATGGCCTTTCATTAGCCTGATATGAGCAAAAAATAAGATTCATCCTCACTATTAAGGTATTGGCAGCTGTTAGAGCCAGAGATTCCAGTGGAAACTCTGTCATTACATCATTACATAACAAGCAGTACTAGGAAGGTCCTGTCAGCATCCAATGCCAGTCTGTCTGTCTGTCTGTGAGACACAGGGAGGGATCACTTCCCCGAAGCCTCTACTCCCACTACTACTGTCACTATTGTGACTACGTTATGGCAGGTACACTTTGTGCCTGTGTGTGGGTGGGCCATGTGTCCTGCTATATGTGTCTGTGTGTAATTTACACTGTCCGCGCATGCAGATCAGTGTGTGTGTGTGTGTGTGCCTGTGTTTGTGTTTTTACCACACTATCCAGTAGGGAGTGGTATATATGTAAGATGGTGAATTTATCCAATGCAACGTGCAGGAGCCACAACGCCAGAGGAGTTGGTTGTTTTTATGACTTTATGATCTTCTATAGCTTTGTAAAACCTAAAAGCTGAGCAATCAAAGTTAAAGGGGCAAAATGCAGAAATTTCCCCGCCATTTCCTGGCTGCTAAAATTTGAATAGTTACCCTAATTTCAGTTTTTGTGACAAAACAAGCATTGCATAGTATAGAGAATCATTGTACCATCTAAACTGCTGTGAAATATATTTTCTATAACCAAAAATATTGTATTTTCAGTTGTTTGAAGCTGGCGTACAAAACTGAAAGTAAAAGACTCAAAAACGAAACTTAAGAATAGGAATCGTATAAATAGCGCACATAGAACAGATATACCGCCTCGTAGACTTGCTTTCAATGAGAATAACAGATCTATAACTGAAATTTCTATATGAGTTTGGTCAGGTCTCCCAAGAAGTTACATATTGCAGCTTTAAATGTCATGCTCCTTGCCCAAGGCCAAGCTCTTGCTGTGGGTGAATCTCTGATCCACCTCTACGTAGACGACACCATTCTGTATACATCTGGCCCTTCTTTGGACACTGTGTTAACTAACCTCCAAACGAGCTTCAATGCCATACAACACTCCTTCTGCGGCCTCCAACTGCTCTTAAATGCTAGTAAAACCAAATGCTTGCTTTTCAACCGTTCGCTGGCCGCACTCGCACTCGCCCGCACTAGCATCACTACTCTGGATGGTTCTGACTTAGAATATGTGGACAACTAGAAATACCTAGGTGTCTGGCTAGACTGTAAACTCTCCTTCCAGACTCATATTAAACATCTCCAATCCAAAATTAAATCTAGAATCGGCTTCCTATTTCGCAACAAAGCCTCCTTCACTTACGCTGCCAAACATACCCTCGTAAAACTGACTATCCTACCGATCCTCGACTTCGGCGATGTCATTTACAAAATAGCTTCCAGCACTCTACTCAGCAAACTGGATGCAGTCTATCACAGTGCCATCCGTTTTGTCACCAAAGCCCCTTATACCACCCACCACTGCGACCTGTATGCTCTTGTCGGCTGGCCCTCGCTACATATTTGTCGCCAGACCCACTGGCTCCAGGTCATCTATAAGTCTTTGCTATGTAAAGCTCTGCCTTATCTCAGCTCACTGGTCACCATAGCAACACCCACCCGTAGCACGCGCACCAGCAGGCATATCTCACTGGTCATCCCCAAAGCCAACACCTCCTTTGGCCGGCTTTCCTTCCAGTTCTCTGCTGCCAATGACTGGAACAAATTGCAAAAATCGCTGAAGCTGGAGGCTTATATCTCCCTCACTAACTTGAAACATCAGCTATCTGAGCAGCTAACCGATCGCTGCAGCTGTACATAGCCCATCTGTAAATAGCCCACCCAATCTACCTACCTCATCTCCATATTGTTTTTATTTACTTTTTTGCTCTGTTGCACACCAGTAGTTCTACTTGCACATCATCATCTGGACATCTATCACTCCAGTGTTAATTTGCTAAATTGTAATTACTTCGCTACTATGGCCTATTTATTGCCTTACCTCCTCACGCCATTTGCACACACTGTATATAGACTTTCTTTTTTCCTATTGTGTTATTGACTGTATGCTTGTTTATCCCATGTGTAACTCCGTGTTGTTTTTTGTGTCGCACTGCTTTGCTTTATCTTGGCGAGGTCGCAGTTGTAAATGAGAACTTGTTCTCAACTGGCCTACCTGGTTAAATAAAGGTGAAATAAAAATACATTTAAAAAAGGGCACAGTCAGTACCCACTAACAGGTCAGGAACTGGTCCAACAGATCTTGTGACCTCTCAGCCATGCAGATTACAGTTTCCACTCTCTTGCTCATGTTCCTCCTCTCTCTTCATATCTCTCCTCCATGTTTCTACCCTCTCCTTCGCTCTCTCCCTCATGTTTCCCCCCTCTTCTTGTCTCCCCCAATCTCCCTGTAGTGCATGTTTCTCGCCTCACCTCTCATTTTTCTCTCCCCTGTTTCTCTCCCGTCTTCTTCTCTCCTCCTCTTTCCTCCTCAAAATCAAATCAGATTGTATTTGTCACATGCGCCGAATACAACAGGTGCAGACCTTACCATGAAATGCTTACTTACAAGCACTTAACCACCAATGCAGTTCAATGAATAGAGTTATGAAAATATGTACTAAATATAATGTACTAAAAATGAGGCTATTTTCCGGGGGGGGTAAATGTAGACTTGGTGCTCCGGTACCGCTTGCCGTGCGGTCGCAGAGAGAACAGTCTATGATTCGGGTGACTGGAGTCTGTGATCATTTTTTGGGCCTTCCTCTGACTACGCCTGGTATATAGGTCCTGGATGGCAAGAAGCTTGGCCAGCCTATAGTCCACGATCAGCTCCTTTGTCTTCCTCATGTTGAGGGAGAGGTTGTTGTCCTGGCACCACACGGCCAGGTCTCTGACCTCCTCCCTATAGGCTGTCTCATCATTGTCGGTGATCAGGCCTACCACTGTTGAGTCAGCAAACTTAATGACGGTGTTGGAGTCGTGCTTGGCCACGCAGTCGTGGGTGAACAGGGAGTACAGGAGGGGACTAAGCATGCACCCCTGAGGGGCCCCTGTGTTGAGGATCAGAGTGGCAGATGTGTTGTTGCCTACCCTTACCACCTGGGGGCGGCCCGTCAGGAAGTCCAGGATCCAGTTGCAGAGGGAGGTGTTTAGTCCCAGGGTCCTTAGCTTAGTGATGAGCTTTGTGGGCACTATGGTGGTGAACGCTGAGCTGTAGTCAATTAACAGCATTCCCTTTGTCCAGGTGGGAAAGGGCAGTGTGGAGTACAATTGAGATTGTGTCATTTGTGGATCTGTTGGGGCGGTATGCGAATTGGAGTGGGTCTAGGGTTTCCGGCATGATGGTGTTGATGTGAGCCATGACCAGTCTTTCAAAGCACTTAATGGCTACTGACGTGAGTGCTATGGGGGGGGGTAATCATTTAGGCAGGTTACCTTCGCTTTCTTGGGCGCAGGGGCTATGGTGGTCTGTTTGAAGCATGTAGGTATTACAGACTCGGTCAGGGAGAGGTCTCTGATCCATTGTTACCCTGTGAGGCCCTGTGTGAGGCTCTATCAGTGGCCTCCTGGCCTCATTAGCATAGTGATTCATACAGCCGGCCAGACTCCAGAGGAATGACATCATCACCACTGCCAGTAAACCCCACTAAGACACTGAGAGCCCATCCCCTCCCTCTGGATGGCCACCAGCTGGGGCTGCAGTGTCTTACAGAGGTCTTTGGGAGCACCGACAACATTACATCATGGCTTAAACAGATTGATCCTAGAACTGCCCAGAGAAGAGTAAGATGAAATTGCTCCTAGATACTGAGGTCAGTTTTACATTTTCCCCCACCTAAGCTGATCCTAGATATGTGCCTAAAGGCAACTTATAGGCCTATCCAAAGCTTTCCGAGAGGCAATATTACAGGCTGATCCGGAGTGTACCACAGTGTTCATCTGGGGTCAATAGGCTTGAGCCGCACTCGGCACCAAAACAAGGATAATCCTCAGTTCTAGGCTGTGTTTTATGATGACTCACACTGTACTGCCATGTCTTATAGACATTACGGTAACTTGGGGTATCCCCAGTAGCCCTCCATTCCCACCCCTGACCCCCTGCCTATAAGCCCTAATTAAGAAGTGTGGGTCTGCCTGTCTGGCCTCCTGTTACAGTCAGAGCCATCTGTTTCTCATAGCTACTGTAGCACTACAATTCTGCTGAGATGAACACCCACGGACGCATAGAACCACTCACTCCATTCTATATTGAAAACCTAGAAATGGACACGCTAGATCTGCAAACATTTTATGGCCTGAGGGTTCAGACTACAAGTGGGTGAGATGCTGACATGCCAGATTGCACTAGTGCTGACCATTCATATTAATAACTGTCCTGAGTACACCACCCTGCACTGCCCACTTGGACATCAGCCCCCTCTCTACCCTCTCCTCCACACACACACACACACACACACACACACACACACACACACACACACACACACACACACACACACACACACACACACACACACACACACACACACACACACACACACACACACACACACACACACACACACACACACACACAGTCTGCCTGCCTGCTCAGGCAGAACACGCAGTAAGCTGGGACACATGACTGGGATCAGGCTGGGGTGTTGTGGGGGGGGGGCTCACATTGTTTACCGCAGTCCTCTTGCACAAGCTGCCAGGGGCTGGGGTTTTTGTGGTGTGCAGTCCAGGTTTTGTTTGCGTGTGCATGATTTAGTTCATCTATTTGATTTAAAAAAGCTTAGTGTGCTTACACAGCCTACAGCCACTGTACCACTATCATCCGCAGCCTGAAGCCCATCCAAATGTGTGTGATCAACATCGACCCCCCCTCACACATGCACACACAGCTGCTACAGTATCAAAACCACTCAGAATTGTGTCACCCAGTAGGGGGGCACCATATTGCCTTGTGCCCCTATGGTCTGATGAGTTTCTGCCCCAGTTGAGTGATCTGACCCTCTGGTGTGATGTGTGATGCCCAGGCCTGGACTGGAGGATGACAGGGACAATAGCCTGACTATTGACTCTTCACAACTTCTCTATGCCCCAAATAATCCAGGACCCATAATACAGTGTGAACCATGGAGCAGCTAGCTAGACTTGCAAGATGCTACCCAAGAGTGTGAAATTAATAGGATGCCAACAAAGAGGTGTACTTTTTGTATTTATTTATTTATTTCACCTTTATTTAACCAGGTAGGCAAGTTGAGAACAAGTTCTCATTTACAATTGCGACCTGGCCAAGATAAAGCAAAGCAGTTCGACAACATACAAAAACACAGAGTTACACATGGAGTAAAGCAACATACAATCAATGATACAGTAGACAAAAATAAGACTATATACAATGTGAGCAAATGATGTGAGATAAGGGATAAGGGAGGTAAAGGGAGGTAAAGGCAAAAAAAAGGCCATGGTGGCAAAGTAAATAAAGTATAGCAAGTAAAACACTGGAATAGTAGAATTATAATTTGAAGAAAGTTCAAAGTTCAAATATAAATAATATGGTGTAAAGGAGCAAAATAATAAATAAAATAAATAAATACAGTAGGGGAAGAGGTAGTAGTTTGGGCTAAATTATAGATGGGCTATGTACAGGTGCAGTGATCTGGGAGCTGCTCTGATAACAGGTGCTTAAAGCTAGTGAGGGAGATAAGTGTTTCCAGTTTCAGAGATTTTTGTAGTTCGTTCCAGTCATTGGCAGCAGAGAACTTGAAGGAGAGACGACCAAAGGAGGAGTTGGCTTTAGGGGTGACCAGAGAGATATACCTGCTGGAGCGCGTGCTACAGGTGGGTGCTGCTATGGTGACCAGTGAGCGGAGATAAGGGGGGACTTTACCTAGAAGGGTCTTGTAGATGACCTGGAGCCAATGTGTTTGGCGACGATTATGAAGCGAAGGCCAGCCAACGAGAGCGTACAGGTCGCAGTGGTGGGTAGTATATGGGGCTTTGGTGACAAAACGGATGGCACTGTGATAGACTGCATCCAGCTTGTTGAGTAGGGTGCTGGAGGCTATTTTGTAAATGACATCGCCGAAGTCGAGGATTGGTAGGATGGTCAGTTTTACGAGGGTATGTTTGGCAGCATGAGTGAAGGATGCTTTGTTGCGAAATAGGAAGCCAATTCTAGATTTAACTTTGGATTGGAGATGATTGATGTGAGTCTGGAAGGAGAGTTTACAGTCTAACCAGACACCTAGGTATTTGGAGTTGTCCACAAATTCTAAGTCAGAACCGTCCAGAGAAGTGATGCTGGGCAGGCAGGCAGGTGCAGGCAGCGATCGGTTGAAGAGCATGCATTTAGTTTTACTTGTATTTAGGAGCAGTTGGAGACCATGGAAGGAGAGTTGTATGGCATTGAAGCTCGTCTGGAGGGTTGTTAACACAGTGTCCAAAGAAGGGCCAGAAGTATACAGAATGGTGTCGTCTGCGTAGAGGTGGATCAGAGATTCACCAGCAGCAAGAGCGACATCATTGATGTATACAGAGAAAAGAGTTGGCCCAAGAATTGAACCCTGTGGTAGCCCCATAGAGACTGCCAGAGGTCCGGACAACAGGCCCTCCGATTTGACACACTGAACTCTATCAGAGAAGTAGTTGGTGAACCAGGCGACGCAATCGTTTGAGAAACCAAGGCTACTGAGTCTGCCGATGAGGGTGTGGTGATTAACAGAGTCAACAGCTTTGGCCAGGTCAATGAATACGGCAGCACAGTATTGTTTCTTATCGATGGCGGTTACGATGTCGTTTAGGACCTTGAGCGTGGCTGAGGTGCACCCATGACCAGCTCTGAAACCAGATTGCATAGCGGAGAGGGTGCGGTGGGATTCGAAATGGTCGGTAATCTGTTTGTTGACTTGGCTTTCGAAGACCTTAGAAAGGCAGGGTAGGATGGATATAGGTCTGTAGCAATTTGGGTCAAGAGTGTCACCTCCTTTGAAGAGGGGGATGACAGCAGCTGCTTTCCAATCTATGGGAATCTCAGACGACACAAAAGAGAGGTTGAACAGGCTAGTAATAGGGGTTGCAATAATTTCGGCAGATAATTTTTGAAAGAAAGGGTCCAGATTGTCAAGCCCAGCTGATTTCTAGGGGTCCAGATTTTGCAGCTCTTTCAGAACATCAGCTGAATGGATTTGGGAGAAGGAGAAATGGGGGAGGCTTGGGCGAGTAGCTGTGGGGGGTGCAGTGCTGTTGAATGCAGCAGGGGTAGTTAGGTGGAAAGCATGGCCAGCCGTAGAAAAATGCTTATTGAAATTCTCAATTATGGTGGGCTTATCGGTGGTGACAGAGTTTCCTATCCTCAGTGCAGTGGGCAGTTGGGAGGAGGTGTTCTTATTCTCCATGGACTTTACAGTGTCCCAGAACTTTTTAGAGTTTGAGTTGCAGGAAGCAAATTTCTGTTTGAAAAAGCTAGCCTTGGCGTTTCTAACTGCCTGTGTATATCGGTTTCTAACTTCTCTTAAAAGTCACATATAGCGGGGGCAGTTCTTTGAAGAAAATATATTTGGTAAATCGGTCTGCAATATATAAAATCAAATCAAATCAAAATGTATTTGTCACGTGCGCCGAATACAACAGGTGAATACAGTGAAATGCTTACTTACAGGCTCTAACCAACAGTGCAATTTTTAAGTAAAAAATAGGTATTAGGTAAACAATAGATAAGTAAAGAAATAAAAACAGTAAAAAGACAGTGAAAAATAACAGTAGCGAGGCTATATACAGTAGCGAGGCTATAACAGTAGCGAGGCTATATACAGTAGTGAGGCTATATACAGTAGCGAGGCTATATAGAGTAGCGAGGCTATAGACAGTAGCGAGGCTATATACAGTAGTGAGGCTATATACAGTAGCGAGGCTATATACAGTAGCGAGGCTATAGACAGGCACCGGTTAGTCAGGCTAATTGAGGTAATATGTACATGTAGATATAGTTAAAGTGAATATGCATATATGATAAACAGAGAGTAGCAGCAGCATGGGGGGGGGGGGGGGGGGGGGGGACACACACGACACACACAATGCAAATAGTCCGGGTAGCCATTTGATTACCTGTTCAGGAGCCTTTTGGCTTGGGGGTAAAAGCTGTTGAGAAGCCTTTTGGTCCTAGACTTGACTCTCCGGTACCACTTGTCATGCGGTAGCAGAGAGAACAGTCAATGACTGAGGTGACAGGAGTCTTTGACAATTCTTAGGGCCTTCCTCTGATACCGCCTAGTGTAGAGGTCCTGGATGGCAGGCAGCTTAGCCCCAGTGATGTACTACCCTCTGAAGTGCCTTGCGGTCGGAGGCCGAGCAGTTGCCGTACCAGGCAGTGATGCAACCAGTCAGGATGCTCTCGATGTTGCAGCTGTAGAACCTTTTGAGGATCTGAGGACCCATGCCAAATCTTTTTAGTTTCCTGAGGGGGAATAGGCTTTGTCATGCCTTCTTCACGACTGTCTTGGTGTGTTTGGACAATTCTAGTTTGTTGGTGATGTGGACACCAAGGAACTTGAAGCTCCCAACCTGCTCCGCTACAGCCCCGTCGATGAGAATGGGGGTGTGCTTGGTCCTCCTTTTCCTGTAGTCCACGATCAGCTCCTTTGTCTTGATTACGTTGAGGGATAGGTTGTTATTCTGGCACCACCCGGCCAGGTCTCTGACCTCCTCCCTATAGGCTGTCTCGTCGTTGTCGGTGATCAGGCCTACCACTGTTGTGTTGTCTGCAAAGTTAATGATGGTGTTGGAGTCGTGCCTGGCCATGCAGACATGGGTGAACAGGGAGTACAGGAGGGGACTGAGCATGCACCCCTGAGGGGCTCCAGTGTTGAGGATCAGCGTGGCAGATGTGTTGCTACCTACCCTTACCACCTGGGGGCGGCCCATCAGGAAGTCCAGGATCTAGTTGCAGAGGGAGGTGTTTAGTCCCAGGATTCTTAGCTTAGTGATGAGCTTTGAGGCCACTATGGTGTTGAACGCTGAGCTGTAGTCAATGAATAGCATTCTCACGTAGGTGTTCCTTTTGTCCTGGTGGGAAAGGGCAGTGTGGAGTGCAATAGAGATTGCATCATCTGTGGATCTGTTTGGGCGGTATGCAAATTGGAGTGGGTGTCACGTCCTGACCAGTATAGGGGTTATTTGTTATTGTAGTTTGGTCAGGACGTGGCAGGGGGTATTTGTTTTATATGGTTCGGGTTGTGTGTGTATGTAGAGGGGAGTTTGGTTTATGTATTCCGGGGTTTTTTGTAATTGTTCTATGTTAGTATATTTCTATGTTCTGTCTAGTCTATTGTATTTCTATGTTTAGTTTATTGGGGTTGGACTTTCAATTGGAAGCAGCTGGTTATCGTTGCTTCTGATTGAAGGTCCTATAATTAGGAGTTTGTTTTCATGGGGTTTTGTGGGAGGTTGTTCGTTGCATAGCTGTGTGTTGCCTGCACGACTGTTTGTCGTTCGTTTTGTTTTTCTTGTTTTGTTCTTAAGTGTTCTAATAAAGTGAATATGAGCACTCAACCCGCTGCGCCTTGGTCCATCCACCACGACGACCGTTACAGTGGGTCTACGGTTTCTGGGATAACGTTGTTATCATGACCAGCCTTTCAAAGTACTTCATGGCTACAGATGTGAGTGCTACGGGTCTGTAGTCATTTAGGCAGGTTACCTTAGTGTTCTTGGGCACAGGGACTATGGTGGTCTGCTTGAAACATGTTGGTATTACAGACTCAATCAGGGACATTGAAAATCTCAGTGAAGACACCTGCCAGTTGGTCAGCACATGCCTGGAGCACACGTCCTGTTAATCCGTCTGGCCCAGCGGACTTGTGAATGTTGACCTGTTTAAAGGTCTTACTCATGTCAACTACGGAGAGCGTGATCACACAGTTGTCCGGAACAACTGATGCTCTCATGCATGCCTCAGTGTTACTTGCCTCGAAGCGAGCATAGAAGTGATTTAGCTCGTCTGGTAGGCTCGTGTCACTGGGCAGCTCGCGGCTGTGCTTCCCTTTGTAGTCTGTAATAGTTTGCAGGCCCTGCCACATAAGACAAGCGTCAGAGCCAGCGTAGTACGATTCAATCTTAGTTTTGTATTGGGGCTTTGCCTGTTTGATGGTTCGTCGGAGGGCATAGCAGGATTTCTTATAAGCTTCCCGCACCTTGAAAGCGGCAGCTCTACCCTTTAGCTCAGTGCGAATGTTGCCTGTAATCCATGGCTTCTGGTTGAGGTATGTACGTACAGTCACCGTGGGGACGACGTCCTCGATGCACTTATTGATAAAGCCAGTGACAGATGTGGTGTACTCCTCAATGCCATCGGAAGAATCCCAAAACATATTCCAGTCTGTGATAGCAAAACAGTCCTGTAGTTTAGCATCTGCTTCATCTGACCACTTTTTTACAGACCAAGTCACTGGTGCTTCCTGCTTTCATTTTAGCTTGTAAGCAGGAATCAGGAAGATAGAATTATGGTCAGATTTGCCAAATTGAGGGCAAGGGAGAGCTTTGTACGTGTCTCTGTGTTTGGAGTAAAGGTGATCTGGAATTTATTTTCCCTCTGGTTGCGCATTTAACATGCTGATAGGAATGAGGTAAAACGGATTTAAGTTTCCCTGCATTAAAGTCCCTGGCCAATAGGAGCGCCGCCTCTGGGTGAGCAGCTGTTGTTAACAAATATGCACAGACCGCCCCCTCGTCATACCGGAGTGTGCTGTTCTTTCTTGCCGGTACAGCTTATATCCCACCAGCTGAATATCCATGTCGTCATTCAGCAACAATAACATAAAATATTACAGTATTTGATGTCCCGTTTGTAGGATATTCGTGATCGTACCTCGTCTAATTTATTGTCCATTGATTGTACGTTGGCAAGTAATACAGATTTCCCATTCGCCGTCGGCGTATCCTTACAAGGCACCCCGCCATGTGTCCTCTGTACCTGCTGTCGCTCTCTTGCCAATGACGGGGATTTCAGCCTTGTCGGGTGTCTGAAGTACATCCTGTACGTCCTGCTTGTTGAAGAAAAAATCTTTGTCTAATCCGAGGTGAGTGATCACTGTCCTGATATCCAGAAGCTCTTTTTTACCATAAAAATACGGTGGCAGAAACATTATGTACAATATAAGCTACAAATAACGCAAAAAAAAACACATACTAGCACAATTGGTAAATTGGTAAATTATGTGACTGGAGTAGTCAGCCTTTTTCTGTACTTTTGGGTCAACACAGAAACACAGTTCTATTTAGGACAATCAAGTGTCAGTTTCCTTCCCCGGACTGTAGCAATGGGAGGTTTGTTGAATGGCAGTGTTTTTACAGACAACCTCAGTTCTCCTCTGTGTCATAATAAATCCCTCCATAACATACCCAACTCCATTGTCGTGTCATAATGGCACATGACTGTCAAGAAATGAAAGGTTAGCTAGAAAGGAAACATTTGAACGTCACATAAAAATAAAAGTGCAAGAAAAGAAGAAAAAAACGGGAAGGAGGACTGCTTGGTCAGCTTTTCTATTTTTCCTTGGAAACCACATCATCATTGTGGATTTACTCTCGTGGTCTGCTATTGCTTCTGCTATTTCAAAGGCCCACTATCGAATGGCCCTGCTTGGTTTATTACCAGTCATTGGGTTTTGTTGAATATCGCCTGCATTCTAGTTTATTGAGCTGCGTGCTTTATCACCAAACTGCTCTGTTACACTCTCTGTGGCTGTGAGTGGAAAAACAGATCACAGTATCATCTTCCAGGAGCCAGGAGCCAGGAGCTAGGAGGCAGCTCTATCTGTCTTTATGAGGCTCTAAGTCCCCAGTAACATGGAACAGGGACACCTCAGCATTAGATCTCTCTTTCTGACCTGCCCTTTGAACCTGACGGCCATCATCCACAGACCACAGGACCACATAACAGCGCCATTAAAACACATTAGTTCAATCACTGCTTTACTTTATGGCTGGCCTGGTTTCGTAACCGATCATTAAGAAGAGGAGAAGAGAGGAGGAGGGGGAGGGAGGGACACAGATAGATTACAACAATACTTCACAAGCCAAGGGAGCAGAACTGTCAAAGTCTCAAAGTTCTACTGGACATAAATGCATAACAGGCATAAATGTTATGTAACTGTAGTCTGTAAAATTGGAGTAATTCTTCTCTTGTAACCACTAACAGGAGGAAAAAATGAAATACTAAATGTACCTGTGACATTCAAATAGATAGGGAGGAGAGAGTACACTCTGTTTCCCTATATTAGACTCTCAGAGTACAGTGAGGTTGGCCATTCTCTGACAAACAATCAAACAAACACGATTCAGACTGCATTTGACTCACACAGGCTCATTGTTTGGTGTGTCAATGTCAAAACGAGCTTAGGCCTACTAGCCTACACACTGTGATTGTGTACATGTGCGTATGTACACAAAATCTGTGTGTGTATTATTATTTCATGTGAAATCACAAATCTGTGTGTTTGGAATATGTATGTTTGGAATATGTATGTTTGGAATCTGTGTGAGTAGTGGTCAGTGGGAGAGGCCTGCCGTCCGGCCTGGCCTTTCTGTCCGGGGAACAATGGGCGGAAACTGTCCAGCGAGTCGGGAAGAGACGTCAGCCAGGATGTCAGATAAGAGGACCAGTGGAGGACCATCACAAACATTCACAATGCCACACTTTATATCCACTGAGCACATGCAGACCTCCATTCAGATTATATCCATATTCACCATATCAACACTATGTACTTTAGTACTGAGGCACAGACCTACTAATAGTTGCCGTATCTACATTGCATTGGTCAAACATACACAGACCACCCAAACACCTCTATTCTTAGATACCACATCAACAATGTTTAGGTAAATGCCAGATTCAAAAGATTCAGGGCTCAAATAGATACACAAAACATCTCCCTCATGCAAACACTCAAAGTGACATGGTTAATAAACTGTTATTACCTCTCTATAAACACACACTAATAGTACATCATATGTAAACACAACCATGATTCATGTTCCAGCTACATGGCTGATAGACTCTGATGTAACCACTTCTTGGTAGTTGGAACTTAAACTGTGTGGAAGGCAGCAGTGATGCAGGTTCCCTGAATGGATGGATGACCACTCAGCAGGTCAGTAGCGGTCAGCAGTGGTCAGAGAGAGAGACCTTGTGTTACCAGCGGTCAGCACTACCTACATGCTTCTGTGCAGCAGAACTGCTGACAGGGGCTAGAGACGAGGCTTCGCTTCCCGCTCAACAACAACCCCCCTTCTTCTCCTCCCCTCTTTCCCTCCTCCGTTTCCTCAGAATCCCCACAACCACACAGATTGACCTTTGAGGAATAAACAGAGCTCAGCAGAAGTACAGGTCACACTTCTCTGCGAAGGTAGAGCTGTCCCCCTGTCTGTCTGCCATCTGCCATCACTACTGTACACAATCACATTGGACTGTTCCTTCTAGAACACTAAAGACTTTTGGACATTGAATGGTCTGCCATCGTCTACTTTTCTGTCAATTTCCTGAATCCCTTTGTACAGAGTCTCTCTCACACCTCAGCCCGAACAATGAAACTACCAAAACGTATCTCCTCGAATTAGGCCCTGCAGACCTGAACACAGCATCACTGAGAGATTGAACACAGAGACAAATCAGACAGCGAGACAGAGCAGGAAAATGTATAGACCCACTTCAGATGAGAAGACCAGTCTATCGTACTGGAAGGACACAGCAGAAAGTGTGAAACAATGTTTCCCTAACATTAAAGACTATCCACCATAGACAGAGACACACAGAGAAAGGTACACGAAAGACAGCTACACACGCACACACCCACCCACCCACCCACCCACCCACCCACACACACACACACACACACACACACACTCCGTTAGTGACTGACCCAGTGTCGGGGGCTGCTCTCTGGTGATCGAGCCTGGTACCTCTGCAGGGCCACCCCTCCCTCCCCATCCAGCAGAGAGGCCTCCATGTTGGAACAGTGTCCGTGGGGGCCGGGGGGCCAGGGCAGCAGGATGGCCAGGGGGTAGTGGGATATCATGGTGCCCCAGCGGCTCAGCGGGACTGTTGGCTGGGCTGGCAGGACATATTCTACTCTGGAAGGCAGCGCGAGGGTGCTGTTGGGGGTTCCTCTGGATCTCTGGGTCTCTGGTTCCTCAGTGTCTGGATCAGGGTGGTAGAATGTTGTTGTGGATCCACTGGCTCAGAGTGGCTGTTGTCCCTGGTCTTCTGTACCCAAAGGGCTCAGGTTTTATTCTGTTATATTCTCTGCCTGTGTGGTTCAGTAGGCTGGTCAGTCCTCCTGCTCCCAGGCTAGGTTGCTGTGTCTCCGGTCTTGCAATTCCCTCTTCGCTATGTTCCTGGAGGTGTGAGTGAGGCTTCCTCTCCAACTGACACCGTTTCCTCTTTCTCTTCTCCTTTAAACTCACTCCTTCTCTCTCTTTTCCCCTCAGTGTGTGTGGAGCTTGGCTGTAGCCTACCAGCTCTGACCAAATGAGTGATTCAATTCTATTGTCTATCTCTCCTTCTCTCCCTCGCTCCCTCTGTCTCAGCCAAGAGTGGGAGGAGCTTAGGATAAGCCCCTTAACTATCCAGTGACTAAAAATGTGGATGAAAGACGGGAAAAGAGAGAATGGAGGTTGATGTTATGGAAGGAGGATGTCAGGATTTACAATACATTCTAATGGATGTTTTCCATGATGTTAACTTGGATGGCCTAATTTATGTGGTACCTGAGCCAAAATTAATACACCACTTAAACCACTAAGCTCCATAGTCACAGCCATTATGAGAAAAGTAACACAGATCATGTTAAAGTATGGTAGAGGTCTGAGTTGTCCCAGAGATCTGAGAGTAACAGTACAACCCTAACTGCTCTGTGCTTCAGCAGTTACTAATTCTACTGGTTTGTTAACCAACACTCAACAAAAAGTGGCAGATGATGCCCTTTGAGACTGGAAGCAAGGTTCAAATGGTCATAAATGGATAACGTTGGAGAATAGGATTTAATAGGGACTGAGAGAGAAAGAGAGAGAGAAGAGTGTGTGTGTGTGTGTGTGCGCGTGTGTGTGTGTGTGTGTGCGTGTGTGTGTGTGTGTGCGTGTGTGTGTGCGCGTGTGTGTGTGCGCGCGTGCGTGTGCGTGCGTGCGTGCGTGTGTGTGTGTGTGTGTGTGCGTGTGAGTGCGTGTGTGTGTGTGTGTGTGAGAGAGAGAGAGCGTGTGCAGTAGGGAAGAGAGTCAGTCATGTGTAAAACACAGCCGTTGCTGAGGAGGATTATCTGGGACCAGGCACCGCTCACACACAAACACACACACACCACACACACGTAGGCCTACACTCAGACCGCCATGCCTGGTTGCAACAGTGAATAGGACACAGGGTGAGGAAAGTTGCTTCCGGTTGTTGCCAAAGCTTTGGATTCAGGCCTAACATCCTGTCCTCAGGTGAATCAGCAGCCACTGTAGAAACATCAACACATCCGGAGCACCCCTCTAAATACTCCTGTACACACACCAGTCATCACTAATTCACTCACGACCTAGTTAGTAACGGTTTCCTAACTCAACCACATACACACTCACATGCAATCTGGTGGAATCTGACATATCCATTCACTCTGTGCTACCATGGAGTGGAGGTAAGGCCTAGCTAGCTAGTGTAACCTCATCCCCTAAAACATCAACTTCCCTGAAGCACAGTAACTGTAACCTCATCCCCTAAAACATCAACTTCCCTGAAGCACAGTAACTGTAACCTCATCCCCTAAAACATCAACTTCCCTGAAGCACAGTAACTGTAACCTCTGGATAATAGAAGTTGAACTGTCCTTGTAGTGTTATTGCCATTTGATTTCGGAGTACTGGTGGTAACATGACAGGGCTTGTACATTCTACCGAACACACGTTGACACACCCAATGAGAGTCAATCAACCCAAGTGTGGTCAGAGTTCAATGTGTTTTTGTATGAATGAGATGACAGGTAGGAATAGTGAGTGAATCACTATACAATGTCAGCCTGGTCGCTCCTAAAGTCAGATTTCTTCTGGACTTCTAGTGAACTGGCATCCCCCCTCTCTTCCTCTCCTCTCCTCCCTCGTTTCCTTTTTCTGTTGTTCATTCCACTCTTCCACTCTTTCCCCCCAAGAAAAAGCAGAACACTCCAATACTTACTCTCTTTCCCGCTATCTCCTTCTCTCTTTCCTGTCAATTCTCTCTCTCTCTCATAGTGTAGCCTACACAATTTTACACAGCTGAAGTCTCACAACACAGCTCACACGCAATAAACTCACACACTCACACGCAGTACACACAGCAGATACTGCTGATACAACTCACAGCACAGTGTATCTTATGAGTATACAACCCAAATGAAATACCAGAGAAGTAAAATAAACATACTTTTTTGTATCATATTACCATTTCACATGTATCTTGTGCGACAGAGAGCAAAAACATCTCAAATTTCCTTGTCTGATTTCATAACAATTATTCAGAGAGTCTTCGCCATGACAAAATCATATTACTTATTCAGAATTGTATAAACAGAGACAAATAGAGTATTTAGGGTGTCCTTCCCAACAGTAACTCTTTACACAAAACACTCCAGTGCCCTTGAGTGGCCATGGTACGTGGTACGGCCAGTGCCGTGCAGAAAACAAAACACTTCTTGACATAACTACACAGTGACTGTCTGAAGAGCTGTGGATGACAAAGACTGAAGGAAGTGTTGCACATTACCAGACAGACACAGAGGGGACAGTGCGGCACAAAGCCTACACTATCTCTGGATCAGTGACGGAAGAAAAGGACAAAGGATGGAGGCAGACAGAAAGACAGTAAGAGAAGAAGCACTGTGTTTTTTAGAAACCAATAGTATTTCCTTTCTTTTCCCCATTTAATGTATCTTATCTTTTACTCTACCCACTGCTTTCCTGCTACAACAGCCCTGCCATTTTGTTTTGTAAATAACAGAGCTGCACCACAGGGTTCCTAAGTAAGGCCAGGTACACTTATTCTCCACCAAGCTCAGCAAAACACCATTCTGCTATTTTTACAAGAGAAACTGTTAAGAAGAAGAGACTTGCTTGGGCCAAGATACACAAGCAATGGACATTAGACTGGTCTAAATCTGTCCTTTGGTATGATGAGTCCAAATTTCAGATTTTTTGTTCCAACCGCCGTGTAGGTGAACGGATGATCTCCGCATGTGTGGTTCCCACCATGAAGCATGGAGAAGGAGGTATGATGGCGAGGAGGTGCTTTGCTGGTGACATGGTCAGTGATTTATTTAAAATTCAAGGCATACTTAACCAGCATGGCTACCACAGCATGATACGTCATCCCATCTGGTTTGCATTTTTTTTTCAACAGGACAATGACCCAACACCTCCAGGCTGTGTAAGGACTATTTGACCAAGAAAGAGAGTGATGAAGTGCTGCATCAGATGACCTGTCCTCCACAATCACCCGACCTCAACCCAATTGAGATGGTTTGGGATGAGTTGGACCGCAGAGTGAAGGAAAAGCACCCAACAAGTGCTCAGCATATGTGGGAACTCCTTCAAGACTGTTGGAAAAACATTCCAGGTGAAGCTGGTTGAGAGAATGCCAAGAGTGTGCAAAGCTGCGATCAAGGCAAAGGGTGGCTACTTTGAAGATTTCTCAAATATAAACTATATTTTGTTTTGTTTAACACTTTTTGGTTACTACATGATGTGTTATTTCATAGTTTTGATGTCTTCACTAATGTTTCTTCACTATTATTCTACAATGTAGAAAATAGTACAAATAAAGAAAAAATCTTGAATGAGTAGGTGTGTCCAAACGTTTGACGGGTACTGTATGTCACAAGCACTTTTTTTAAAGACTTCATCATTCCTGGTGTCCAAGATATAAAATTGGGCACCACACAACAGAACACTTAAACTGGAACGATACTCCCAGTAACGGGTGCAGAAAAAGGCCTGTGTGCACACCATACCCCCAAATATTCTGATGAGCCCCCTCTTTTAGCTGGGCTTGGTGGTGGCTGGCCTGTGTGCACACCATACCCCCAAATATTCTGATGAGCCCCCTCTTCTAGCTGGGCTTGGTGGTGGCTGGCCTGTGTGCACACCATACCCCCAAATATTCTGATGAGCCCCCTCTTTTAGCTGGGCTTGGTGGTGGCTGGCCTGTGTGCACACCATACCCCAAAATATTCTGATGAACCCCCTCTTCTAGCTGGGCTTGGTGGTGGCTGGCCTGTGTGCACACCATACCCCCAAATATTCTAATGAGCCCCCTCTTCTAGCTGGGCTTGGTGGTGGCTGGCCTGTGCTGGGCTTAGTGGGGTCTAGCCCCTGTTGGGCTAGTGTGGGTTAGCCTGTGTTGGGCTAATGTGTGATTGATGTGGGGTATTCTGTGTTGGGCTTGGCGTGGGCTGGCCTGTGTTGGGCTGGTGTGGGCTTGGTGTGAGCTAGCCTGTGTTGGGCTGGTGTGGGCTTGGTGTGAGCTAGCCTGTGTTGGGCTGGTGTGGGCTTGTTGTGGGCTAGCCTGTGTTGGGCTGGTGTGGGCTTGTTGTGGGCTAGCCTGTGTTGGGCTGGTGTGGGCTTGGTGTGAGCTAGCCTGTGTTGGGCTGGTGTGGGCTTGGTGTGAGCTAGCCTGTGTTGGGCTGGTGTGGGCTTGTTGTAGGCTAGACTGTGTTGAGATTGGTGTGGACCGTGTTGTGCTGTTGTAGGCTGGTCTGTTTTGGGCTGGTGTGGGCTAGTCTGTGTCCACCTTGCCCACCAAATACCCACATGGGGCCAATCGGGTCATGTTTGCTCTGTAGAGACGTCTCTACTTTCCTTCCAGTGAAGCTGTTACTCATCATGAATCAACTGAGTCAAGAGCCCAGTCTCTCCTCTCCTCTGGCATAACTGAGTAATTTCACCCCGTTACGCAAGAATATCACATCTTACATAATAATAATCAGCTATATGCCCCTCAGCAGCTACAATACATCTTAAAGAAAAATCTGTTTTCCCTTTGGTGAATAACAATGACCATTTACATAGAATACATTTGTCTCTCAACAGACACACTGCAATAGATATGCCCTGCTGTTCCCACACATTTAGTTGTGCATCTATTCTGGTAAAGTGGTGAACATGATGTTCTCGTGTACAACACTTGTTAACCTGGAAGATTTTCACTGTGTCTGTGTGTACTGCCCCCTGCAGGTCAGTGTGATGAGTGACTATCAGGCAGCGTCCAGCTCTCCTGACTGCCCTCAGTGCCCCCAACACATCCTGACAGGGGCAGAGGCAGCCGTGTCCTACTCCCAGTTCTGTGAAACATTTGGCTTCCACATGGGGCCCTCGGGGGCCAGGGCCCTGCTGCTGTTCTATGAGCTATGGGGCCCCAGTGGGACCTTAGTGCAGAGGTGCCAGGCTAGCAACTGTCTTGCACAAGGTCAACACCCTGAGCCCCTGCTGTTTGACCATCAGGGGTGAGTCAGAGTTTGTCACTCATACTCTCAATGCAAACTGTGTAGCAATGTCGATATTGTATGCGTTTACTGCAAGGCTCTTGTGTGTGCCTCCCCAGCTACTTGTCCTCAGTACTAGAAGTGTGTGAGGAAGTGCTGTACTGTAACTACATGCCGTGCCAGGAGTGTTCCCAGACCCTGATCTCCTTCTTGCTGCGCTATCCCTGGGTGCCCTGGACCTGCTCTTCTCCCAGCTCTACCACACAGCCCCCAGCCAGACCCACAGTTTGGACAACCAGCCTGGCTGCCCTCACCCTCAGCCCCAACTCTGGAGCTGCTTGGGGGCATCTGCTAAGGTGTTTTGTTAGATGTCCCACCGTCGGCCCTACAGCTCCCTCTGCTGCCTGAGAGGGTAGAGGCGGACAGGGTTAATGCAATTCACATATCAGCTACTACAGGCATAGGCCCTGCCTTTTGGACCTCCCACTGAGGACATACACAGAGCCTGTGGAGAGAACCCACACTCCCCAGGCGCTCAACCTGCTCCCTCCCCCACACCTGAACACATCCATGCACATCTCCACACCCCACCCTAGGGTAGTTAATGCCCCCTCCCAGCCTATCTTCACCCTATCAATGTGGTCAGACATGTCAGGATGCCTCCACCTTGGAGGGGCCAACCCCAATCTCCTCCCTCTTCCTCTGGGTTTTTCTCCCTCCTGCTCTCTCTGCGGGCGCCTGGGCATCTGGTGGAGATAGTGCGGGAGGTAGAGAAGGAAGTGCGAACAGCAGTCAGTCAATCCCAGCACAGAGACTCGAAAAGAGGAAGAAGATCCAGAAGAAAATAGTGCAGGGGAGTCACAACACAATTCTCAAAAATGAAACTGTCGTGTGCATAATATTTAACCAACAATAATGAATGGAGTCGATGTCAGCTGTGTTTTGCATTGTGTGCTCCGTATACTCTGTTTGTGTTTGCTGTGAGTGTATACTTGCCTGCATTCCTGTCTGCCTACCCATGTAGATGCACCCTGTTTTGGCACTGCGCTAGAGGCTAGAGGACAGGAGGGTGAGAGGTGGGAGGACTCTGCATGTGTGCGTGAGTCTGATGCTCAGAGGGGCACAGGGTCCTGGAGCACACTGGTGAATACTACACAGCCCCATCCCTACCCAGCCTAGCTCAGCACTGCAGCCTATAGCCGGACAAACAAACAGAGAGAGAGAGAGAGAGAGAGAGAGAGAGAAAGAGAGAGGGGCGGGTGGGGTGCAGCACAGGGCAAACAAATAGAAAGAGAGAGAAAGGAAGGGAAGTGACAGAGTAGAGAGAAGTGGAAAGGGGGAAACGAGGAGAACGAGGAGAACAGGAAGAGAGAAAAAGGGGAGAGGGGAGGAGAAGCAGGGGAAAGCATGTGCCAGAACAGACTGGGACTGATGAATATTGCAGACTTCATCTGAGCAAACGGATGTTAGGTATGCTTTATCGCTCTCTGCACTCCCCCCTGCCACCCCCCTAAAGTACTGTACATGTACGCATACTGCACAAACACCCTCACATATGTACAAACAAATGCAGCTCAAGTATGTAGAAAAGCAGACAGGCCAGTTCTCCAACTCCCCATACAAACATATTATTTATAAAGCTGAACACATTAATATTTCAAATCTACCAATCTCATTACAACCATACCCTGCCCACTCCAAACTAAACTATGAAGTCATTTGGTGGTGATATTAAACAAAATAGGAATGAACAGATACACAGAGAAAGGTAATAACTCAGTGTGTGTGGTCAGCAGTATTTCCTACCTGAGTGCGTGTGCAGAATCCCTCCATTAGAGACACTAGAATCATGTGCTCTGCTGCATAGAGGAGGAGGACAGAAAGAGAGAGAGAGAGAGAAAGATGGAGGGAAATCTCTTAAAGATATAGTCTCTTCATTTTCTCGCACTCCATCATGTGTCTGTTCTGTCGTCTACTGTCGTTTGACACATTCATCTCCGCGATGCCTCAGCCTCTGTCCAGCAGCAGCAGCAGCAGCAAATCAGAACCACTCGACCCCAGCTTTATCTCTTGCTTTCACACTCACATACGTACACACTCACACACAGTACAGCAATCACACACTATCTCTCCCGTCGTGCTCCCTCTCCAGCTGCAGTGCTGAACTACTGACTCACTAACAGCTGCAGTGCCGCTCTGCACCTGTCTATCTTACGTCCTCTGCGGCCGTCTATCTGCGGCCGTCTATCTGCATGTATGTGTATGTGTGCCTGTGTTCCTGTGTCTTTGGGGTGAGTATTTTCACGCGTACTGCCTGACAGCACTTTATTACTACATCTTGAGAGTGAACCAAAGTATTTGAATAAACAGAATTCAACCTTGTACTCTATGGTCATTGGTCATTGAATGAAAAGGGGACTCCTACTAAATGAGCCAAGCCGTTGTTGATTTAGTCAGATATTCCCCTTCTGTACCATCGGTATCCCCTGGCTGGTTGTCCTTTGCATTCAGGTAATAACTCTAATCAATGAAATTTGCATTATCACTCACAACCAGATAAAAAGTAGGATCAAAAGTACATTATAAAATGGGTGGTTCGAGCCTTGAATGCTGATTGGCTGAAAGACGTGGTATATCAGACCGTATACCACGGGTATGACAAAAAAAAAGTTTTTACTGCTCTAATTACATTGGTAACCAGTTAATAATAGCAATAAGGCACCTCGGGGGTTTGTGGTATATGGGCAGTATGTGGTATCCATAAGAACAGCCCTTAGCCGTGGTATATTGGTCAGATGCTACACCCCCTCTGGCCTTATTGCTTAAATAAACCAGGGTTAGGGTTAGAGTTGAGCCAGGGTGTGGACATAGGACAAGAGGAAAGTGTGGAGAGACATGGAGGATAACAGTCAACATGACTCAACCCCAACTCTAACCTGTCAAATGGGGCTCCTCCTTCACCTTTGATTTCCAAATTCAACACCTGCTCATGACCAGCAGGTGGCGACATTGCCTCTCTTTCTACTTCAACAGAAGGAGATTGAGACTCAGGGACAATGTCAACACAGACAGACAGAATATCAACATGTTCACAGGTATTTTTGCTGTTAGTTAAATCACTCAGGCAAACAAACACCACACTGGGCTCTCATGATAGCTAGCTACTGTTTGAGTGTGGTTAGAGGTGTGGTTCTGATATGGTGCCGTAGGTTACTGTGGCCTCCTCCTTATCATCCTCCTGTCCAGCAGTAGAGGTATTTAGGGCTCAGAGGCAGACTTCTTCATATCCAACCTGCCTGTCTCTTTACGGAACTCATGTGTCTCGTAAAATCCTCCGTTCTGGACAGTTTCTCCTCTTCTCTCTCTCCCTTCCTCTGTTCCCCATGCAGGTCTGAGCCTCAATGACTGATTCTACGGACAGGAACAGTAAAACCCAGAGAGGAATGTCCTATAACCAGACCACGGTGCACACCGTGGGATAGAACATAGTGTACTGAATACTGTCTACCTGTACATGCATACAGTGAACATGCTTTGACTATGACTGGAGCCCGAAAAACTGTGGCCACCAACTAAATGGGATTTACTGTACATGAATCGTGTTCTTGAGTGAAATGCTGCCGTCGACCAAAGCTGTGTCTATGCTACAGACAGTAAGGTTGACATGACAAGGTCGTGGGAACAGTGCGGTAGTTTAGGTTAGTGATACAATTGAAATAACAGCAATACACAACCAAAACCTTACACCATAGTCGTTTCAAACCCTGTAGCCATAACAGAGATGATAGCAGGAGATATGTCCAAATCAAACAAACAAACTGCAGAGTGAATGAAAACACAGATTTGGAGCACCACCATTCCAGTTAGATGAAAGGCCAGGTTCAGCTCAGCTTAGTGTAAAGCCAGATGAGTGTAGTCTGATCTGTGTGTAACACAGCCTGCTAACTGCTACAACAGTATCTACAGGTTCACAGGTGGACTGTCTCAGGGGAACACTGTCCTCCATCATCCCTGACCTGCTTCTTACAAAGAATCAAATGGCAAATGATTGTGACAGTGTGTGTGTGCGCTCTTGCATGTGTGTATGAGTGTGTATGTACATGTGTTGAGTGTGTCTGGTAGTGACAGTGATATGACATCATAGCAACTGACAGCACTCCTGGGTATACTTCAGATCATGGAAAAACACAAACACCAGCCTGCATGCACACTAGCGCACACACACAACGTCATTTCAGACAGCTGTAAGATTCCTTTATTCCCTGGGCTGCCCATAAACCACATGTTATTTTTAAATTACAATAATCCTCCTTTTTTAACAATACAATAAACATTGGTTTGTTAGTTTTATCTCTGTACTGCAAACAGCAATATCTGTCTTCCACATGTTGCAGTCTCAGGTCGTCCAGTCTCTGTCTCTCTCTCACATCGTCCCTGCATGGTGTGGGTGTTCAGGTCCCCCCAGTCCTTCTCTCTGCGTCTCTGCAAGGTCTCTCTCTGACTGTGTGTATGTGTTTGGTGTGTGTGTGTGTGTGTGTGTATGTGTGTGTGTGTGTGTGTGTGTGTGTGTGTGTGTGTGTGTGTGTGTGTGTGTGTGTGTGTGTGTGTGTGTGTGTGTGTGTGTGTGTGTGTGTCAGACTGTAGAGCGCATGGGGAATAAATACATCTGAGGTCCTGGGCCCACTTCCTCAGTGCACAGACCACTCCGCCCCTCACCAGGCATCCAATGGGATTCACATCTCAGCCTGCTAATATGCTAGTAGACAGCAGATAGCCAATGAGAAAAAGCACTGAGCAGAGTAGTTGACTGTGTATCCAGTTGGATGTGTGTGTGTGCGTGCGCGTGTGTGTGTGTGTGTTTGTGTGTGTGTGTGAGAGAGAGTGAGTGTGTGTGTGTGTGGGGGTCTGTGTGTGCATGCGTATGTGCATCAGTGTGTGAATGTGAATGTCCGTGTGTGTGTCCGTGTGTGTGTCCATGTGTGTGTCCGTGTGTGTGTCTGTGCAAAAACACGTCTACAAGTCTCTCTCGCTTCTTTCTCAGAGTTCATCTCGTGTGGAGCGGGCGGCGGGCGGAGGTGAGTCTCCCGTCACACTGTTCTGAGCCACGGTGTGGATGCGGCCTTGCTGCTCTGTCTTCCTGTCGTGCTGGTGCAGGCGGTCCCAGTCGGTGGCGGTGGCCTCATCGTCCCAGATGGTGGAGGTCTCTGTGTCGCTCACGTAGCCCGGCTCGCCCGTGTAGTGGGTGGGGTACAGGAGGAGGGGCTCCACAGAGAAGGCCTTCAGGTCCCGAGGCTCAAAGTGAGACATGAAGTCAGAACTGACGGAGAGAAGGGGAAAGAGAGGAGGGTTCATTGACCCATCAGAGACTATCACACATAGAAGGAGGGAGGAAGACATAGTAATCTGTCATTTGTGCACCATGCAGAATGATACAGGGGCACAGAAAGGAGAGGCTCATATATGGTAATTCAGCACCACCTGGTCAAAGTTGCTCCTTTGCACCCCAGTATCTCTACTTGTACACGCATCTTCTGCACATCTATCACTCCAGTGTTTAATTGCTATATTGTAATTATTTCGCCACTATGGCCTATTTATTGTCTTACCTCCCTTATCCTACCTCATTTGCACACACTGTATAAATACTTTTTTTCTATTGTATTATTGACTGTATGTTTGTTTATTCCATGTGTAACTCTGTGTTGTTGTTTGTGTCGCACTGCTTTGCTTTATCCTGGCCAGGTCGCAGTTGTAAATGAGAACTTGTTCTCAACTGGCCTACCTGGTTAAATAAAGGTAAATTAAATAAATAAAAACATTAATCTAAGTGAGCCAGAGAGTGACATGGGTGCAGAGAGGGGAGAGGAGTGACACGTCCACTTCAATCAATCAGGCCCTGTCAGCCAGAGGTCAGCTGGTGGAGGTCAGCTGGTGGAGGTCAGCCCCCCCCCCCCCCCCCCCCCCCTGTGGCCATTTGAGTGTCAGCACTCAAAGAGAGTGTAACCTAATGCCTGAATTTCTGCCCAGGGAGGTGAACCCTGAGAGAGACTTAGTGTTTAATTCTCCCAGCGTCAGCACAGAGCAGGCAGAGGGAGAGCAGAAACTGCAGGGCATCCCTAACCCACTTTCACACTCATTCACTCTCTCTTTCTCGCTCTCTCTCTCTCTCTCTCTCTCTCTCTCTCTCAGATACTCACATATTGAAATTTCCCACACATATTACACAACCTACGTTTACCAACTACACACATTGCTGACTGTGTGTTTACAAAGCACTCCCTCTCTTTCCCTCTCCTGTGCTCTCTCAACACACACAAACAAATGCTGTGGTCTGTATTTACATAGTAATTCATACTCACACTCAGACACGCACGCACACGGATACACAGACACACAGACGGATACACACACACACACCCTATAGAGAGGTCAGTAGTGCTGAGTGGTTAACTGAAATGTCGGTTATTTTTCAGTTTTTAAACAACTAATTGACCAAAGTCGGTTCGATTATTTGAACTCCATTTCATTCAGTTTTGTTTTTTTTTAGCTCAAGGAGCACATTGTGCTCAGTTTCTCTAGAGATAAATCAGATCATTCCCGAACTGTGCGATGTAGTAGGGAGTTGTAGTTTCCAACAGGCCATGCTGTAGTTCTACATACTGTAGTTTAGCGCATAAAACTTTATAATTAACTACAATGACCATAATCCATTGCATGGCTACTTGTCCGGAATGTGTTCCTTTTACGCCTGCTACATAAGGGAAAGAAGAATGTGTGATCAAGAGGGGACAGAGAGCAGTTTCTTCGTGAGTAACTACCCCAAATAGGTATTTTGTCAGACAGCATAGACAGGCAGCAGCTCTATAGATCTGAGAAATAATATAGTCATCAAATAAAACAAATGTAAAATACACAACAAATATTTTATTAAAGTACTGTGAATAACTGATGATTAATAAGTGATGGGCAGCCACTACCATAGGACTTTTATTCATTGTTCTATTCTGTGTTGTTACAGCACTCAACCCACAAAATGCATTTACTGTAAAAAAGAAGAAGATTGAAACCAAAATTGAAAATCTTGATAATTTTTCAATAATCCAACCGAAACGGAACCGACCTCAAAGAGCACTAATCGCTCAGCGACAGAAGAGAGCGACCTAGCAGTGTGGTGCCAAGACAACAACCTCTCCCTCAACGTCAGCAAGACAAATTAACTGGTCAAGGGCTACAGGAAACGTCACATCGACGTGGCTGTAGCGGAGCGGGTCGAGAGTTTGAAGTTCCTTGGTGTCCACATCACTAAGGAATTAACATAGTCCACACACACCAACACAGTTGTGAAGAGGGCACGACAACACCTCTTCCCCCTCAGGGAGCTGAAAAGATTTGGCATGGGCCCTCAGATCCTCAAAAGGTTCTACAGCTGCACCATTGAGAGCATCTTGACTGGCTGCATCACTGCTTGGTATGGCAACTGCTTGGCATCCGACCACAAGGCGCTACAGAGGGTAGTGCATACGGTCCAGTACATCACTGGGGCCTAACTCCCTGCCATTCAGGACCTCTATATCAGGCGGTGTCAGAGGAAGGCCCTAGCAATTGTCAAAGACTCCAGCCACCCAAGACACAGACTGTTCTCTCTGCTACCTCATGGCATGCAGTACCGATGCACCAAGTCTGGAACCAACAGGACCCGGAACAGCTTCTATCCCAAGACATAAGTTAACCAAATTGCTACTCGGACTATCTGTATTGACATATGTGATGACCCTTTTGATTCATCACATACGCTGCTGCTACTGTTTATTATCTATCCTGTTGCCTAATCACTTTACCCCTACCTATATGTACAGTACATAGCTACCTCAATTACCTCGTACCCCTGCACATCGACTCTGTATATAGCCAAGTTATCATTCATTACTCATTGTGTATTTATTCTTTGTGTTATTATTTTTTATATATTTTTCTCTCTGCGTTGTTGGGATGGGCCCTGTTTACAAAGCATGTGACAAATAAAAGTAGATTTCATTTAATTGAATTTTATTTCACACACACACACACACACACACACACACACACACACACACACACACACACACACACACACACACACACACACACACACACACACACACACACACAGTCTCTCCCTGTCCATCTCTCCCCACCCCCATGCTCAGCTCTGGATCAATGGGAATCCTGTCCCTCTCACCAGTAGCAGGAAGAACCATTCCGGACCCACATTCCTCGGAGAACCAGAGTGAGGGAAAGAGAGAGGGAGAGGAAGAGAGACGGGAAGAGAGGGGAGGACAGAGGGGAAAATGCAAAGAGGGGTAGGAAGAGTGAGGGAAAAAGAGGGGGGAGTGGAAAGGGCAGAGAGGGTTAGGAAAGAGGTGAGAGAGAAAGGGGGCAGGGGAGCAAGGAGAGGCAGAGGGCAGGGTGTCAGAGACAGAGACGGGACTAAGAGGTGGAGAGAGGGGTAGAGCAGGATTTCCCCAGGAGGATGCAGACAGATAGGGAACCATTGTGTGTCCTACGAGGGACACCTTACCCATTGATCCTTGGGAACTTTCCATGGCCTGTGGGTAAGGGACCCACTCCATACAGGAGAGAGAGGGGGAGACAAAGATGAGTGAGAGAGAGGAAGAGAAAATGGGGAGGCAAGATAGAGATGGCGTGGGGAAAGGTGTTGAAGAGAATGAGTGAGGGGCAAAGAAGAGGAAGACGGGGACATGCTGGTGTACCTCTAAAACAGCACTCACCATACCATAGAGTCTATATAAACACTTGTATTTTTGCCTATGAATGCATTATTGTGCGTCACACTTCATTTTCGTTCTAATTGATTGTCTAGTCTGTTTCTAGTCTCTGTGTTTGTCTGTCTGACTTTGACTGTCGAAAAGTGACTCTGTCTGCATCTTCTCTGTGTTTGTTTCTGCACACCTCTGCTTACAATGTAAATGCTGTTATAAATGTAGATGCTGAAGTAAGTCTGTCCTTCATGCAGATGGTATCTCAATACGAGTCTGTTTGTCTTTCTGTCTCTAGCAGTCTTTCTATGCACTTTCCTGTCCCTCTGTCTGTCCCCGTCGGTTCTCCTGTCCGTTCCCTGTCTGTCCGTCCCTCTGTCTGACCCCCTACCTGTCCCCGTCTGTGTCAGCCAGTCACTTACTTGGGGTGTTTGTTGAACATGACAGGGAGGAACTCATCGACAGGTAACATCTTGCTGAAGGCCTGAGCAGCCAGCAGCTTCCTGGCACCCTGCGCTGACAGGGCATAGCCCAGCGTCCAATAAGAGTAGTCAGCCTCCACCAGGTTATTAACCCCTTCCACCGAATGCTCCGGCTGCTGCACCTGCATACGCTTACGCCCAACATAGCTGCAGGAGAGAGCGAGAGAGAGAGAGAGAACGATAGATGGAATGAATTATATATAACCCCAAAATTTAGAATTACACATCATAACAATGCTACTTGTAGACTTATTTCTTACATGAGATCCCAGTCCAGCTGGGCCTTCTCTACTTCCTCTATGATGGTCATCATTCGTCTCTTAAACCTGGGCTCAAAGCGCACGTCATCCTCCAGCACCAGCACCTTGGAAAGACCACGCTCCACCATCTGACAACAGCACAGAGAATAGGTCTGAGGTCACAAATCCGCAAGAGGACACAACCACTGAGAGGATAGGGGATCTGCATCCATCCATCTATCGTAAGGATAGTATGGTTAGTTCAGCGTACCTGTACCCAGGTGGAGTGGTGGCTGAGGAAGCAGCCTATCTCTCCTCTGGTTAAAACACGGCCAGAGTACGGGTCCTTATAACCTGGAATCATCTCTATACCCAACGCCTGCAGCTGAGAAGAGTTCAGAGCCCTGAGAGAGAGAGAAGGAGAGTGAGAGAGAGAGAAAGAGAGGGATTGTGATCGATGAACAGAGAACTCATTTAAACCATAGTGTCCCATGCAGCTATGCAGTCCTGTGTGTGTGTGTGCGCGTGTGCGTGTGTGTGTGAGAGAGACCTACTTGCCGTCCACTGCGTCAGTGAGGGTGGCCTGCAGACCCAGAGAAGCCATGGTGCTCAACATCCGCTGTCTCCTGTCCAGACGACGTTTCAGATTGATCAGGAATATCTGAAACGAAGGGAGGGAAGGAAGGGGGAGAGAGGGAGTGAGCATTCAGGAGGAAGAGGGGGAGTAATCCGAGTAGGAAAGTTGAGTTGGAAAAAAGGGGAGAGACACAGGGGTAATGGATGAAGGAACAGGAAGTAAGAGCAGGAAAGGGAGGGGGATAAATAAATGTCACATCACTCTAAATAGTTCCTCTAAACCAGGGGTGGGCAATAAATTAGGCTTGAGGGCCACATTGGGATCTCAGAATTAAGTGAAGGGATGCAGAGAATGTTTTCGGACCGATTTGTTTTGCAAAAGCAATTTGTGGGCCAGAAAAAAGGGCAGTTATTTGAAAACTTGTAGTTCCATTATAATTTCTACATACTTTCTATCTGGTTTCAGACGTTTAGGAGTGGCCTGGTGTCAGGTCTACACCCACTCCTCCCCTCCGGCGCTCAACGTCACCGGTTTACGAACCACCGTTCCTGGCAACCATCATTACGCACACCTGGCATCAATCATTACGCATACCTGCGCTTCATCATGAGGCACACCTGGATTCCATTACCTCACTTTTTACCTCCCCTTTATCTGGCACTCCCCAGGCAGTATTGACTATGTGTTTCATGTCTGTACGCTACTCTTGTTTCTTGTATTGTGCCATGTTCCATTTATTATTAAACTCACCACCTGCACTTGCTTCCCGACTACCAGCGTCTCCGTTACAGAATACTGCCTCAACAAATGGAAGCAGCAGGAAATCAGGACATCTCCCAGACGGTTGATGAACAGGGATACCTACTTCGTCAACACCACGACCAGCTGGTGCAACTGGGGAAGGCTATGTAAGATGTGCTTCAGTCTTCAATGTCTCGAACATACCAGAGAGGTGTTGCCTTCAATTAGTGGAGAATACTCTGCCACCGGTCGACCCAGCACACCAGTCCATGTAACAGTCCGCCCAGGTCAGCGATGCCCTTCTGTCCCTCCTAGATGGATATGACGAAACCCCATCTAAATGCCGTGGCTCCCTATTCTAGTGCTCCCTCTATTTTGCACAACAGATGGGAACCCCAACCACTGAAAGGTCCAAGGATGCCACGGTTATTTCTCTGCTGACTGGGTGGGCGTTGGAGTGGGCTATGGCTGTCGAGGAGAGGTGGAGCTGGATTCGTATAAAGGGTTCATGGCTCTGTTCAGAGGCATCTTCGATCATCCACCGGAGGGTAGAGAGGAGGGTGGGTGCCTATTCCAACTATGTCAGGATGACCAGACTGCTGCAGAGTACTCACCTTCCGGACTGTTGCAGCAGCCAGCGGATGGAACGAGCCGGCGCTCTGTACGCTATTCAGAGGAGGACTGCACGAGGAGGTCCAGACGGAACTGGCATGTCAAGATGACAACCTCTCCTTGGACGTACTCATTGCGATGGCCATCTGTCTGGACAACCTACATTGGGAGCATCGGTACCCTCGTCAGTTCTCTCCCTCCCTCAGTGACCACTCTGTATCAGATTCTGAACCCATGGAGGTAGGGGTCACACGCCTCCCTGTGGCTGAACAACGTAGACGGAAACAGCTGGGGCTCTATCCCTATTGTGGTCAAGGAGGGCACCAGCTTCAGCATTCTCCGGTATGTCCTAACTCGGGATCCACGAGAGTAGAGAGACGGTCATGTGATCTTCTACCTCCTGGGGCAGCTGTGTGTATCCCATCTGCATCATTTTCTGCCAGACCCTTGTGTCAATCTACAGTGCTAGTGGATTCCAGTGCTGTGGGTAACTTTATTGACCAGGCCCTTGCCTCCTCTCTCAACATCACCTCATACCCACTCTCCTCTCCGTTTCCTGTTCAAGCCCTGGATAATTGATCACTATTATCCGGAACCATTGCACACATCACCACACCCCTCACCCTCACTGTGGAGTCCACTCATCAGGAAAACATTCCATTCTAACAATTAGTGCTCCAGTTCACAAGATCATCCTCGGCCTCCCATGGCTCCAATGCCATAAACCCACCATCTCATGGTCGAAAATTAAAATCATGGACTGGGCACCCGAATGCCGGAGGACCTGCCATCTCTCTTGAGTCGTATCCCCTGTGGTCTGGGACGTCGATCTGGACATTTGCCAGGCTCTGGAGAGGGAACCCGCAGCCACTACCTATCCTCCTGAGCGCATCTACATTCCCACGGGGATAAGGGAGCGGCTGTTGACCTGGGCACACACAGCTGTCATCACTGGACATCCTGGGATCACCCGTACTATTCAATCTCTCTCCGAGAAGTATTGGTGGCCCACCTTGGCGCAGGATGTTGTTCGTTACGTCAACTCATGTTCTGTGTGTGCCCAAACTAAGTCCCCGTCCGGCACGCTCCAGCAGGGGAACTCCTTCCCTGGTCTCATCTGTCCATTGACTTTGTTACCGATCTCCCCTCTGACGGTTTCACCACCATTCTGGTGGTTGTGGATAGATTTTCAAAATCATGCCGGTTTATTCCACGCTCTGGTTTCCCTACAGCTCTCCAGGTCGCTGAGGCACTGTTCCAGCAGGTTTTCTGGCACGATGGCCTTCCAGAGGACATCGTCTCTGACCGTGGACCACAATTCCCATCACGGGTATGGAGCGTTTTTATGGAGTAACTGGGGTTCAGTCAGCCTCACTTCCGGGTACCGACCTCAGTCCAACGGGCAGGTGGAGAGGATGAAACAGGAGCTGGGGAGGTTCCAGAGGAGTCTCTGCCAGGACTGGCCGGGGGAGTGGGCCCGACTCCTTCCCTGGGCGGAATACGCCCAGAATTCATTACGTCATTCCTCCACCGGGCTTACTCCCTTCCACTGTGTCCTGGGTTATCAGCCGGTCCTGCAAGAAGCTGAGCCCCTGGTTAGTGGGCCGTTCAAAGTTCTTAGGTGGGTCAACGAGGTGACGTATAGGTTACAGCTTCCCAGTGACTACCGTATCTCACCTTTTCATGTCTCCCTTCTCAGGCCGGTGGATCCTGGTCCCCTGGCTGATGCTGTCCCCCACGACACCCCTCCGCCCCCCTTGGACGTCAAGAGGTCCCGCCTATGCTGTCAGATCCCTACTAGACTCCCAACGTTGTGGGGGTCGGCTCCAGTACCTGGTGGACTGAGAGGGGTACAGCACAGAGGAGCGGTGTTGGGTTCCGCTGGAGGACATTCTTGATCCCAACATTAGCTGTGATTTCCATCTTCACAGCCTGGACCAGCCCGCTCCTCGTCCTCGGGGCTGTCCCTCTGGGAGGGTTACTGTCACGTCTACTCAGGCTCCTCCCCTCCCCCTTCGGTGTTGCCGGTTTACTAACCACCGGTCCTGGCAACCATCATTGCACATACCTGCGCTTCATCATGAGCCATACCTGGACTGCATTACCTCACTCATTACCTCCCCTTTATCTGGCACTCCCTTAGGTTCATCCCCCAGGCAGCATTGACTGTGTTTCATGTCCGTATGCTACTCTTGTTTCTTGTATTGTTCCGTTTATTATTAAACTCTCCACCTGCACTTGCTTCCCGACTCCCAGAATCTGTTACACCTGGGTAGTTTTTTTGTTAATCCCAAATAATAATTCCCCCACAAATGTGTGTCTATATATACTTAAACCTCCTCAAGGGCCAGATTGAATGGTCTCGTGGGCCGGGTCTGTATACTGCCCACCCCTGCTCTAAACAGTCAGGGCCAGTGTCTTACTGTACCTCATCAAAGCCCATCTTGTCCTGCGGCATCTCGGGATTGTACAGGTACTCTGAGGGTGCTATGTTGTGATCAACTGTAGAAACAGGAGTTAGAGTTAATATAGCAGAGTGGGAGCAGAGAGAGTATTTCCTCTAGGGTCAAACTGGTTTGTTTACCATTATCATGAGCGAGAGAAATGCTGAGGGAGGAAGGAAAGAACTAGAGTTGGAAGAGGCGAAGCGAGAGGGTTTAGTCTGCCCATGACAATAAGACCACGAAGTGAGAAATTGTGGTCAGTGTCAAATTTGGTCAACAAAAAATGTCCTACTTGAGGCTTATTTGATTGAATAGATGTTTCGTGATGGTTAGGTAATGAATGTTCTGTTTGTCTGTTGCCAGTTCATCTTGTCAAGCTTACCAGCGTGTTTTCCGAGTTCCTGTTTTTCCTAGTCCACCCGGTTTTGACCTCTTGCCTGTCCTGACACTGAGCCCACATGCCTGACCATTCTGCCTGCCCCTGACCTCGAGCCTGCCTGCTGCCCTGTACCGTTTGAACTCTGACCTGGTTATGAACTCTTGCCTGTGCTCGACCTGCCCCTTGCTGCTCAATAAATATCAGAGACTCGAACCATCTGCCTCCTGTGTCTGCATCTGGGTCTCGCCTTACGTCGTTATAGTACGAACTGGCCATGACTAACCCAGCAGATGCAGACCAGCTCCGTCACGCTGTCTCCCTGCAGGGAGCCACCATTAAAAAACATGAGGAGCTTCTCCTCATTGAATCCCCTCACGTCCCTGTTATGTTGGGATTTTCTTGGCTCCAAAAGCACAATTCCATTATTAACTGGACCACGGGTTAAATCCTAGGTTGGAGCCCATTCTGTCACTCCCACTGCCTTAAAGCGGCGCAGCCGCCCCCGAGACGTCCTCCTCGGGGTTTAAGTAAAGCCTCTGATTTCTCTACTGTTCCCACAGAGTACCATGATCTCTTGGAGGTATTCAACAAGGCTCGTGCTACCTCTCCACATTGTCCCTATGATTGTGCCATTGACCTCCACCCGGACACCACACCGCCTCGAGGTCGGCTATATTCCCTATCCGGCCCCGAGACCAAGGCCATGGAGGAGTACATTGAGGACTCTCTGGGTGCTGGGAGCATTCATCCTTCTGCATCACCTGCCAGCGCAGGACTTTTCTTTGTGGAAAAGGACAAGACCGTGCGTCCATGCATCGACTACTGGGGCCTCAATGACATCACGATTAAGAATCGTTAGCCCCTGCCACTCCTCTCCTCTGCTTTCGAACCTCTCCAGGGGGTTACCATCTTTCCAAGTTGGACCTTCGGAATATCTACCATCTCGTTCGGATATGTGAGGGGGACGAGTTGAAGATGCCTTTCAACACGGCCAGTGGACACTATGAGTATCTGGTCATGCCGTTTGGGCTCACCATCGCTCCTGCTGTTTTCCAGGCCCTGGTCAACACTGTGATCCGTGACATTCTGCATTGTTTTGTGTTTGTCTACCTCGACGACATCCTTGTCTTCTCCCGGTCTGCCCATGAACACGTCCGACAAGTCCTTCAGCGCCTCCTGGAGAACCAGTTGTTTGTGAAGGCTGAGAAGTGCGAGTTTCACCGCTCTACTATCTCCTTTCTGGGATACATCATCGCTGAAGGAAATGTCCAGAATGATCCTGAAAAGGTGAGAGTGGTGGTGCATTGGCCCCAACCCACGTCCAGAGTGCAACTGCAACGTTTCCTGGGGTTTGCTAATTTCTACAGCTGCTTCATCCGGGGCTACAGCACACTGGCGGCTCCCCTCTCTACACTCACTTCTCCCAAGGTACCGTTCACATGGTCCCCAGCGGTTGACAGGACTTTTGTGGATCTTAAGCATTGGTTCACTACTGCCCCCATCCTCGTCCATCCGGACCCGTCCCGTCGGTTTGTGGTTGAGGTCGATGCTTCTGATGTTGGAGTGGGGGGCCATCCTGTCCCAGCAATCTGCCCAGGACCAAAAGCTCCATCCCTGTGCTTTCCTGTCCCATCGTCTCAACTTCGCTGAGAGAAACTACGACGTAGGTAACCACAAACTTCTGGCGGATAAGATGGCGCTGGAGGAGTGGAGGCACTGGCTGGAAGGTGCGGAACATCCATTTTGGTTTGGACCATAAGAATTTGGAATATCTCCGCACAGCCAAGTGTCTTAACTCTAGGCAGGCCCGTTGGGCTCTGTTATTCACCAGGTTCAACTTCACCATCTCCTACCGCCCAGGGTTTAAGAATGTGAAGCCAGATGCTCTCTCTCGCCTGTACAGTTCCGCTGCCACACCCTCTGACTCTGAGACCATCCTCCCTACCTCATGCCTTGCGGCTTCAGTTGTCTGGGGTATTGAGACCCTGGTATGCAAGGCACAACGGTCCCAACCGGACCCTGGAGGGGGCCTGGCTAACCGGATGTTTGTCCCTGATTCGGCCCGGTACCAGGTCCTGGAATGGGCTCATTCCTCCAGGCTTACCTGTCCTCCTGGCTCCTGTCAAACCCTGGCCTTCCTCTGACAATGCTTCTGGTGGCCTACTATGGTTCCTGATGCCTCTGCCTTAGTCACTGCATGCACGGTATGTGCCAAGAATAAGATTCTGCAGAAAGCTCCGCTGGGCCTCTTTCAACCACTGCCTGTTCCTCATTGCCCCTGGTCCCATATTTCTCTGGATTTTGTCACTGGGCTTCCTCCGTCTGATGGCAACACCGTCATCCTGACAGTAGTGGATCGGTTTTCCAAAGCTGCCCATTTCATTCCTCTCCCCAAACTACCCTCAGCTCATGGTGCAGCACATCTTCCAGATCCATGGACTCCCAGTGGACGTGGTCTCCGACCGGGGTCCTCAGTTCTCTTCTCGGCTCTGGAAGGGGTTCTGCACCCTTATTGGGTTGTCGGCCAGCCTGTCCTCCAGATTTCATCCCCAGTCCAACAGCTAGTCGGAGCGAGCGAACCATGACCTGGAAACGACACTACGGTGCCTCGTCTCAAGCAACCCCACTACCTGGAGCCAACAACTGGTCTGGGTGGAGTATGCCCGGGAACACTCTTCCCTGCTCGGCCAGTGGACTCACCCATGGAGCACTCGAATGGGGAATCAGCCCCCGCTCTTCCCTGAGCAAGAACAGGAAGTCAACATACCCTCAGGCGGCTCTTCTCAAGACCAACTCCAGGTATCGTCAACAAGCGGACCGCAGCTGGACTTCGACTCCCTGCTATCGTCTTGGGCAGAGGGTATGGCTATCAACATGGGACTTGCCCCTCCGGATGGAGTCCCACAAACTGTCCCCCCGATTCATTGGTCCCTTCCCCATCTTTAGAGTCCTTAGTCCCACCGCTGTTTGTCTTCTGTTACCCTGTACTCTCCGTATACACCCTACTTTTCATATGTTCAAGATTAAGCCCTTGTCTCACAGCCCTTTATCTTCTGTTTCCATGCCCACCCCCCCTCCTCGTGTCATCGATGGCCATCTGGCGTACACGGTGAGAAGCCTCCTGAGTGTTCGACCATGGGGCAGGGGTTTCCAGTACCTGGTTGACTGGGAGGGTTATGGCCCGGAGGAGAGGTGCTGGGTCCCCGCTAAAGACATCCTGGACCCGGCTCTTATCGCCGGCACCCCGGTCAACCCAGGTAGGATGCCAGGTGGTGCCCCTGGGGGGGGGGGGGGTACTGTCACACCCTGATCTGTTTCACCTGTCCTTGTGATTGTCTCCACCCCCCTCCAGGTGTCACCCATCTTCCCTATTACCCTCAGTGTATTTATACCTGTGTTCTCTGTTTGTCTGTTGCCAGTTCGTCTTGTCAAGTCAACCAGCGTGTTTTCCGAGTTCCTGTTTTTTCTTGTCTGTTTTTTCTAGTCCTCCCGGTTTTGCCCTCTTGCCTGTCCTGACACAGAGCCCGCCTGCCTTACCATTCTGCCTGCCTCTGACCTCAAGCCTGCCTGCCGCCCTTTATCCTTTGCACTCTGACCTGGTTATAAATTCTTGTCTGTCCTCGACCTGCCTCTTGCTTGCCCCTTGTTGCTCAATAAATATCAGAGACTCAAACCATCTGCCTCCTGTGTCTGTATCTGGGTCTCGCCCTGTGTCGTTATAACGAATGTACTGATATAAATGGACGCAAGTGGCATTTCGTCAACTTGAAAAAACAACTTCATATTGGAGTTGTGGCTGTTTACAAGTGTATCTGCTCTCTAATAGACTGGAATGGTCAATGCCTCTTCCCGCCATCTTTGAGGACATGTATTTCCATTGTTAGAGTGGTCACTTGACTATCTTGTCAATATAATAGATAATCTTTGGAGTTAGTAAAGCACTGCTGTCACGTCCTGACCAGTATAGAGTATATTTAGTTATTGTAGTTTGGTCAGGACGTGGCAGAGGGTAGTTGATGTATGTATTATGGGGTTTGTCACTGGTCTATGTCTGTGTTTCTATGTCTAGTTGATTGGGGTTGGACTCTCAATTGAAGGCAGGTGTGTTGAGTTGCCTTTGATTGGGAGTCCTATATAGTAGGGTGTGTTTGTCTTTGTTTTTTGTGGGTAGTTGTTTGAGAGCACTGCTTTTTGTTGAGCCTGCTTTCATTGTTTCATGTCGTTAGTTTGTTTATTGTTTTCTTCTGTGGTGTTCGCATTATTTTATAAATAAATATGTTGAGCACGAAACCCGCTGCGCATTGGTCCCTTTCTCTCTACGACGACAAGCGTGACAACTGCAGCAGGCCTGAGACAGAAAGAACTAGTGATGGGCTATAGATACTTAAACTATTAACTGCAATTCCGGTGATAAGCGTCAGGGTTAAAGATAGGTTTTGGCTTAAGGGTTAGGGTTAAGTTCAGGGTTAAGGCTGGGTCAGTGTTAGTGGACCATCTGTAGGGGACTGTGTTATTTAGAGAGGTGTGTGTGTGTTTGTCATAGGTGTGTGTGCTTACTCATGGCCTCAGCGATGGTGTGTGTGAAGCTCTCCTTCTCGTCGTCAACATTCTGCGAGGCCTTCAGAGGAACCGGCAGGAAGCCATAGTGCTCTCTGTTACACACGTACATCTGCACATCTGGAAACAAACACAGTCACACAGAGTTCATCAAAAACACACTGATACACACATACACCTGGACATCTGGAAACAAACACTGCTATACACAAACACTACCATGATTGTATCGGCGAAGTGCTGGTAGACAGCCTACAGACTCGCACAGCTAAGCATACACAATGTCTCATATAACCACAGTATTTAAAGGAAGATACAGTAAGCACAAGGATTTACAACTGACGGAATATATACAACAATGTCCTGGCCTTGTGATTTGAAGTAATCCAGAGCAATTTTTTGGGAGAGGCTGGTGATCCTCTGTGGCCGAATCACGCTCTCTGTTGTCGTGTTTTGAAGGATTGTATTTGTTTTTGTGTAGACAGGAGTAGTTGTATGGTTTTGGCGAGTTCAATTCGGTTTACTTTGGCTTCCGCAGGCCTATTGGACAACTAGGGTTTTGTGTCTAAGTAACTTAGCCACTTTAGTGTACATACATACCATGTCTACATATTCATTCAATAACATGTACCATTTGTGGGTATTAGGGCCTCTTCTGAAAGGTAACTAGGAACTCAATATCTGACAGGTTCAATCACTCATGATCAGTATCATTCTGTGGTCACTGGTCCTCATCATATTCCTGTAGCATTTCAGACGGTTATTATCTATGTTTAGAGCACGTCAATGGTTGTATTGAATTGTTTAATGCCCTAACCAAATGGAAGAAACACTTAAACAACATGGCCGTGTGTGTGTGCATGCGTGTGAGAGAGAGACAGAGAGATGTGAGTGTGTGACATTACTGTGTTTTTAGCATGTATTTGTGCATTCCTGTTATGTGTGTAATAGTTCTGCTTGTACTCTACCGATCATTAGCCACAACAAATAATTCAAATCAACTGATATTGGTCACATACACGTGTTTGCGGGTGTAGCGAAATGCTTGTATAATTACACACATTCAGTCAAGTAATTAAGTCACACATCTGGTGTCAATTACCCAGCCTGCCTTGTTTCCCACATTTAAACACCTGATCGGTTATTTTGTAAAACATGCCTTCAGCACAAGACAGTACTAGCAGATGTTTCTGAACCAGGCTATATGACTCTAAGCTTACACAGTTGGTGCGTGGGTGGGGTTGCTATAGTGTGAGGGCTATGTTTTACAACACATCCAATAACATGGACTAGGATTTGGTTTCTGGACAGGCTCATGGTGACCACACGTGGCGGGGTTGAAGAGATGGGGGGCGATTGGGGGTGGGTGTGTGTGTTGAACTCTGACCTGCCTGCCGGGCAGAGAAGGAGAACACCATGATGTCATCGAAGGCCCAGCTGTAGTCAGGGTGAGGGGGGTAGAAGGCCAGCTCCCTGCTGGCGCCACGCCTCAGGTCCAGCAGGAAGGTAGAATGCACCATGGGTACAGCGAAGCAACCCAGACGCTTCCACTCCCTGATTGGCTGGTAGTCAGGGGTACGTTTGTAGTAACCCTGGGGGAGAGATGGAGAGAAATGGAGAGGGAGAAAGATGAAGATAGAAGGAGACAGAGAGAGAATTTACAATGTGAAGGGCTTAGGGGTACAGAGTGCTATGAGGTCCCAAATGGTAATTGGAATGACTTTAATTGCCAAGGTGAAGAGGTGACAAAGAGAGTAATGATGGGGTCTCTATTAGGCTGTTTACCTGTGGGGTGATGCCACACCAGAAGTTAGAGTAGAGAGAGCGTGACTCTAGCATGGGAGCTACCAGAGTCAGGTTCTCAGCCATGAGCAGGTTGAGAATCTTTGGGTTGGTCAGCAGGTTATCGCCGTCTGCAAACTAGATACGGAGAGAGACAGAGCAGGATACCGCATAAACACACAGAATGTAATCTAACAAATATCTAGTATTGCAGGTATACAGTCTCATGAAACCATAGACAGAAAGCAGGTATCATCATTCACATACAATAATAACTAATGTTACACTGAAATGTAACACATGTAATCTGGAGACACCTGAAACCCCACCTCTTTAAGGAATACCTGGGATAGGATAAAGTAATCCTTCTAACCCTCCCCCCCACCCCCCCCCCCCCCCCCAAAAAAGATATAGATGTACTATTATAAAGTGGTTGTTCCACTGGATATCATAAGGTGATTGCACCAATTTGTAAGTCGCTCTGGATAAGAGCGTCTGCTAAATGACGTAAATGTAATCTCATAGGTATATTATGAACTGAGTCTCACCAGTATATAATCTGCCCAGCGTTCCCGTGCTGCCTTAAGAGCAGCCTGCCTCAGTTTCATCACATGGTTGAAGCGGGACGGAGGCCAGTGCTTGGGCCCCCACTCATCAGTATATGACCTGAGGGCAGGACAAAGAGCTTCACTTTCAGTGTCTCATATTCACCATGCACTGATGAGCAGTAAACTTCCAAGATGTAGAAAATTAAAGAATGTGAACCAGACTAGATGGTGTGGTGAGATGCCCTGAGTGTGGGGAGGGGAGGTTGGCTGGGAGGTGGTAAAGTAGACTTACTTGGGCTCCTCCATAGGTCTCCACTCCACATAGTGGTACTGGTCCTGAGCCTGCTTCAGCCACTCCCTCAGCATGGCTGTGCTGTTGTCCACACTGTGGTCTGTCGCTGCCCTGAGACACAACATATTATGGGACACTATATTAACACAACGTAATGCACAAACAAGGTAATGAAGTACGATCTCACTGTCGCCCTTTCCTGCAGTCAAATGACGAAATCACCCTCTAGTGGCCTCATAGGTGGAGCGTTATTCATATTTTTCATTATTTCCAAAAAACTGCAGAAAATGTGGTGTTTCTATGTCAAACGGTTTTGTTATATTTCAGGCTTGTGTAATATAAAGTGTAATATTGTGATGCAAACTCGAAATTGAATACATTTAAACTCTATATCTGACATGATACAGGTGTCTTATTTTTTTATGCTTAGAACCATGTGTGTGAGGTGTACACGTTTGTTTGAAAGTAGATTTGTTTAAGACTACCGAGAAACACTTTGACCCTGATTTAGCCCACTCCAGTATTAAAAAAACCATGATGAGAGTGTCTACATAATACATCAAGGTAATGTGTCGACATGATACAGCAACATAGCTGATATACTGTGTGTAGGATCAGAACACACGCACACACACAGTGTCCTGTGTAAATCAGGTCTGGCAGACAGTTTGGAAAGCTATAAGGTGGAAAGGCTGTAAGCACAAACCACAGAGAGTAAAAAGAGCAACAAACAAACAGGCCAGAGTGTACAGTACAGTACTGCAGCTGGAACACCTCTACCCTCCTTACTGCCACTGCTGCCACTGTCTGCACACCGTTTGCCTGTCCTTACACACACCTACCCCAACTCTGTCACACACTCACCCTCTCTTTCTCACCCATGCTATCACACTATCACTTCTACAGAGTTGTGGCCTCACAGTAATAGCCTATGACCTTGAGAGGGTATCTATAGTTCAACTTCAACATAATCAAGTAAGTCTAACCTGCTTCCCTCTCTCTCTGCACCTAATACATTATGTGCTTAATGGAGGAAAGGTCAATAGAGAGAGAGCGAGGCCAGCAGTGCCACTGCTGGCACACACACTCACACACACACACTGGAGTTTTCCACTGCTGGCACACACACACACAAACACACACACACACACACACACACACACACACACACACACACACACACACACACACACACACACACACACACACACACACACACACACACACACACTGGAGTTTTCCACTGCTGGCTGTAATATTCCCGGCCATAACCTCTCCAGACAAACTCTCACCCTACTATGCTGGAGTGCAGACAGACCAGAGATAGCAGTGTACACATTTTACAAAACCACTGCTAACACTGTCCACCGTGAGATAACACTGTGGAGAGAATTCATTACACACACCCAGTTCAGAGATAACAATATTGACATCTGTGACACACACACACAGAGAGAGAGAGAGAGAGAGAGAGAGAGAGAGAGAGAGAGAGAGAGAGAGAGAGAGAGAGAGAGAGAGAGAGTGAGAGAGAGAGAGAGAGAGATCTCTCAGCAGACAGTTGTGACTTCGTATTAACAGCTAGACACTAACAGATTTCCAGACAGACAGCGCCAGTCCAGCTGGAGGGAGAACGTGGGCCTGAAGGACCACAGGGGCAATCATGGGGTTAATGACAGCCCTTTCACAATGTGTGTCCCAGTGTGTGTGTTCGTTCATGTTTGAGCCTGTGTAAGGAGGTATACAGAAAGGCACACATCGGTCTATATAAGGTCCCACAGTTGACAGTGCATGTCAGAGCAAAAACCAAGCCATGAGGTCGAAGGAATTGTCCGTAGAGCTCTGAGACAGGATTGTGTGTGTTTTTGCGTTGTCATTATGGGGCATTGTGTGTAGATTGATGAGGGGAAAAAATGATTTAATACATTTTAGAATAAGGATGTAACGTAACAAAGTGTCGAAAAACTCAATGGGTCTGAATACTTTCCAAAGGCACTGTACATGTTGTATGGTAATGTCAGCAGTGGTTTGTGTGTGTGTGTGTGTGTGTGTGTGTGTGTGTGTGTGTGTGTTGCAGAGACATGGGAAGAGAGGTTTAATGAAATTAGCGAGTGGGTGTGTTTGCACATGAATGGGTATGTGGGCGTAAGCTGTTAAGGTAAAAACACCTGACTTGGAGGTAATGAATGCATGTGCATGTGCACTGTCTTTTACATGTTTTTTCAACCACAAAATTGCTGCAGGAAATACATATGTTGGTACATGACTTTTTCAAATGAAAGACATAGCTCTGGGATTTGAATAGGCGTGGATCTGTGAAAAGGTCCAAAACAGAGGAGCTTGGATATGTTCTGTATATGAGGATGCGTGCATGTGCAGGTGTGTGTGTGTGTGTGTGTGTTCTGCGAGTGCGCATTCTGGAGCATGTGTTTGAATGTCATTACTTTGTTCCCTTGTCGTATTCCTTATACGAGTCAGTGAGGTCACACTGACAAATATGTCAGAAGGATTGTATCTCATACCTTAGGAAAAAGTAAACCTATTTAGTAAATTCCTCACCATGCTCATTAAAACACAAACAAACAGATGACCACACTAAGGTTTGGTTTCCACATTCCCCACTAAAATGTTAACACAATTCTAGGAGGAGCCTATTCAACCATATAGCAGTTGAAGGTTTCTGACTGATCTTCATTCTTCACTAAGCCCCTCTGAGCCTTAACACACAGCTCACAAGAGAGGGGTGGGGGGGGCGTACAGGCAGAGGTTAGGCAGGCACACAGCCTGAGATGTCTATCTTTCTGTGTCTCTTCCTACAGTTTTTTGAGGTGAATCTCCATCATTCCATCTCCTCTCTCTATCATTCCATCTCCTCTCTCCATCTCCTATTCCACACATGCATGTCCTGTTTCCGGGAGGATCTATCCTTTCCAGGCCTCTACAGAGCAGCAGCTTGAGTCCCTGTGTGTCCCCTGTCTCCCAGGCTGCCTGGTCATCCCCACATCCCCCTAACCACACTCACATGCACTGCAGCCAAGCCTGGAAGTCAATGGCAATGATGTGTGAATGGAAAAAATGAATGTGCTTGTGGGATACTGTGTATATCTTAAAGTGTATTTATCAGTGCACATAGTGCCCGTGTCTTAGTGCTTCTGTGAATGTGTGTGTGCTGTACATGTGAGAGAGAGTGTTGAAGTGTCAACTCCTGCTATGTTTTGTAGGTGTTTAACCCTTTACACTAGTGGGAATTGGCCTATATGGATAGGGTTAAATATACATGTTTCTGACAGAAGAAATATGAAAAGCAAATGCAGACACATGGTAGAAATTACAAGAGAACAGTTTGGAGATTATGGGAAAATTATTAGACCGAAGTTGAGAAGAGTTCACCTGACACAAGACTGAATACAAACATTACACTGTTGATTTATATGTGCATTTTACATTTACTGTACTTTTCACCGTATTTGTTGAATGCGAAATATGAAAATACTCTGGATACATTCAGTAACACGATAAGAATATTCCTGGAAAATGTGAGGTAGGTGAAACGTAAGGGGAAAAAATGACAAGGGTTTGAGTGAGAGGACTAACTGGGGACTCCAAGTGGACACAAACCTCTCCATTGTGTGCACAGCTCCTAAGTCATTTCACTGCATTTTTATGACTCAAAGAAGAGTCTTCAACAAGCACACTTGTAGTTGTTTTGAACACAACACTATCCCCATCACACAATTATGGTTGTTGTTTACGCAATCCAAAAACGGCCATTTTAAATCTCAGTCTGGGTCAGGTGAGCATAATTTCAAAGCTTGTTCTATTGCCAACATGACTAGCTATGTTTTAAATATGATCTTACAGTGTTAGGCTTTCACAGGGCAATTCAAAGAAGCAGATCGTAATTTTGATGCGCATAGAAAGGAGTCATGAGTTCATCCAGGTGCGTGTTCCATGGCGAATGTTCTTCACAACAGATAAACATAGGCTCATTCTGTTCAGAACAACCCAGGGTAGGACTCCATGTCATCACACATATTGATCATAAACGTTGACACTGTATATGAGATGGGTTTTATGATATGGAAATGTGAAGTCCTCTTGACTTAGAGCATTTTCCTCACTCAGACAACAAAACATTTGCAGAAGTTGCCCAATTAGTGGGAGGGATGGGGGCAACTTCTTGTTGCATGAAGTGATCAAGTTCAAAACAGCCGTCAGTCAAAACCCACACAGAGCTGTGAAGCGCAGAGCCATTTATAGCATTTTACTGTACAGCTTCTCAGTGCCCAAATCTGCCATTTTCAACCCATATACAAGTACGAGTGTAAAGGGTTAACAATCCAGGCTTTGAGGGTTTGGACTTAACACTGGTCCCCCCTCCTTCTTTTCACTCATCTCTCACTTTATTCATTCACGCTGCCCTCTTGGAAGTTTCCAGAAACTCTCCATCTCATTATCTTCAGCCCGGAGCACTGCATCTCCGCTCTCTTTATGATATGCATCTGGACAACACATGCTCCTAGGTTTCACCTACACATCCTTCCCCTCTCTTTCTCTCTCTCCATCCCTCTCTCCTTTATCTATGGGTCCCACCTGGACTGGCTATGCCATCATCAGTGAGGAAGGTATGATTAGCTGACAGTGACAGTGATCAATGGGAGGGGTCAGAAGGGTCACACCTGGTCCAAAAACACTCAACAAACACTCCAGTGAAAGTAACAAGGCCTAAAATCCTTCTAATGTATCTGGATTGGACATGCCCTCGTACTGTAACTAGTGTTAACAGATATGCATCACTCTGTCTAAAGTGTGTGTGTGTGTGTGTGTGTGTGTGTGTGTGTGTGTGTGTGTGTGTGTGTGTGTGTGTGTGTGTGTGTGTGTGAGAGTATTAAGTCTGCAGTAGCCGCCCTCCCCTCCCCAGGTTGACGTGGCCGAGGCAATGCATGCTGGCCTGGCAGGGAGGGGGGGGGGGGGGGGGGGGGTTGAGACCTACTAGCCAAATTCCTCAGAACATTCACAGTCGTTATAACGAATGCACTGATATAAATGGACGCAAGTGGCATTTCGTCAACTTGAAAAACAACTTCATATTGGAGTTGTGGCTGTTTACAAGTGTATCTGCTATCTAATAGACTAGAATGGTCTGGCCTCTTCCCGCCATCTTTGAGGACATGTATTTCCATTGTTAAAGTGGTCACTCGACTATATTGTCAATATAATAGATCATCTTTGGAGTTAGTAAAGCACTGCAGCAGGCCTGAGACAGAAAGAACTAGTGATGGGCTATAGATACTTAAACTATTAACTGCAATTCCGGTGATTAGCATCAGGGTTAAGGATAGGTAGCCGCCCTCCCCTCCCCAGGCTGACGTGGCTGAGGCAATGCATGCTGGCCTGGCAGGGAAGGGGGGCTGGGTGAGACCTACTAGCCGAATTCCTCAGAACATTCACAGTCAACACACGGCAGAATGGCCCATGCTCCTCCCCCTTAGAGCCTATACAGCACCTCATCCTCACACACATGACTTATCCATACACACTCTCAGTCAGGCCAAACAAGGTAACTTGCAAATATCATCTGTCAGAAGAATCTCTGTGTTCTTGCCCTCTGGGCTACCCACGCATACTTTTTACACACTTTCATCCATAAATTCACACTGTCGATTTCTACACACATTGAATGCCTTGCTCCCTAACATGCAATTTCTCACACTTAGTCACCCACATGAAATACACAGACAGCTTTGAAATATACACTGAGTGTACAAAATATTAGGAACACCTTCCTAATATTGAGTTGCACCCTCCCCTTTTGCCCCCTGAACAGCCTCAATTCATCAGGGCATGGACTATACAAAGATTCAAAAGCGTTCCACAGGGATGCTGGCCCATGTTGACTCCAATGCTTCCCACAGTTGTGTCAAGTTGGCTGGATGTTCTTAGGGTGGTGGACCATTCTTGATACACAATGGGAACTGTTGAGTGTGAAAAACCCAGCAGCGTTGCAGTTATTGACACAAACCGGTGCACCTGGCACCTACTACCATACCCCATTCAAAGGCACTCTTTTGTCTTGTCCATTCTCCCTCTGAATCCATGTCTCAATTCTCTCAAGGCTTAAAAATCCTTCTTTAACCTGTCTCCTCCCCTTCATATGCACTGATTGAAGTGGATTTAACAGATGACATCAATAAGGGACCATAGCTTTCACCTGGATTCACCTGGTCAGTCTATGTCATGGAAAGAGCAGGTGCTCCTTAATGTCTTGTACACTCAGTGTATTTGTCACTATCACTCTGAAGCATAAACGCTCTCATCCATCTTAATATGCTTTCTGAAAACCCTAACCTCTGGCTCACTGCACATCTAGATGAATAACCTACTCAGTCCTGTCTAGATCATTTCAAACTGATAGTAAATTATACAATCACAATCACTTTGCTTATCAGGGACAATAAGAAAGACAGATCGACTGAGAGAGAGAGAGAGAGACAGAGAGAGAGAGAGAGCAAAGAGGTAGGGGGAGAGAGACGGGAGGGATAGAAGAGGGATGGATAGAGAGTGAGAGAGCATGAACAGCGGTAGTAAAGTGTGTCTCAGTGTTTAAGACAGGATGATGACACACAGACAGGCAGACTGACTGGGCTACAATGGTATGAGCTCCTCTGGCCACTGTCCTGTCATCATTACATCCCTCAAAACACATCTCTCTCTCTCTCTCTCTCAGGTATTTTCTTGTCTTTCTGAAGAGAAATCAAATACTTTGTCTGGATAGCAGTTTATTTCAGCATTGGCCAGATCCATTGTTGCTGGGCTGCTTCCAGAACTATTAGGCAAGAGACAATCACTTCCATGCTAACAGGCCCTTCTAACTGAGCACTCTGCTCTGTTTCAGCTCTCCTTTGGGGATCCACTAACACATGGCCCGGGATGTTCTGAGTACAGCCACAACTCCTGGCAGGGGACATGGAGCTGTTTTCTCTGATGTCAGACATAGGTCTGGGAACAGTCCCATATCCTCTCAGGTTCTATGAGGGAACAACTGGTATTAACACTCCTCAGGTAAGAATGGTGTGTGTAAATCATATCAGGAGTGTGTGTGTTCATATTATGTTGAGTGAGTTAGAAGGTGGTTATGTTATGTTGTGTGAATAATGTAGTTCCTGTGACACTGAGCTACTCCCTAAGCATAAGTCTAGCCCAAGGCGATGGGAAATTTGGTATGGGATTGGTAATGGGAATCAGAAGGAGAGGCAGGGTACTGGCCAGCTGAGTAGAAACAGACACACACACACCACCACATGCAGACCCCAACGGACTGACACTGGGCCAGAGCACTGAGGATAATTAAACACACACTCACATACCAGCCATGTGCCAGTGATATGATCTAATGCACAGAGTGAGAGAGGGAAATCAAATCAAAGAGAGAAAGAGTGAGAGGGAAAAAGAGAGAGAGAGAGATGGGGAGAAGATGATACAGAGAAACCAAGAGAGAAAAAATCTGATATAATCATTTACATTCACAAAAGCCCAAATTGTCTGCTTCAAATTCAACAAAATCTTATCCTGTCTTCTTCCCCCTTTCCTTTCTGTGAAAAAAACACTCCCAAAAATGTCAAAGGATCTCCTGACATGGTCAAAAAGACATAAACCAAGGCCCTCATCCCCAGGCCTGACAGAAGAATTAGAACCATGAGATACCCCTCCAGATCCCACACTGCTATCATCCCTGGCAAAATAATTAAAACCATGAGATACCCCTCCAGATCCCACACTGCTATCATCCCTGACAGAATAATTAAAACCATGAGATACCCCTCCAGATCCCACACTGCTATCATCCCTGGCAGAAGAATTAAAACCATGAGATACCCCTCCAGATCCCACACTGCTATCATCCCTGGCAGAAGAATTAGAACCATGAGATACCCCTCCAGATCCCACACTGCTATCATCCCTGACAGAAGAATTAGAACCATGAGATACCCCTCCAGATCCCACACTGCTATCAGGCCTGAGGTGACACAGTTGCACTCTGAGGTGGATCAAGGTTCTATACTCCCAGCAAGATTCTACACAGCACAATGGAATTCTAGGAGATCCCAGGGATGTGTGTGCTTTGGGGACCTTTAACAGACTGGCAGAATGGGTGTTGTATATGGAGGATGAGGGCTGCAGTAGATATCTCAGATGGGGGGAGTGAGGCCAAAGAGGGTTTTATAAATAAGCATCAACCAGTGGGTCTTGCAAAGGGTATACAGAGATGATCAGTTTACAGAGGAGTATAGAGTGCCCTATAAGAAGCATTGGTGGCAAATATGATGGCCGAATGGTAAAGAACATCTAGCCGCTCGAGAGCACCCTTACCTGTCGATCTATAAATTATGTCTCCGTAATCTAGAATGGGTAGGATGGTCATCTGAATCAGGGTTAGTTTGGCAGCTGGGGTGAAAGAGGAGCGATTACGATAGAGGAAACCAAGTCTAGATTTAACTTTAGCCTATAGCTTTGATATGTGCTGAGAGAAGGACAGTGTACCGTCTAGCCATACTCCCAAGTACTTGTATGAGGTGACGACCTCAAGCTCTAAATCCTCAGAGGTAGTAATAACACCTGTGGGAATAGGGGCATTCTTCTTACCAAACCACATGGCCTTTGTTTTGGAGGTGTTCAGAAAAAGGTTAAGGGTTGAGAAAGCTTTGTTGGATACGAAGAAAGCTTTGTTGTAGAGCATTTAACACAAAATCTGGGGAGGGGCCAGCTGAGTATAAGACTGTATCATCTGCATATAAATGGATGAGAGAGCTTCCTACTGCCTGAGCTATGTTGTTGATGTTTATTGAGAAGAGCGTGGGGCCTAGGATCGGGCCTTGGGGTACTCCCTTGGTGACAGGCAGTGGCTGAGACAGCAGATTTTCTGACTTTATACACTGCACTCTTTGAGAGAGGTAGTTAGCAAATCAGGCCAAAGACCCCTCAGAGACAAGTCAATAAAAATAGCAGCACAACATTGCTTACAATCAAGGGCAATGGTGACATCATTGAGGACCTTTAAGGTTGCAGTGACACATCCATAACCTGAGCGGAAACCAGATTGCATACCAGAGAGATACTATAGACATCAAGAAATCCAGTCAGTTGATTATTGACAAGTTTTCCCAACACTTTTGATAAACAGGGAAAAATAAAAATAGGCCTATAACAGTTAGGATCCGATTGATCTCCCCCTTCAAATAAAGGATGAACCGTGGCTGCTTTCCAAGCAATGGGAACCTCCCCAGAAAGGAGAGACAGGTTAAAAAGATCGGAGATAGGCTTGGCGATGATAGGGGCAGCAACCTTAAAGAAGAAAGGGTCTAAACCATCTGACCCAGATGTTTTTCTGGGTTCAAGTTTAAGGAGTTCTTTTAGCACCTCGGACTCAGTGACTGCCTGCAGGGAGAAACTTTGTAACGGGAAGGGGAAAAAGATGGAGAAGCATTGGGGATAGTCTCATTAGAAGGGGTGGGAGATGAGGAAATGTTGGACGGGCAAGGAGGCATGGCTTAGTCAAATAGGAATCCTGACTTAATGAAGTGGTGATTTAAAGAGCTCAGTCATGTGTTTCTTGTCAGTAACAACCACATCATCAACATTAAGGGACATGGGCAGCTGTGAGGCTGAGGGTTTTATCTCCAGGTCTTTAACTGTTTTCCAGAACTTCTTGGGGTTAGACCCACAGAGAGAGAACTGCTCCATAAAGTAACTAACTTTGGCTATCTGGATAGCGTAAGTGCACTTATTTCTAATTTGCCTGAACGAGAGCCAGTCAGCCTGAGTATGTGTGTGCCGAGCCTTCGCCAAATGCAATTCTTGAGGTAGAGTAACTCTGCAAGATCACGGTCGAACCAGGGGCTGAACCTGTTTTTAATTCTCATTATCTTCATGGGGTCGTGTTTGTTAACAATACCACTGAAAATATCCAAAAATAAGGTCCAAGCGTCTTCGACAGAGGGGATCAAACTGATTCTATCCCATTTTACATAGGCCAGTTCATAAAGGAAGGCTTGCTAATTAAAGTTTTTTAGCAAGCATCTATGACAAATCAGCACAGGTCGTTTCACTGAGCAGTCATTACGAACCCAGGCTGTAAAACAGTGATCATTAAGGTCAATACAGAAAACACCAGACTGATACCTATCAGGATTATTTGTGAGGATAACATCGAGGAGAGTAGCCTTTTCTGGGTGTTTGGAGTCATACATTGTGGGATTGGTAATAATCTGAGAAAGATTTAAGGAGTCCCATTGCTTTAGGACTTGGTCAGGTGGTTTAAGCATGTCCCAGTTTAGGTCACCTAGCAGGACAAATTCAGACTTAATGTAAGGGGGGCAGGAGAGAGCTTAGGGCAGGTAGGATACAGGCCAGTGCTGATGGAGGACGATACACCCAGCAACAGTCAACAAAGAGCTATTTGAAAGTTTAATGCTTAAAACCAGCAAATCAAATTGTTTGGGGACGGACTTGGTGGAGACAACCGAGCACTGAAGGTGATCATTGGTAAAGATTGCCACTCCCCCAACTTTGGAAGATCTGTCTTGCCAAACAAGGTTATAACCAGAAAGTTTAACATCAGTATTCAGAACACTCTTCCTTAACCACGTCTCAATACTGACCAACACATTTGGATTGGAGCTGTGAACCCACACTTTCAATTGATCCATTTTAGGTAATAGGTTTCTAGTGTTCACATGCAGAAAACCCAGGCTTTTACAAGAGCAGAAATCAGTGAAGCAGATATCAGAGCACAAGTCAGAATTGGGGCTTGCAACAGTAGATGGGCCAGGGTGTACATGCACATTTCCAGATATCATCAACAGTAATATAATCAAGGCACGGCATAGTACAGGGAGAGCTCTGCAGTGCTGATTTATGACATCTGAATGTGCATCAGATGGCAACAAGATCATATTGTACAGCAATTTCATCAGGTAACATGAATACAAAGCAAGAGGTGGTTAGAATAGGATGGGAGGCCAAAAGTCTATCTAACCAATAGAGAGTCAGAGTCCCAAGTGTGGTAAAGAAAGTTTGTAGTCAACAAAGTATGCAGGAGTCATGAGGCAAATAGCAAAATGCACAAGAAAAAAATAAAATATATAACGACTTGCGGCTAGCCATTGTAAGTTCAGAGTCCCTCGCCCCAACAGTGCGTGTGTGCTGGAGGTGAGCGAAAGCTCGGGAGTGTGGTGGGGGTACCTGTACCAGAGAGGGGGAGACAGGGCAGACGGTGAACAGATTGCCAGGTGGAATCCAAGCAGCAGTGCAGCATGCAACGGGAGTAGGGAGATTTCTGGAAGAAGATTTCTTGTAGAAAATGCCAGTGAATGGTCTTTGAACAGCGGGAGGGGGCTTCAAAGGCTCCTGCCACTTGTTGGACCCAAAGGCCTCGATACCCTTTACTTCACACCTAAGTGCTAATTGAGCATTAACTAAGCATTCAGTCTCTATAAAGTAAAATATATCATTGTAATGTACTTTTTTTCATTTTTCTTTTTCTTCTTGGCTTTCAAAATAGCATCAGACCAAACACTACTCACTCAGTTCCAGGTTGGATGGTGTCCTCAGGTCTCTGCTGTTTGTTTGCTAGAGCACCCTCCGTATAGCTTGGAAAAGGGAAATCTTGGAAGCAGTAATCTCTCTGGTTAATTTTGGTTGAAAATTAGGTTGTAGGTTTGGAGTTTTGATCTGGAGTGAAGGGTAGCATCCTGCATATGTACCTGCCGAAAAATACAAGTTTATCTAACTCCAAATCTATAATTTTGTAAAAATGTGTAAAAATGTGAGAGCTCACATGCAGCTGTCTCTCTCTCCGAGGGAGGCGTGACATCTGTGCTAACAGCACTATAATACCTAAGGCCTAAGGGCACACATGGTTTAGATGGTACTCTCTTTCATCTGCATGTAGCATTAAAACATGATGTGTGGTTCAGATTTTTTCTTTGTGGTTCAGATTTCTTGGTGTGTGCATTGTGCAGTGGGTTATGTCATATGATACTCTAACATGGGGATACGAGCATAGAAACCACGTGGAATTCTCTGCTATTAGGCTATTTCACATCAATACAGTTCATTCAGGGAACTGTTGTCTTTTCACAGTCCTGACATGATCTATGTCGAAACACATCGACAAACCATCTCTCCCTCCAGTTCACCACCTGGGAAAGCACTTAAACAGCCCACAGACCCAGCTCCAGACTACTGAGTTACTCCTGAACGCTGCCCCAAAGATGAGCTCAGCCTTTCCCTCCAGTCACAACACGTAGTCATGACCTGGTGACCAATCACAGGGCTGAGTTACATTCCATCAACGAATCATTGGCCTGGGTCCAGGCCCGGGTCCAGTTGTTGGCCTGTAACCAGCTCAATGTTGTCCTGGGGGCAGAGGAGGGAGGGGAGGGGGGAGGGTACACTGTTTGAGCATGGATGGAATGTGGGTTCACTTTACTAACCTGCTCAGTGCCCCTGTGTAATTCTCAACACAAGCCTGCCAACCACCCTGCCTCCGCCCCCTGTCTACCTCTTTCCTAATAACCATTCCCTGCATTCTTTCACATTACAGTGTGAGTCTTTCTCACCTCTCTCTCAGTCCTCTCTGTCAGACAGACACCTCCATTTGCTTTTCAGACTACTGAAGCTTTCTGTGGAGAATGTGTTATCCCATCTGTTCTGTGTCTCTATCGTACACACAGACTGCCCTTCCTCCAGCCATGACCCAGTTGAAACTCTCATGTGTCCCTACATACACACATGAACAGCGACAGTCTCCGTGTCGCAGAGGAAGGGCAGGGAGAACTGAAAGGTGAGCAGGGTGCAAGCTCTACCCGTCAGCCCCAACACAAACACACAGCCTTGGGCCTTGCCGCCCAGTAATCAGCCACTAGCACTGGGTCTGTGGCCAGCACACATTTAATCACACAATCAGCTTTAATTTCACGAATCATAATTCTACCATTCTGTTGCTTTCACTGCCTCGCATTATTTAGGTTGTATAACCACATATACAATACATATACTGTATATGTATTGTTGATGGCGCCGACAGACATGAGAGCTCTGCTTCTAGCTCCTAAGCAACTTTGCAGTATTTCGTTTTTTTTGTGAGTTATTTCTTACATTATTAGCACAGAAGGTTTTTTGTGTTATTATATACAGCCGGAAATAACTTTTGGATATCAGAGCGGCGGTAACTCACCAGCATTACGACCAGGAATACGACATCCCCGAAGTGGATCCTTTGTTCATACCCCCCAGGGCAATTGAACTTATCCCATTGGCTGCTCCAAAACACCGACGGCGGAGAAGAGGTATTCCGAGTGGACTTCTAGTCTGACTCAGGAGGTGTGCACACCATCCACCTCTTCTGAGTATATTACTCGCTAATGTTCTGTCTATGGACAATAAAGTAGATGAGCTCAGGGCGAGGATCTCCTTCCAGAAAGACATCAGGGACTGTAACCTACTCTGTTTCACAGAATCATGGCTCTCTCCGGATATACTGTCCCCGTCCATACAGCCAGCTGGGTTCTCAGTACATTGCGCAGACAGGAATAAAGAACTCTCCTGGAAGAAGAAAGGCGGTGGTGTATGTTTCATAAATAACTACTCATGGTGTGATTGTGATAACGTACAGGAACTCAAGTCCTTTTGTTCACCCGACGTAGAATGCCTTACAATCAAATGCCGACCGTATTACCTCCCAAGAGAAATCTCTTCAGTCATAGTCACAGCCGTGTATATTCCCTCTCAAGCTGATACCACAACGGCCCTCAAGGAACTACACTAGACTTTATGCAAATTGTAAACCACATATCCTGAGGCCGCATTTATTGTAGCTGGGGGTTTTAACAAAGCAAATTTAAGGAAAATGCTACTGAAGTTCTAAGTTCTAAAATGCTACTGAAGGGAGGGCGGGAGAGGGCCTTGTAGTTATCCCGAAAGGGGGAGTAGCAGTGGTCGAGTGTTTTTCCAGAGTGAGTACTACAGTCAATGTGTTAACAGGAAGTACCCATGCTAAGGTCTATTCAACGCTGGTCTGACCAATCGGAATCCTTGCATCAAGATTGTTTTTATCATGCAGACTGGGATATGTTCCAGGTAGCCTCTGATAACAACATTGACGTATACACGGACACGGTGACTGAGTTCATCAGGAAGTGTATAGAGGATGTTGCTCCCATGGTGACTATTAAAACCTACCCAAACCAGAAACCATGTATAGATGGCAGCATTCGTGCAAAACTGAAAGTGCGAACCATCGCATTTAACTATGGCAAGGTGACTGGAAATATGGTTGAATTCAAACAGTGTAGTTATTCCCTCCATTAGGCAATGAACAGGCAAAACGTCCGTACAGAGACAAAGTGGAGTCAGAATTCAACAGTACAGACACGAGACGTATGTGGCAGGGTCTACAGACAATCGCGGATTACAAAGGGAAAACCAGCCATGACGTGGACACCGACGTCTTGCTCACGGATAAGTTAAACACCTTCTTTCCACGCTTTGAGGATAACACAGTGCCACCGACGCGGCTCGCTCCCAAGGACTGTGGGCTCTCGTTCTCCGTGGCCGACGTGAGTAAGACATTTAAGCGTGTTAACCCTCGCAAGGCTGCCAGCCCAGACGGCATCCCTAGTCTCGTCCTAAGAGCATGCGCAGACTAGCTGTCTGGAACTAAATGACTATCGCCCCGTAGCACTCATGTCTGTCATCATGAAGTGCTTTGAGAGGCTAGTTAAGGATCATATCACCTCTACCTTACCTGACACTCTAGACCCACTTCAATTTGCTTACCGCCCCAATAGATCCACAGACAATGCAATCGCTATTGCACTGCACACTGCCCTATCCCATCTGGACAAGAGGAATACCAATGTAAGAATGCTGTTCATTGACTATAGCTCAGCCTTCAACACCATAGTACCCTCCAAGCTCATAATTAAGCTCGGGGCCCTGGGTCTGAACACCACCCTGTGCAACTGGGTCCTGGACTTCCCGACGGGCCGCCCCCAGGTGGTTAAGGTAGGAAACAACACCTCCACTTCGCTGATCCTCAACACAGGGGCCCCACAAGGGTGCATGCTCAGCCCCCTCCTGTACTCCCTGTTCACCCATGACTGTGGACACGCACGCCTCCAACTCAATCATCAAGTTTGCAGATGACACAACAGTAGTAGGCCTGATTACCAACAATGACGAGACAGCTTACAGGGAGGAGGTGAGGGCCCTGGCGGAGTGGTGCCAGGAAAATAACCTCTTCAAAACGAAGTGGCTGATCGTGGATTCTCATACTTAAAAAAACTCTTCTTCATGGTACAGTCATTATCAACACTGAATATCTAGGCTGCTCAACCACCCAATAAATGTCTCTTTGCCAAAAACTTCTCATTGGCAGTCAGTATTGAGAGCATGCAGAGATATACTGAGACCTTTACAGTCATTGGTTCAGATTCAGGAGAACAATACAGACAGACAGTAGAATGCAGCGGCAACAGGCACATCCTATAGGCAGGGGTCAGGCAGGGGTCGGGCAGGGGTCAGTAACAGACGGCCCGCAGGCCAAAAACGTAATTCAGCAAAAAATAAGTTGAATTTAGGAAATCTGCTCCCAAATTTTAAAACACCAGGGTAGATATTTGTGTGTTTGTGTGTGTGTGCTGGGAAGTGTTCTCAATGAGAAACAGACAGAAATAAAGCTGCAAACAAAAGCAAGCCTTGAAAGGATGAGTGGAAAACAAAAGACAAAAGCATCCCACTGGCGATGACTCCAATTCTGGGAGAAACAGAGAAAACGCATTAAACTATCAAGTCCCTCTTAAAAGTTTCCATGTGCAACAAAATAGGTATGTGATGGGCATTCTCCACATGCTTGTGCACTGACTTTCTTTGTCCCTGTAGACTAGTCATCCAGACCTTTCGTCTCTCCCGTGATTCTCTCCACAGCACTTTACGCATCACTTCCTCAGTGCGTTGAGCACCCACCTTTTGTGCCGCTGTCAGAGCCACTCAGTGTCTACTCTCTCCCCATCTCCAATCACTTGATTAAGTTGTACATCAAAATATCTTGCTTGGAGCGTGCTAGATAAAACAACATATTTATTGAATACCTCAGTAGTCTATTTATTATACTTCTTAAAGCACAATGAATGACTTTATAAGAGGATTACTCATGGGCTGGTGTCATCAACTGTAAAAGTTAGTGGCACCAGTGACACTAGAGGAAAACGTTAGTCTGGAGCCCTGTAATAGTAGTTAACACTTAAGGCGTCCACATGCTTCTCATCTGAAACAGTCCGGAACAGTTTGTGCATATATTATGATGTCATTTTGTGAGGTTGTTGCTAGTTTTAGGCAACTAAGATCTCCTCTGCAAAAATGTCTAAATTAATGACAGATTTCTTGAGTTATCTTACACTGAACAAAAATTTAAACGCAACATGCAACAATTTCAAAGATGTTACTGAGTTACAGTTCACATAAGGAAATCAGTCAATGAAATAAAATCATTAGGCCCTAATCTATGGATTTCACATGACTGTTGGTCACAGATACTGTCCCTTAAAAAAGGTAGTGGTGTGGATCAGAAAACTAGTCAGTATCTGGTGTGACCACCATTTGCCTCATACAGCGTGACACAGAGTGTAGAGATGATCAGGCTGATGATTGTGGCCTGTGGAATGTTGTCCCACTCCTCTTCAATGGCTGTGCGAAGTTGCTGGATATTGGCGGGAACTGGAACACGTTGTCGTACTCGTCGATCCAGAGCATCACAAACATGCTCAATGGGTGACATGTCTGGTCAGTGTGCAGGCCATGGAAGAACTACGACATTTTCATCTTCCAGGAATTCTATACAGATCCTTGGGACATGGGGCCATGCACTATCATGCTGAAACATAAGGTGATGGCGGCGGATGAATGGCACAACAATGGGCCTCAGGATCTCATCATGGGATCTCTGTGCATTCAAATTGCCATCTATAAAATGCAATTGTGTTCATTGTCCTTAGCTTATGCCTGCCCATACCATAACCCCACAGCCACCATGGGGCACTCTGTTCACAACGTTGACATCAGCAAATCACTCGACCACACGACACCATACACAACGCCATACACACTGTCTGCCATCTGCCCAGTACAGTTGAAACCGGGATTCATCCGTGAAGAACAGACTTCTCTAGCATGCCAGTGGCCATTGAAGGTGAACATTTGTACACTGAAGTCGGCTACGACGCCGAACTGCAGTCAGGTCAAGATCCTGGTGAGGACGACAAGCACGCAGATGAGCTTCCCTGAGACGGTTTCGGACAGGTTGTGACGAAATTCTTTGGTTGTGCGAACCCAGTTTCATCAGCTTTCTGGGTGGTGGTCTCAGACAATTCCACAGGTGAAGAAGCCAGATGTGGAGCTCCTGGGCTGGTGTGGTTACAGATGGTCTGCGGTTGTGAGGCTGGTTGGACGTACTGCCAAATTCTCTAAAACAACGTTGGAGGCGGTTTATGGTAGAGAAATTAACATTCAATTCTCTGGAAAAAGCTTTGGTGGACGTTCCTGCAGTCAGCATGCCAGTTGTACGCTCCCTCAAAACTTGAGATATCTGTGGCATTGGGTTGGGTTAAGTCAAAACTGTAACTCGGCCACTCAAGACCACTCACTGTCTTCTTGGTAAGCAACTTCAGCGTAGATTTGGCCTTGTGTTTTAGGTTATTGTCCTGCTGAAAGGTAAAATCATTTCCCAGTGTCTGGTGGAAAGCAGACTGAACCAGGTTTTACTCTAGGATTTTGCCTATGCTTAGCTCCATTCCGTTTATTTTTTATCCTGAAAAACTCCCCAGTCCTTAACGATTACAAGAATACCCTAACATGATGCAGCCACTACTATGCTTAAAAATATGGAGAGTGGTACTCAGTAATGTGTTGTATTGGATTTGCCCCAAACATTACACGTTGTATTCAGAACAAAAAGTGAATTGCTTTGCCACATTTTTTTGCAGTATTACTTTAGTGCCTTATTGCAAAACAGTGTTTTGTCTGTACAGGCTTCCTTATTTTCACTTTGTCAATTAGGTTAGGATTGTGGAGTAACTACAATATTGTTGATCCATCCTCAGTTTTCTCCTATCACAGCCATTAAAGTATGTAACTGTTTTAATATCACCATTGGCCTCATTGTAAAATCCCTGAGCGGTTTCATCCTCTCTTGCAACTGAGTTAGGAAGGATGCCTGTATCTTTGTAGTGACTGGGTGTATTGATACAGCATCCAAAGTGTAATTAATAACTTCACCATGCTCAAAGGGATATATTAAATGTCTGTTTTTTATTTTTATTTTTACCCATCTACCAATAGGTGCCCTTCTTTGTGAGGCATAAGAAAACCTCCCTGGTCTTTGTGGTTGAATCTGTGCTTGAAATTCACTGAGGGACCTTACAGATAATTGTATGTGTGGGGTACAGAGATGAGGTAGTCATTCAAAAATGATGTTTAACACTATTATTGCACACAGAGTGATGCAACTTATTATGTGACTTGTGAAGCACATTTTTACTCCTGAACTTATTTAGGATTGCCATAACAAAGGGGTTGAATACTTATTGACTCCAGACATTTCAGCTTTTAATTTTTTATTAATTTACCAACATATCAAAAAACATTATTCCACTTTGACCTTATGGGGTTCTGTGTGTAGGCCAGTGACAAAAAAAGCTCAATTTAAACCATTTAAATTCAGGCTGTAGCACAAAATGTTTTGGAAAAAGTTAAGGGGCTTGAATACTTTCTGAAGGCACTGTAGCCCAAAGGCGTCTGCATGCCTCCCAGCCGAAACAGTCGGGAAGAGTTTGTGCATATATTATGATGACATTTTGTGACATTTTTGTTCGTTTTGGACTTCGGTAAGTTTTTTTTTGGTTGTTCGGGCACATTACATTTTTTCTTGAGGCAAGCCGAAGTCAGTAGCTGAAGTCTACGCCCATTCGTCAGTGATTGGTCAACAATATAGATTCTTCAGTAAAGTCTTTGTTGTCCTTCAATGAGAGACATTTCTTTATTTCGAAATAGTGCCCCAAACATCTTAGTTAGATCTAAAATAGCGCAACTAAGATCTCCTCTGCAAAAACATCAAAATTAATGACAGATTTATTGAGTTGTCTTAGATTAATTCTGATTATTTAGAGGAAGTGTATACTGGCTACAGCATCTCAAAATGGACAAACAGTACTATTGTCGCTTTTTTCTCATTTTTCAAGCAAATGTCTTTTAAGGGAGTATACGAACACATTCGTTTAGTTCACTTAGCCGACTTTGGCTAGCCGCCAGCAGAACTGAAGCATGCTGAAACCTTAAAAGACAGCTTGGATTTTATAATGTTTAAGGCTTAAGCAGACAGGCAGACAGAAAACAAGAAGATGCACAGTGACAGCAGAGAAAATTCAGAGACAAATAAACAGCACAAAAGGTGTGGATAAAATGCCAGAGCCGAATTGTTATCCAAGTCCACCCCTGTGTAACTGCCTATTGAGAATTGATGATGGAGACTTTTGGCGATAGGGGCCCCCATCCCCCCATACCTGGCTGCTGTTTTAAGCCCCCTGATTTCTGCAGTGTGTGCATAATAATAAAAAACACCGTCAACAACATGCTCTGCCCATTCATCTACTCCTAACATGCAATTAGGAACCCAGCAGACACGCGTGGAGAGGGCATTGTAAAACGCAGCACCTGGTCTCGTTCACGCTGACAGCAGCGTATCTGTTCTTTACATGGACAGGACAGGAGGTTCTCATTATAATACCGACACCATACCGACAACAATAAGCTCTATGTTACTTATATGTGTGTACCTTTTCCCATAGTAATGTGCAAAGCAAGAATTGTCGCGGGCGTGCCCCAACTGGCGGCCCTCAGCCGGTGGGTGGTTTTATTTGCCTCCCCAAGTTTTCTGAGCAAATCTTGTTTTAAAAAAAACACACACACACACATACACTATATATATATATATATATATATATATATTATTGGACATAAAATACTGTAAACAAATGGACATGAAATACTGTAAAAAAAAAAAAACACCAGGAAATCATCTCCATTTAATTTTAATTTTGGAAATCTGTTCCCAAGTATTCCCACGCATAATAGAGAGACACCTGATCGTATACAAATGTAAGCAAGGTTTGAAATGATTATGTTTTTGTGAAATATTTGCAGTCTAGAAATTATTTGTAATTATGTTCCGACCCCCGACCATCCGCTCAAGAAAAATGGTCCCGCGGATGAATCTAGTTGATGATCCCTGCTGTAGGCTATTGGAGACGATTTGACCGGAATAAAGATGTTAAAAAGTTAGTTGCGTTTCTCACCAGATAGCTATCCGCTCCTTCGGGTAGTCTAGCCTGTCGATGCAGCCCAGGTAGTGCGGCAGGCTGTGCGCTGCGTTGCGAGCCAGAATGGCGATCATGACTTTTGGCATCAGCAGTGACGATTCGGGTCGGACCGGGTCCTGCACCAGAGTCACCAAGTCCGACATGCCACCCGGCATGAGGGCGACAAGCATCGCGCAGAGCAGTCCGATTCCCACGGCTCTAACCGCCGGCATCATTCCCAGATAACACCGTTATCCCAACATGAGTTCTGCCGCGACTGAATATGAGAGTGGGCGATTGTGGGAGGGAGCGAAGAAGGTAGGAAGGGAAGGGAAGGGGATGGAGTGTGTGGACGATGGAAAGCACAGGAGGTTGGTGGCACCTTAATTAGGGAGGACACGCTCGTGGTAATGGCTGGAGCGGAATCAGTGGAATGGTTTCAAATACATCAAACACACGGTTTCCAAGTGTTTAATGCCATTCCATTTGCTCCGTTCCAGCCATTATTATGAGCTGTCCTCCCCTCAGCAGCCTCCACTGGAGAGAGAGGGGTCTGTCTATCTCCTGTCTACCTCCTCCCAGTCGGCTGCTCCCCAAAACGTTCATATACCTCTCCTACAGCTTTCCCGCTTTCTCTTGGAGACTAGGCTACATAGGCAGGACAGGGGCTGATAAAACATAATGGGGATTCTAACAGGTGCAACAGCACAGAGAGAAGAGGTGGCTCCAAACACGGCCAATAACATTATTTCAGTAAGTAAATAATACATTTTCTTACTCAAATCCAGCAGCTTGAAGCTTTCTGTGCTATAAAACTGATAGCCTAGACACAATAAGCTATTATCATTAAATAATGTTGGGTGAAAGAAGAACGGAAATTGTACCTGCCAGGTATACCTGGCTTATGAAGTGCAAAGATGGTTGTATATTTCACAATACTGTGTTTGCCAGTTCAAGTCTATGTATGCACAATGCATAAACTGTATGCTGTTCTGAGGGAAATATGTGTATAAATGTGTAACTACTCTTGTGTGGTTGTAATGTCAGATCATTGTAACAACATGTGGTTTGACTGCTTGTGCATGGCTGTCACCGTGGTAAAGTTGGTTTGATTTTCGGGATTTGCCAGACATTCGTACCTTCAAACTTCAATAGCTCACGAACGATTTTAGCTACATACCTCAGGTTAGGCTCTCTATGAAGGAAAAGAAGTGTAAAATATTGAACAGGTGTTATTTTCCAGATTCCGATCCGAGTTTCATAATCACACGGCAACGGTGTAGTAAGCCTCGCTCACCGTCAATGCAACTATTTTGGGACCTTCAAAGTGCTTGATCACAATATTCAAACGTCAATTGCTCTTCAACCATGTGACTTAGCAACCTCATTTTAATTGTTATTTCTTACATAGAGCGGCATATTGCACAACCTTTCATTTCCTCATAAAAGTATTCCAACATTTAAAAATATATATTTATAAAAAATTCAATAGCTCCTTGACCATGTGACTTAGACACCTCAAACCAACGTTGGAATGTTCACTGGGTAGGGACATACATCACACGGCCTTTATAAAAAAAAAAAAGTGATACCTTCATTTATTTGTTAATTTTTTTACTTCACATGTCAAGATCTTCTTGATCACATGACCTAGGCACCTCAAACCAACTTTGTATATTTCAAAGAGAAGGGACACACGTCACACAGCCTTTGGTTTTACACAATTTTATATAAATATTAGAAAGTATATAATTTCAATAGCTCTTTACCCACATGACTTAGAAACCTCGTTGCAACTTTCATGTATTCCTTATATGGAGAGTTGTTTTGCACAGCCTTTGTTTTTTTTTTAAATAAAATGATTCCAACATTTATTAAAAAATATACAGTACCAGTCAAAAGTTTGGACTCACCTACTCATTCAAGGGTTTTTATTTAGTTTAACTTTTTTCTACATTGTCACGCCGTGACCTACTCTACATTTACATTTAAGTCATTTAGCAGACGCTCTTATCCAGAGCGACTTACAGTAGTGAATACTGTATTTCATTTTCATTTCATGCATATTTTTATTTTAATTTTTAATTTGTATTTTTTTTGTACTGGCCCCCCGTGGGAATTGAACCCACAACCCTGGCGTTGCAAACAACACGCTCTACCAACTGAGCCACAGGGAAGGCATAAAAATAACATCTTTCTATGGTCAGGACGTGACAGTACCCCCCAGTACGCTGCCGTTGAAGACTCTGGACTGGGGAACGCCGTCGTTGAAGACTCTGGACTGCAGGCCGTCTCAGGACTGGGAACTGTCGCCGGAAGCTCTGGACTGGGAATGCGCACTGGAGGCCTGATGCGTGGGGGTGGCACAGGTGGCACCAGACTAGTAACATGCACCTCAGGGCGAGTGCGGGGAGCAGGAAAAGGACACCCCGGACTGGGCAGGTGCATTGGAGGCCTGATGCATGGGGCTGGCACAGGTGGCGCCAAACTGGTAACACGCACCTCAGGGCAAGTGCGAGGAGCAGGCACAGGGCGTACCAGGCTGAATAGACTCACTGGAGGCCGGGTACATGGGGCAGGCACAGCATATACTGAGCCGTGGAGGCGCACTGGAGATCTCGAGCGTAGAGCTGGCACAACCCGTCCTGGCTGGATGCTCAACCTAGCTCGACAAATGCGGGGCGCGGGCACAGATCGCACCGGCCTGTGAATGTGCACTGGCGACACAGTGCGCGTCACCGCATAACACGGTGCTTGCTTCGTCACTCGCTCCCCACGGTAAGCACGGGGAATTGGCTCAGGTCTCCAACCTGACTCTGCCAATCTCCCCGTGTGCCCCCCCCCCCCCCCCCCCTGGGGCTGCCTCTCGCACTTGCCTCGTGGCTGGTATAGGGCCTCGTAATATTGTCGCTCTGCTTTAGCTGCCTCAATTTCCTCTTTCGGACGGCGATACTTCCCAGCTTCACTCCAGGGTCCTTTCCCGTCCATAATTTCCTCCCAAGTCCATTCCTGTTTTTCCTGGGCACGCTGCTTGGTCCTTTGGTGGTGGGAGATTCTGTCACGGTTGTCGTAAGGAGAAGTGGACCAAAGTGCAGCGTGATTATCGTTCCACATATTTATTTGAACTGTGAAACTTTGCAATACATACACAATAAACTGAACAAACAAAAACAACAAACCGTGACGCAGAGTAGAAACATACACTAACTCAGAAACACTCTCCCACAAACCCAGGTGGGAAAAAAACCCTACTTAAGTATGATCTCCAATTAGAGACATCGAGGACCAGCTGCCTCTAATTGGAGATCCCAAACAAAACCCCAACAAAGAAATACAAAACTAGACCCTGACAACATAGAAATAGAAAACATAGGAAAAAAACCTGTCACGCCCTGACCTACTCTACCATAGAAAATAACATCTTTCTATGGTCAGGACGTGACATAGTGAAGACATCATAACTATGAAATAACACATATGTATTTTTTTATTTTTATATAACCTTTATTTAACTCTGCAAGTCAGTTAAGAACACATTCTTATTTACAATGGCAGCCTACCTAAAGGCAAAAGGGGCTGGGATTAAAAATATAAATAAATTACATAAAAATATAGGACAAAACACACATCACGACAAGAGAGACAACACAACACCACATAAAAAGAGACCTAAGACAACATAGCATGGCAGCAACACATGACAACACAGCATGGTAGCAACACAACATGGCAGCAGCACAACATGGTAGCAGCACAAAACATGGTAAAACATTATTGGGCACAACTGTTCAGAGGAAACTGCTTGAACCAGGCCATCATGGTCGAATTGCTGCACCACTAGTAAAGGACACCAATGAGAAGAAGAGACTTGCTTGGGCCAAGAAACACAAGCAATGGACATTAGACCAGTGGAAATCTGTCCTTTGGTCTGATGAGTCCAAATTTGAGATTTTTGGTTCCAACTGCTGTGTCTTTGTGAGACGCAGGGTAGGTGAACAGATGATCTCCGCATGTGTGGTTCCCACCGTGAAGCATGGAGGAGGAGGTGTGATGGTGTGGGGGTGCTTTGCTGGTGACACTGTCAGTGATTTATTTAGAATTCAAGGCACACTTAACCAGCACGGCTACCACAGCATTCTGCAGCGATACACCATTCCATTGGTTTGCGCTTAGTGGGACTATCATTTGTTTTTCAACAGGACAATGACCGAACACACCTCCAGGCTGTGTAAGGGCTATTTGAACAAGAAAGAGAGTGATGGAGTGCTGCATCAGAAGACCTGGCCTCCACAATCACCCAACTTCAACCCAATTGAGATGGTTTGGGATGAGTTGGACTGCAGAGTGAAGGAAAAGCAGCCAACAAGTGCTCAACATATGTGGGAACTCCTTCAAGACTGTTGGAAAAGCATCCCAGGTGAAGTTGGTTGAGAGAATGCCAAGAGTGTGCAAAGCTGTCATCAAGGTGGTTACTTTGAAGAATCTAAAATCTAAAATCTATTTTGATTTGTTTAACAATTTTTTTGTTACTACATGATTCCATGTGTTATTTCATAGTTTTGATGTCTTCACTATTATTCTACAATGTAGAAAATATTAAAAATAAAGAAAAACCCTGGAATGAGTAGATGTGTCCAAACTTTTGACTGGTACTGTATGTAGCTCAAATCTTTTTTGAGCTATTGACGTTTGAATGTCCGAATATCGAAACTCAAACCAATTTTACCACGTTATGGCTGTCTTCTACATTAGCCTTCCTCCATCTGCTGTTTCATCAACTCCTCCTCTCCTGCTCTCATGTATGGTACATAATTCCTCTGCACAAGCCCGTCTGCATGCCTCCATTCCCCACTTCCTCATTCTCCCCATCCCTCTGTATTTCCATTCTTTTCCCATTCCTCCTCTCTGACTGACTGTTTCTTGGATGGTGCAGCTGTAGCAGCAGCAGGGTTCTCTAAGTACCATGAAGTCATCAGTGACATCAGTTCCAGTCCCAGCTGCAGACAGACAGACAGACAGACAGACAGACAGACAGACAGACAGACAGACAGAGACACCCAGCCAATCTCACCCTCTGACTAAACTCAGCCCTCTGCTTATTTACATAAGTGTGAAGCCACCTGTTGATGTTTTCATTCTTGATTGAAATGTTCTAATGAGTGTACATTACCATTAACCCTATAGTTGGATGGATGTTTCTGATGAAAGATGTCTGGACAGGAGTATTAAGTAGAAATGTCTGTCTGTCCATTGTGCTGAGCAAGGTCAATCTCCTAGCTCCCTCTAGTGCCCCTATAGAGACAGTAGAAGAGGTTGGAATCCATCCATGTTCCTTCACACAGTAGCCTAACATGCTGATCACACCGCTCGCGTCACGTGCGCGAGCATTGGAAAATCAATTTACACATACATGTTATTCAATCATTGCACCCAACGAGCTTCTGCATAGCCAGGCGCTAAAATAGAACTTGGTTCTATTTGTGACCAATGACGCTTCTGCCAGTCCCAGTTGGTAGTGGTAATGCACCTTAAAGGTGGTTGCCAACCGCCATATAAATTCCAAAGAAGAAGAGATTACTAGAAACAAACTTTTACCCTTTTATTTGTGGATTAATTGTCAGAGTAGAGGACCTTGTGCATTTCAGGTAAAATAACAATCCAATGTTTGTATCCCAGGACAAATTAGCTAGCATCCACAGATAAAAGGGTAAAAGTTTGTTTCTAGTAACCTCTCCTCCTTCAGGCTTCTTCTTCTTTGGACTTTATATGGCACTTTGATTTTTGGTTGCGATGGAGAGGTGAATCCAACATGTTAATTATTAACCTGAACATTAAATTAGAAATCAACCAAAGCTTGAAACCCTAAGCCTATATGTAGTCTATTTTTAGTTGAACCCTGGGTTGAATTTAAAACAAATGCTGTTGATGACTTTGCTATATATAAATGCTATAAATGCTATATAGACTTAAATAGTATCATTGATGATATGACGTATAAAGTATGGTTACATTTAATTTGCTCTGTTTAACCTACCCTTTGGAATTACTTTGATAGTAACGGTGAATCTATTTAGTTATGAGATATCTCAATAATAACTTTCATGATAGAACATGGGTAGTAGTCAGTGACAAATATCAAAGCTATGTAGGGCTGGGCTTGGTTAAAACCCTGGATGGGAGACCAAAATGGATAACTGAACCCCCCAAGTAGGCGCTGCCCAACCTAACTTTTTTTCTGATATTGGATATATATCGTTGCAGATCTGACATTGTTTCAAAGGTACAAATTCAACATACAGTATGTTATACAAGGTTTATCTATGTTGAAAATGTATTACCATGAGGACATAATCCTGGGGTTGAAATTTCACCCTGAAAACAGTTGATGACCTTTATCAATGTATTTTCCACGTCACAATACTTTGCCAAATGATGTTGAAACAACACTGACGCAACCAGTTTGTGCCCAGTGGGATACCTCCTAACCTACTCTGAAAAGTTACCATATGGTCTCAATTTCACCCCAAAGCATTTCCTTTGGAATTGTGGTTACTTACATACAGTGCTTTCGGAAAGTATTCAGACCCCTTGACTTTTTCCACATTTTGTCACGTTACAGCCTTATTAGAAAATTAATGAAATCGTTTTTTCCCCCTCAATCTACACACAATACCCCATAATGACAAAGCAAAAACAGGTTTAGAAAATGTTGCACATTTATTACAAATAAAAAGCTGAAATATAACATTTACACAAGTATTCAGACCCTTTACTCAGTACTTTGTTGAAGCACCTTTGGCAGCGATTACAGACTAGAGTCTTCTTACAGCCTAGTCTTCTTGGGTATGATGCTACAAGCTTGGCACACCAGTATTTGGGGAGTTTCTACCATTCTTCTCTGCAGATCCTCTCAAGCTCTGTCAGGTTGGATGGGTACCATTGCTGCACAACTATTTCCAGGTCTCTCCAGAGATGTTCGATCAGGTTCAAGTCCGGACTCTGGCTGGGCCACTCAAGGACATTCAGACACTTGTCCCGAAGCCACTCCTGTGTTGTCTTGGCTGTGTGCTTCGGGTCATTGTCCTGTTAGAAGGTGAACCTTCGCCCCAGTCTGAGGTCTTGATGTTTCTCCCATCTCCACAGAGGAACTCTAGAGGTCTGTCAGAGTGACCATCGGGTTCTTGGTCACCTCTCTGACCAAGGCCCTTCTCCCCCGATTGCTCAGTTTGGCCGGGCGGCCAGCTCTAGGAAGAGTCTTGGGGGTTTCAAACTTCTTCCATTTAAGAATGATGGAGACCACTGTGTTCTTGGGGACCTTCAATGCTGCAGACATTTTTTGGTACCCTTCCCCAGATGTGCCTCGACAAAATCCTGTCTTGGAGCTCTAAGGACAATTCCTTTGACTTCATGGCTTGGTTATTGCTCTGACATGCACTGTCAACTCTGTGACCTTATATAGAGAGGTGTGTGCCTTTCCAAATCATGTCCAATCAATTGAATTTACCACAGGTGGACTCCAATCAAGTTGTAGAAACATCTCAAGGATGATCAATGGAAACAGAATACACCTGAGCTCAATTTCGAGTCTCATAGCAAAGGGGCTGAATACTTACGTAAATAAAGTATTTATATTTATATTTTTAATACATTTGCTAAAATAAATTACTTTTTCATTATGGGGTATTGTGTGTAGATTGCTGGGGATTTTTTAAATTAATCCATTTTAGAATAAGGATGTAACATAACAAAATGGGGAAAAAGTCAAGGGGTCTGAATACTTTCCGAAGGCACAGTACTTCACATGCAATCCTTTGTCCTTTTCAACCTTTGTAAATGCAGAGCTGCATTAACGGCTGTCATTTCACTTCTGTTTGGGATAAATGCATAGTTCCATTTTGTCTGGACGGGACACTAATTCTAACTTGCATGCTCCATCCTGACTACTGCCAAGCTTATGATGTTCTAAACTGTGGTCAAAACCAGAATTTCAGAGCCACTCAAAATAGCAGGGTAGATTCTCATAGCTTTGTAAATGTAATTAATGGATGGTTAGAAGTTGGAATGGCAGTAATGTCTTATTTCCCTAAAATAAATCTCATGTTCCCCTTGAAAACATAGCACAATTCTGCAAGAGCACTGAATATTGTAAGTCTACAAACATTAACATTCAGTAAACATGACTCACACAATTGAGTGCAAACCAAGTGATTTCAGTAGACAGGCATGTAGTGTGATTATAATACCAATGAGCTGGGTTATATAAATCTCTCTGTGTGGTTGAGAGGAGAACCGTCTGCCTGCCTGTCCATCAGAGTGATGGAGCCACTAGAGCAGGGGGGGAGAGGAGAGGAATTATGCACACCCAACCATTGCTCACAAGCTGGACAGAAAAATATGCCCACAGAAACAGGATAATATGTCTGTTCTCTGTTTGCGGCTTCCAAGTGTGTTTTATGAAAGATCACTGGAGCAGGCTGCCCAGCAGAAGGAGCTCTCGGTGTGGCCGGTGCACACAGAGAGAGGGGGAGGGAGAAGGGGGGGATCTGAAGTCCCATTCTTTCATTCTTCCAGGGCTCTCAGCCACAGATGGTGGAAGAAAACACTCCATGTGGTCAGAGGGTAGAGGAGAGACTCAGACACAAGTAGCCTGTCACGTACAGCCTCCTCTCCTCTCACAGTTGTACATACAGTAGGGGCTATGTGCACTATACTAAAGTGGATGTTACGGCTCCCTCCCTAATCATGTAAAGTAGATACAGTACTTGTATGACAGGCACTATTCCCAGGAGAACGCTACTGATACATACTGGAAGTGTATGACGCAAGTTCTCCGACATCCCATGTGAAGAGCATTGAATACTTGGAGAGGCCCTCTGAATGACAATGCATTTCAATCCATTATAGTGCATGTGTAACTGTGGCTCCTCTGATCGGAAGGGTGTTGGCCTTGGTAATCATATGGATCAGCATCACAAAGCTTTACAAACAAATTGGGAGACAGTTGGAGAGGCAGAGACAGCTACTGCAATGGAGATGGAGCCAGGAACTAAGAGCTGCCTGCGGGTGTGTAAGTTGGGTTGAAGGAGAGAAATGGAGAGAAAGGCAGAGAGTTAGAAGCTGCTGGATTGAGTTAAGAGTAATAGCTGAGTGAAGTCATGCTGGCAGAGCAGAGCGTTGACTAGACGGAGCCAGCAGTCTCACTGGGAGAGAGACCAGCCAATGGGGGCAGAGCTAGAGCCTGCCAATCATCAGAAAGCCCCTCCCCTAGCCAGGCACCGCTCCATCACTTACTTCCACTAGGATCTCACAGTGGCTCACAGAACCAGTAGCCCCTTGTCCACACACAGTTCCAGATGATAAACCTCCAGTAACTGTGTGTGTGTGTGTGTGTGTGTGTGAGAGAGAGGTGTGCAACACACTGCAAACTGGGGCTTAAACCTCTCAGCCAGACTGCTAGAACATGCTGTACCCTAATGAGTGCACACTCACAAGGGAAGGGAGGGGTTTATTGGGTCCTTACCTCATTGTGGAAATAACATTGTCTTGCCCATATTCCTGTCTGAGGTTAACAGGCAACATCAGTCTCTGTCGCTCCCCCTCTCTCCCTTGGCTGGCTTTGAGAACCTGGCCCACTGGGACTCTCTCTGTGCTGCTGTACAGTGGCTGCTGATTATTATTATTATTATATGTGCCCCTGTGAGAGAGAATGTGAGTGTGTGTGTGAGTGTGTGTGTGTGTGTGAGTGTGAGTGTGAGTGTGAGTGTGTGTGTGTGTGTGTGTGTGTGTGTGAGAGAGATTGATCCGCTCCAGCCCCTTATGAAGAACAGTAGCACTATAAACTAACACTCAAAACCTGAACTGGTTTCCAAATTAAACAAATCCATCCCAGTGACCCACTAATGACTCAAGGTAAGACCTCAGATCTCTAACATAATGTTATTAGCTATCGATAGTTGTGGGAATAGTGGTGATGGGGGGGAATTATTTTTGACAATATACAGTGGCAAGAAAAAGTATGTGAACCCTTTGGCAATACCTGGATTTCTGCATAAATTGGTCATAAAATGTGATCTGATCTTTATCTAGGTCACAACAACAGACAAACACAGTCTGCTTTAACTAATAACACAAACAATGATACGTTTTTATGTCTTTATTGAACACACTGTGTAAACATTGACAGTGCAGGGTGGGAAAAGTATGTGAACCCTTGGATTTAATAACTGGTTGACCCTCCTTTGGCAGCAATAACCTCAACCAAATGTTTTCTGTAGTTGTGGATCAGACCTGCATAACACTCAGGAGGAATTTTGGACCATTCCTCTTTACAAAACTGTTTCAGTTCAGCAATATTCTTGGGATGTCTGGTGTGAACTGCTCTCTTGAGGTCATTCCACAGCATATCAATTGGGTTGAGCTCAGGACTCCAGAAGGTGTATTTTCTTCTGTTGTTGATTTACTTCTGTGTTTTGGGTCGTTGTCCTGTTGCATCACCCAAATTCTGTTGAGCTTCAATTGGCAGACAGACAGTCTCCTGGAAAATGTCTTGATAAACTTGGGAATTCATTTTTCCGTTAATGATAGCAATCAGTCCAGGCCCTGAGGCAGCAAAGCAGCCCCAAACCATGATAATCCCTCCACCAAACTTTACCGTTGGGATGGTTTTGATGTTGGTGTACTGTGCCTTTTTTTCTCCACAGAGTGTTGTGTGTTCCTTCCAAACAACTCAACTGTAGTTTCATCTGTCCACAGAATATTCTGCCAGTAGCACTGTGGAACATCCAGGTGCACTTTTGCAAACTTCAGACAAGCAGCAATGGGTTTTTTGGACTGCAGTGGCTTCTTCCGTGGTGTCCTCCCATGAACACCATTCTTGTTTAGTGTTTTATGTATCATAGACTTGTCAACAGAGATGTTAATGTGTTCCAGAGATTTTTGTAAGTCTTTAGCTGACACTCTAGGATTCTTAACCTCATTGAGCATTCTGCGCTTTGCTCTTGCAGTCATCTTTGCAGGACGGCCACTCCTAGGGAGAGTAGCAACAGTGCTGAACTTTCTCCATTTATAGACAATTTGTCTTACCGTGGACAAATGAACATCAAGGCTTTTAGAGATACATAAAGCTGGAAAGGGTTACAAATGTAAGTCAACAATTCTTCCATCTCTTTTGTTCGAGGAATAGTTCACATCAGGCAATGCTTCTTGTGGATAGTAAACTCAAATTTTGTGAGTGTTTTTTATAGGGCAAGGCAGCTCTAACCAACATCTCCAATCTCGTCTCATTGATTGGACTCCAGGTTAGCTGACTCCTGACTCCAATTAGCTTTTGGAGGAGTCATTAGCCTAGGGGTTCACATACTTTTTCTAACCTACAGTGTAAATGTTTAAATTATGTATTCAATATAGACAAGAAAAACAGTGTGTTATTAGTTTAAGCACTTTGTCTATTGTTGTGACCTAGATAAAGATCAGATCAAATTTGATAACCAATTTATGCAGAAATCCAGGTAATTCCAAAGGGTTCACATACTTTTTCTTGCCACTGTATATTGTATCGTCTTGACAATATCACATTCATTTTGCGCTAGTTGGCTGTACCTGCACGAAAATTCCAGTAGTTTTCCTTCATAGCTTGTTCTCCAAACGTTTTTCAGCACTTTTATTTCAATGATTGATCAAAACTCGTTTGCGCATGGGTCTCTCGCCTCTGCAGCAGACATAATCCATATGTTTGGAACATCAAATCGCAATAAAATCACAGTATCAAATCACAATACATATAGAATCATGAGAATCCCAATACATATCGTATCGGCAACTAAGTATCTGTGATAATATCGTATCGTGAGGTCCCCCAACCCTATTGAATAGGCTTTGTAATTCATGACGCCTCAGGTGTAATTCTGATATTCAACCACCAGATGGCACAAAGCATCAGTCTTGACCAGAAGGTGTCTACACTCCACTTGTGTAAACTGCAACATGGCTTTGGGAACAGCACCAGAGGAAAATCTACTGACTCTTCAATCCAACAGTGATGTCAGCATGAAACGACTTTCCTTATTCTAACTGTTAACCACCTACCACCTCCGAGTCACACAGATAGACACCAGTGGTGTAAAGTACTTAAGTAAAAATACTTTAAAGTACTACTTAAGTAGGTTTTTTGGGTATCCGTACTTTCAGATTTATATTTTTGACAACATTTACTTCACTTCCTGAAGGAAATAATGTACTTTTTACTCCTTACATTTTCCCCTGACACCCAAAAGTTTTTCTTACATTTGGGATGCTTAGCAGGACAGAAAATTGTAAAATTCACACTTATCAACAGAATCTCCCTGGTGATCCCTACTACCTCTGATCTGGCGGACTCACTAAACACAAATGCATCATTTGTAAATGATGTCTGACTGTTGGGAGTGTGCCCCTGGCTATCTTTAAATAAAAAACTGTGCAGTCTGGGTTGCTTAATAAGGATTTTTTAATTATTCATACTTTTACTTTTGATACTTAAGTATATTTCAAACCAAATACTTTTAGACTTTTACTCAAGTAGTAATTTACTGGGTGACTTTGACTTGAGTCATTTTCTATTAAGGTATCTTTACTTTTACTCAAGTATGACTATTGGGTACTTTTTCCACCTCTGATAGATACACACCGCAGATGAACAGCTCCTGTGTTTTTATTTTTAATAGAAAAACAAAAAGTACTGAAAATCAAATGAAAAAGGAACGATCCAGTAATGATGACAGAAGAACGTTCAGGGCTTTGTCTCCCAGGCAACCACACCTCTTTTCCTTTCAATCTCACTTCTCACTCCATGAAAAGGCGGTGTGTGTGTGTGTGTGTGTCAACAGAGGGTGACTCCACGCTGCCAGTAAGCATCAATACTGCTGAGTTGAAGAGAAGTGGAGGCTGGGCTACCAATGCAGAGGAAAGAGTAATAAACACGACAAGTGAACATGAATAAGTCCAGCAGCAGAAACCCACAGCTGCTGGTTCCAACATTCACCCAAAACCCTCAACATCACAGCCCATTAACATACTTACATAACACGCGGCTAAAGAATGACAGGAATACAATGGCATATGTGTGTGTGTGTATGATTATATCTCCATTTGTCTGTGTGTATCTGAAAGTATGAGTGTGCACTTCTGTGTCTGCATCTATGAATATGAAGTGGAGTGTGTTTCACATAGCCAGGGTCTGGTATATTAGCGTTGAGGGTATATTTAAGAGGACAGGTGTAGTGACACAGGAACTCTGACCTATAGAGCTGTAGCCTGCAGGAGGTGATGCACTATGATAGAAGCCAAATAATAATAAAAAAAAACATTAAAATAAACCAAAAATAATGAACTGGATCAACATAATAAAAAAAGTCCTTCAAAAAGGCAGGAGTTCAGAGTTTCAAAATAAGCCACTCACTGACTCTTCTTTCTCTTATTAAAATATCTAGATTTTTCTTTCCCTCCCTCCCCCTACCCCTTCCCTCTCTCAGATCCTCTCTGGCCCACTGCAGCAGCGAGCCTCCGTTGTCTGATGGGGGTTATGGAAGTGCCTCCCCCTCCCCAGCACCCCTCTTTCTCTATCCACATCTCTGCTCCTCACAGGCAAAGCACAGTAGTCAAGGCCATGGAGGGTGGAAACCAGGAGGGTGGAAACCAGGAGGGTGTCTCCCAGACTCCCATAAGGCTCATTCTTCCTCTGTCCGTCCTCCTTCTCCATGTTGTAGTCATGAGGGGGTGGTATACACAAAGCTGGACCAGGGACCACAGTACACTTCACTGGGGTGGTAGTTGGGATAGAGGGGAGGGTCTCTCCATAGTCCTGCAGGGCAGTGAGTCCACATGTCCGTTTGTCTGTCTCCATGTGCATCTCTCCATAGTCCTGCAGGGCAGTGAGTCCACATGTCTGTCTGTATGTCTCCTCGTTCGTATCTCCCTCCAGTAATCCACTCAGGGGTCCAATGGGACGACAGCCAAGAGGGGGGCAACAGTCTTTGAGAATAGCTATCCATCGCTCTTTCACACACAAAAAACCTACATGCTCACACAGACGCATACAGAATTACATACAAAGGCAGTGGAACATACACACACTGATTCAGACAAACATGCACTCGCACACACTCTGGGAGGCTCTCTGTAGGGGGTTGAGTCAGGCCTTGTTTGCTATGTCCCATCCTCTGCCTCTTCTTCCTCTGAACAGTAGTCCAGTCCCTGTGGGCACACCACAGATGAGACAGAAGAGAGTGATGAGAGGCAGGACAGATAGCATCGCCGTAGGATAAATGGAGACGTTAGATAAGACAAGGGTGAGTTGATAGGACTAAAGTAGCCTTTTAAAGTCCTAATCTGAATGCATCTCAATTTGAAGTATTTCCTTCCTGTCAGAGTTGGCTTTTAGCAGCCCCCAATCTCACAGGAGACTGTCTCTTTAAAATGTTCAGGTCCTGCTGGCTGGTCCCTCCCACTCTCCCCCCCCTCACCTTCTCAATCTTCTCATCCAACATCCTGAAGAACTCCTGCTGGCTCTCTGATGTGTGGATACTGTGAAAGAAAGGGTGAGAGTGAGAACGAGGGAGGGAGAGAAAGTGAGAACGAGGGAGGGAGAAAAAAGGAAGGAGGAAGTTAGAGGGGGAGGAAACGGGAGGCAACAAACACACCACTAGAATTTTCCATTACACCCCCCACACAGGACACACACACACACACACACACACACACACACACACACAGTTCTAAACCCCAGCTTCGGCAAGAGCCTTTGTGGTTGTGGAGGAATTTGAATAATCATTTTATGGAGTACTCCCAACAAAGGTCTATAATCCAAACGCAAACTAAATACAGCTCCAGCACCCATGCTAATCCACTCACAATGTCACCAAACAGAAACAGAGCCACAATACATGTCTGGAAACAAAAGACACTAGCCACTCAGCTCCCAGCTCCACTACAGCAATAACACACTGATTTAGTCACACTGCCTGATACCATTTATGAATACATATAAAAAGCACAGCAGTGATTGTTAAGTAACACCAATGACTAGCTGGTAACATCATTAACACATACTCAGTGTTATTACACACATTTCATTATTACTCACTTTGTCCTGTTGGCGTTGGCTCCAGAGCCTTCTTTGTGCGGTTTCCCCCTGTACTGTAAAGAGGTCTTCTCCTGAAACACACAGATCAGCTCATAGTTCTGACCCCCGACACTATACACAGAGCCCCCCGCACCCCAATCTGCCCATGTAGCAGGCCTGGGGGGAGAATACATACCTGCCCTACCAGCCAGGGCCCTAAGGTTGGAAACATCCGCCCCTGCTGTGTTGTGTGTCCTTATGGTTAAGGGGACTGACAGGTCTGTGGCGGGAGGTAAGAGTTACCAGGCCCAGCTGTGGCCCTAAGGCTGGGAAGAGACAGGCTGCCTACCCCTGCTGCTGGAGCCTTGGTGCTGGGAAGAGACAGGCTGCCTACCCCTGCTGCTGGAGCCTTGGTGCTGGGAAGAGACAGGCTGCCTACCCCTGCTGCTGGAGCCTTGGTGCTGGGAAGAGACAGGCTGCCTACCCCTACTGCTGGAGCCTTGGTGCTGGGAAGAGACAGGCTGCCTACCCCTGCTGCTGGAGCCTTGGTGCTGGGAAGAGACAGGCTGCCTACCCCTGCTGCTGGAGCCTTGGTGCTGGGAAGAGACAGGCTGCCTACCCCTGCTGCTGGAGCCTTGGTGCTGGGAAGAGACAGGCTGCCTACCCCTACTGCTGGAGCCTTGGTGCTGGGAAGAGACAGGCTGCCTACCCCTACTGCTGGAGCCTTGGTGCTGGGAAGAGACAGGCTGCCTACCCCTGCTGCTGGAGCCTTGGTGCTGGGAAGAGACAGGCTGCCTACACCTGTTGCTGGAGCCTTGGTGCTGGGAAGAGACAGGCCGCCTACCCCTGCTGCTGGAGCCTTGGTGCTGGGAAGAGACAGACCGCCTACCCCTGCTGCTGGAGCCTTGGTGCTGGGAAGAGACAGGCCGCCTACCCCTGCTGCTGGAGCCTTGGTGCTGGGAAGAGACAGGCTGCCTACCCCTGCTGCTGGAGCCTTGGTGCTGGGAAGAGACAGGCTGCCTACCCCTACTGCTGGAGCCTTGGTGCTGGGAAGAGACAGGCTGCCTACCCCTGCTGCTGGAGCCTTGGTGCTGGGAAGAGACAGGCTGCCTACCCCTGCTGCTGGAGCCTTGGTGCTGGGAAGAGACAGGCTGCCTACCCCTGCTGCTGGAGCCTTGGTGCTGGGAAGAGACAGGCTGCCATGTAGACGTAGGCCTCGTGCATGAGAGCCTGGTTTGCCCTGCTCTTGCCTGGACCCAGACGCTGGCTGGGATGCTAAAAGGGACTGACCAAGGGAAAAACCTCCTCACAGGTCTGGACCATTAGAGGTGCTGGCTGTGCGTTGGAGGAGCACGGCATGTTTTAAACTAGGAGCTGCCCTGTCCACAGCCATCAGATCACTCTGCTACTGCGTATGCTCACTACAGGCATTTCATGGAAATGCAGCATCACAAATAAATCTATTTGTTGGTGTGTGTGCACTTTGACTCTGCAGGATTAAAATGTGCGTCTGTGAGAAACAGTCCCCCGTGAGTAGTTCCCGTTAAGCTTTCTAAAAATAGTAAAAGTCACTTCTGAAAATGACATTTGTTCTGCTGCATGTTTTAAGCCAGCTGTCGCATATGCTGAAACTAATGTGACTATGACGACGGCAGCACATTCACAACAATGGTGGAATAAAGAGACACTGAAATGACAAATCAATCAATAGTTGGGTAGGACTTTCATTCCTCTCGACTTTTGATTCCTTTCCTTCAATCGTTACCTCATCCAAAAGGGTGTGCACTTTTTCCCGGGTTATTTTATTGTTTGTAGGAAAGAATAAATCGTAGCTATTGCTCACAAAATATAGGCCAAGAAGGAAGGGGTTAAACAGCCTTTAGTGAAACTCCCACATTCCATACACGCCAACTCGTTGTCTCTACCTGCTCGGGAGGCACCACGGCTGTGTGTGTTGGGTGGGGGGGCTTCTGTGGACGGGTGCATTTAGCACAAACGCTGTCTGTTTGCATGTGTTGATAGAATGTCAAAGAGGACGGTGTGTTTTCTGTGTGTTGATGAACAGTCAGACTACGTGTGTGTGTGTGTGTGGTCGCTCCTCTCTCACCAGGTTCTCCTGGTTGCGTGCGTTCACCCGGTCCTCCTCTCCACGCATGTACTTCACCTCCTCCACTCCCTTCATCTTGTACTCGTCTGTACGGAGAGAAAAACAGAGAACAGTTAGATGAAACTACTCCTGCATACGAGTGGCACTGCACATACACACAGAGAAACCCCACCCAACAGTGGACAGAAAAACAGGTAACTATATTCCTGAGTAGATATCCACAGTCCTGATAAAGCAGCTTACACACACACACACACACACACACCCTTATCAGCTGGATTCTGTGTATTTGGCCTCTCTCTGAAATAGACTCATAAGACTAATAGGAAGGAGTGGGAGGGTGGGATGTGCAGTCAGTCTATTTGAATTGTCTCTGCAGCCTGTATGCTGTTCTAGTCCTTCTCCTCTCACCGTCCCACACACTATTCATCGCTCTCTCCTCACACGGTCTCACTCACTCCATCCTCTTCGTCTGTCTCTGCTTCAGTCCCTCAGACGCAGCATCCTCCCTGACACCTGTATCACCTGTGTGTGTCACACTGTGCGTCATCAGTGTGAAAGACAACATCAGATCAGACACCCTAGAGGGCAGACAGGCCTAACTATGAGGAGAGACGGGGGATGGAGATAGAGGGAGGAGAAAGAAAGCGTCGTTTTCTCTTCTGCTTCCTGCCTGGGGAATGTAAACATGCCAGAGCGAAGCAGCCCGCCTGATCACGCCTACACACACTACCTCAAACAACACCGTGAATCAACCATCAGTCACTGTGGCTTAGTAACAGAGACAGGTAACAGGAGGAAAAATGACTAACACTGAGCAGACATTAAAGGCACATGAATACATTAAGAATGAACCTATAAGGACAGAGGAAAATGACTATATTGCATGGATATTTAAAAAAAATCTATTCTCATCTGTCTTCTTTTAGCCTGATCCCAGATCTGTCCAGGTATGTCCTTGTATGGCATGACAATAACAATAACAGGCAGTTGGCTAAAGCACATAGATCTGGGACCAGGTTGCCTACATTTGTCCATATTGAAGTGGATGTGCATCAGTGAGTGTGCGTCTGCACTGGCACGGACTGTGACAGACGATGGGGTGAAACAGAGGCGACAGGGCTGCTTGCTTTGTCTTGATGATGATAGGGCCATTTTAGGGACAATGACAGAGAAAGTGATTCTATTTTGAGAAAAACTGATTCTCTAATGTGGACATGTTTCTCATTAGGAGCTGGAGCTCTGTGTCGACCTTTAAGAGCTGACTGAGTGGCTGTGTGTCAGTTGGAACTAGTGTGTGTGTCAGTTTGAGCAGGAGTGTGTGTCCATTCCCAGTCAGGCTGAGTGGAGTGGTCAGGGCAGGCTGTCACTCTGTCCTTTCTGCAGTCTGCCAGTCAGAGCCCCCTGCCTGGTCAGGCTGCCTGGCTCCCTCCCTCCCCGCTCAAACTGTCTCCACAGGACTGAAGCAGACATAACATTTACACTAACCCTGCCCTGTCTGATAGAGAACGACCGATTATCGTCCGAGCCGATATATCGGGCCGCTATTGGCCTTTTGCCTATCAGGCCTTCTCTATCGGCTTTGCCGATCGTCCATCTACATAGCAAAACTGCTGCTATGCCAGTCACCACTCACCGCCTGAGCCACGAGCACTGCACGATGCCGTGGAATGTCTAGCTGGGTCTGGGACCAAAAGGCTTCTCAACAGCTTTTACCCCCAAGTCACAAGACTCCTGAACAGGTAATCAAATGGATATCCGGACTATTTACATTTTGTCCCGCCCCCACTTTTACACTACTGCTACTGTCCGTTTATCATATATGCATAGTCACTTTAACCATATCTACAAGTACATACTACCTCAAATCAGCCCGACTAACCGGTGCCTGTATATAGCCTCGCTACTGTTATTTTTCACTGCCTTTATTTCTTTACTTACCCATTGTTCACCTAATACCTATTTTTTACTTAAAAATTGCACTGTTGGTTAGAGCCTGTAAGTAAGCATTTCACTGTAAAGTCTACACCTGTTGTATTCGGCGCAGGCGACAAACTTTGATTTGGGAAAAACCAGCAGCAGCAAGCTAGCTCGTTCTCCAATAGAAAGGTGCAGTACTGAGAAACGGATTAACAGACTGACCAAAATCCAACTCCTGTTGCAAGTATCAGTTTAGTTTAATCCAGTAATAATAAGGCTCGTGCTGACGTGCCTGGACATGCATGCAATAAGGAAGCTAGCTAGCTAAGCAGAAAGCTATGTGACCTGTTAGCAAAGATTAGATAACTAACCCTTTCATCTGATGTGTTAGCTACTATGCTAGCAAGCTGGCTAGATTAGTTGTTTTGAATTTCATCCTGGCTGCTACTTTTTCCAGATCACAGATGACTGAAAATAAGCATCCGTGATCACAAATCATGACATTGGACCCACTTGCACTGAATAGATGTTCATTTAGATTGTCAAACTAACAGTGCCTATATGATGTCCTTCCATACAGTTGTGACATGCTGGAGTGATGCTTCTATGCAAATGTTGTTGATCAGTACACTAATATACAAAAGAGCGTATAAAACAGTAGGAGCACCTTGCTAATATTGAGTTGCACCCCCTTTTGCCCTCAGAACAGCCTATAGTCGTCGGAGCACGGACTTCAAGGTGTCGAAAACGTTCCACAGGGATGCTGACCCATGTTGACTCCAATGCTTCCCACTGTTGTGTCCAGAAGGCTGGATGTCCTTTGGTTGGTGGACCATTCTTGATACACACAGGAAACTGTTGAGCGTGAACAACCCAGCAGCGTTGCAGTTCTTGACACTCAAACCAGTACGTCTGGCTCCTACTACCATACCCTGTTCAAAGGCACTTAAAATATTTAGTCTTGCCCATTAACCATCTGACTGGCACACACCCAATCCATGTCTCAATTGTCTCAAGGCTTAAAAATCCTTCTTCAAACGGTCGCCTCCCCTTCATCTACACTGACTGAAGTGGATGTAACAGGTGACATCAATAAGGGTTCATAGCTTTAACCTAGTCAGTCTATCATGGAAAGGTGTTCCTAAAGTTTTGTCCACTCAGTGTAAGTCCCACATGGAAGACAAAACAGATCGTTTGTCATCTGTAGCACCATTGACTCCACTGATCAGTCAGAATAAGCTCAATAACAATGTAATGCACACACTCCTATTGAATATGCAATCACCTGTATTGTGAGTAGGCTAACGCCATCTTAAATGTCCCCAGTTTATCAAGAGATTTATCATTCAAATAAAATGGGTTGGTTACCTAACAATATACTATGTCAGACCAGGAATCATTACTGCCCTGCAAGCCCGCCTGGCCAGGTAACACTGTACTCCACTATTTTCCTAGCCGTTTCGAAATGATAGGGGCTTATGTGATCTCATACTAGAAGAGACTATTACTCTCATTTTACTTACAGCTTAAGACTAAAGAGGATGTTTCTTATGCACACGTAATCTATACTGTACAAAAATATAAAACGCAACATGTAAATTGTTGATTACGTTTCATATGCTGAAATAAACGAAGCCAGAGATTTTACATACGCAGAAAAGCTTATTATTTAGCTTAACATTTTGCACACATTTGTTTACGTCCCTGTTAGTGAGCATTTCTTCTTTTCCAAGATAATCCATCCCCCTGACAGGTGTGACATATCATGAAGCTGATTAAACAGCATGATCATGACACAGGTGCACCTTGTGCTGGGGACAATAAAAGTCCACTATAAAATGTGCAGTTGTGTCACAACACAATGCCAAAGATGTCTCAAGTTGAGGGAGCGTGCAATTGGCATGCTGACTGTAGGAATGTCCACCAGACAATTAAATGTTCATTTCTCTACCATAAGCTTCCCCTAACATTGTTTTAGAGAATTTCGCAGTACGATCAACTGCAGACCGCATGTAACCACGCCAGCCAAGGACCTCCACATCCGGCTTCTTCACCTGCTGGATCATCTGAGAGCAGCCATTGTGGGTTTGCAAAACTGAAGAATTTGTGCACAAACTGTCAGAAACTCATCTGCACGCCCGTCGTCCTCAGCAGGGTCTTGACCTGACTGCAATTCGGCGTTGTAACTGACTTCAGTGGGAAAATGCTCACCTTCGATGGCCACTGGCACGCTGGAGAAGTGTGCTCTTCACGGATGAATCCCGTTTTCAACTGTACCGGCCAGATAGCTCTGAAGCGACGTGTACAACAGCATGTTCCAGTTCCCGCCAATATCCAGCAACTTCGTCTAGCCATTGAAGAGGAGTGGGACAAAATTCCACAGGCGACAATCAACAGCCTGATCAACTCTATGCGAAGGAGATGTGTTGTGCTGCACGGTCACCAGATACTGACTTTTTTTATGCACACACCTACCTTTTTTTTAAGGTAGAGTGCATTCGGAAAGTATTCAGACCCTTTGACTTTTTCCACATTTTGTTACATTACAGCCTTATTCTAAAATGGATTAAATCGTTTCCCCTCTCATCAATCTACACACAATACCCCATAATGACAAAGCAAAAAGAGGTTGAAGCACCTTTGGCAGTGATTACAGCGTTGAGTCTTCTTGGGTATGACGCTACAAACTTGGCACACCTCTGCGGATCCTCTGAAGCTCTGTCAGGTTGGATGGGGAGTGTTGCTGCACAGCTATTTTCAGGTCTCTCTAGAGATGTTCAAATCGGGTTCAAGTCTGGGTTCTGACTGGGCCACTGAAGGACTAGAGGTCGACCGATTATGATTTTCAACGCCGATACTGATTATTGGAGGACCCAAAAAGAGCCGATGCCGATTAAATCGGCCGATTTTTTTGAATTTATTTGTAATAATGACAATTACAACAATACTGAATGAACACTTATTTTAACTTAATACATCAATAAAATAAATTTCGCCTCAAATTCATTAGCACGAAAGTGCTGTCTGAATGAATGCTTACGAGCGTGCTGGTCCCTACCATCGCTCAGTCAGACTGCTCTATCAAATCATAGACTTAATTATAACATAATAAACACACAGAAATACGAGCCTTTGGTCATTAATATGGTCGAATCCGGAAACTATCATCTCATCTCGTGGAGTGCAATGTAAGGCAGGTGGTTAGAGCGTTGGACTAGTAACCAAGGTTGCAAAAATGAATCCCCCCTGAACAAGGCAGTTAACCCCCGTTCCTAGGCCGTCATTGAAAATAAGAATGTGTTCTTAATCTGACTTGCCTAGTTAAATAAAGGTGTAAAAAAAAAAAAAAATTATATATATAATAATAATAAAAAATAAAAAAAATAAATAGGCAAATTGGTGCCCAAAAATACCGATTACCGATTATGAAAACTTGAAATCGGCCCTAATTAATCGGCCATTCCGATTAATCGGTCGACCTCTATGAAGGACATTCAGAGACTTGTCCCGAAGCCACTCCTGTGTTGTCTAGGCTGTTTGCTTAGGGTCGTTGTCCTGTTAGAAGGTGAACCTTCACCCCAGTCTGAGATCCTGAGCGCTCTGGAGCAGGTTTTCATCAAGGATCCCTCTGTACTCATCTTATCCTCAATCCTGACTATTCTTCCAGTCCCTACCACTGAAAAACATTCCCACAGCATGATGCTGCCACCACCATGCTTCACCATAGGGATGGTGCCATGTTTCCTCCAGACATGACACTTGGCATTCAGGCCAAAGAGTTCAATCTTGGCTTCATCAGACCAGAGAATCTTGTTTCTCATGGTCAGAGTCTTTTAGGTGCCTTTTGGAAAAATCCAAGCGGACTGTTGTGTGCCTTCTACTGAGGAGTGGCTTCCGTCTGGCTACTCTACCATAAATGCCTGATTGGTGGAGTGCTGCAGAGATGGGAGAACCTTTCAGAAAGTCAACCATCTCCACAGAGGATCTCTGACAAAGTGACCATTGGGTTCTTGGTCACCTCCCTGACCAAGGCCCTTCTCCCTAGATTGCTCAGTTTGGCCTGGAGGCCAGCTCTAGGAAGAGTCTTGGTGGTTCCAAACTTCTTCCATTTAAAAATGGTGGAGGCCACTGTGTTCTTGGGGACCTTCAATGTTGCAGAAATGTTTTGGTACACTTCCCCAGATCTGTGCTTCCACACAATCCTGTCTCAGAGCTTTACAGACAATTCCTTCGACCTCATGTCTTGGTTTTTGTTCTGACATGCACTGTCAACTGGGTGTGCCTTTCCAAATCATGTCCAATCAATTGAATTTACCACAGGTGGACGCCAATCAAGGTGTAGAAACATCTCAAGGATGATCAATGGAATGAGGATGAACCTGAGCTCAATTTCTATTCTCCTAGCAAAGGGTCTGAATACTTATTACATAAGGTATTTCTGTTATCACTGTCATTAAGGGGTATTTTATTTGTAATAAATTAGCAAACATTTCTAAAAACCGGTTTTCACTGTATGGGGTATTTGTGTGTAGACTGATGAAGAAAACAATGTATTTAATCAGTTTTAGAACAAGGCTGTAACGTAACAAAATGTGGAGAAAGGTTCTGAATACACCATCAGATGCATATCTGTATTCCCAGTCATGTGAAATCCATAGATTAGGACCTAATTAGTTTATTTAAGTTCAGTCATTTCATTATATGAACTGTACCTCAGTAAAATCTTTGAAATTGTTGCGTTTATATTTTTGTTCAGTGTAAAATCAGTTAGATACGTCCTGAATTACATCATGTAGTGAGCTGCGTGAGGATTCATATTGCAGTCGCAGTTCTGAATGTCCATTCAACAATAGCCCCATAGCGACTATATATAAACTACAATACAACCAATACACCCACTCACAACAGTCTGGCCAACTACAAATCAAATCGTAAAACTGCAACAAGACAACAAGTGACGTGCTAAAACAAACAAGTAAGGCAACACACTTAATCAGAAAGTGTTGCTATTTTCTCTCATTCCCCCAGTGTTTGTGTAAAGGAGCTCAGCCTTTCCTGTTGTGTGAGTAAGGTATTGATGGATGGAGGAGGGCAGGGAGCCGTGACCCAATGCTGCGATAAGGGAGAGAGGAAGGAAAGGGAGGGGGAGCGGAATGGAGGGAGTCGTTGAACAGCCGGGGAGGACACGGAGAAGAAGAAGGGAGATGTTTTAATACAGAGAGGGAAAGGAAGGAAGGAAGACAAGAAAGTGAGGCCCTGGAGAGGAAAGGGAGGAGGAGATAGATGAACCGAGAAGGGAAAAAGAGAATCTTTCATTCACGTCATCGTCCTCTCTCAAAGAATATTTCCCTTCCTCCTCCAATCAAGTGGCACGATGCAGCCATTCCTTAAAAGAAAAATAGGAGTGACTAATAGGGGGAGGGTCAGAGTGATAGGGGGAGGGTCAGAGTGACAGGGGGAGAGCCAGAGTGACAGGGGGAGGGTCAGAGTGATAAGGGGAGGGTCAGAGTGACAGGGGGAGGGTCAGAGGGAGTGACAGGGGGAGGGTCAGAGGGAGTGACAGGGGGAGGGTCAGAGTGACAAGGGGGAGGGTCAGAGTGATAAGGGGGAGGGTCAGGAGGAGGGTCAGAGGGAGGCTCAGGGGGAGTGACAGGGGGAGGCTCAGGGGGAGTGACAGGGGGAGGGTCAGAGTGACAGGGGGAGGGTCAGAGTGACAGGGGGAGGGTCAGAGTGACAGGGGGAGGGTCAGAGTGACAGAGGGAGGGTCAGAGTGACAGGGGGAGGGTCAGAGTGACAGGGGGAGGGTCAGAGTGACAGGGGGAGGGTCAGAGTGACAGGGGGAGGGTCAGAAAGAAAGTCAAAAGGAGAGAGAGAGGCACAAAGGTCAGACCAATGACTATGAGTCCAACAGAGAGCGGGAGGGCGTAGAGAGAGTAATAGAGGGAGGGAGGGAGGAATAGAGGGAGGGAGGAATATAGTGATGGAGAACAGACCGATGCCTCCCGTGGCTCGTCATCTGCCATTTCCGGTGTGGGTATTCCAGCGTGTTGCTCCTAATTCTTAATCTGTCTCTAATCCCTCATCCCATCTCTCTAATCCTAGCCACAGCACCCAGCCTGCCCAGCAAGCAGCTAGAATTGATGCTGTTAACTAGATACACTTTCTTAACCCTCTCTCTCCATGTCCAAGCTCTAGTGTCCGTAGTGTAGTGGTTATCACGTTCGCCTAACATGCGAAAGGTCCCCGATTCGAGACCGGGCGGAAACACATTTTCAAAAACTAGTGTTAGGCTATGGCCAATGTCTGAAAATAAACAAACAAATAAATACAGTATTCATGTGTTGCACAATTGTAACAGTATTGTTTTGGGCCTTCCCTGTAGCTCAGTTGGTAGAGCATGGTGTTTACAACGCCAGGGTTGTGGGTTTGATTCCCACGGGGGGCCAGCACAGAAAAAAATAAAAATAAATAAAATGTATGAAATGAAATGTATGCATTCACTACTGTAAATCCCTCTGGATAAGAACGTCTGCTAAATGACTAAAATGTAAAACATTAAGTACTAAGAGGACAGAAGACCAAAACCACCCAGCTATCCTAGAGGCTACTGCACCAAGTAGTATTCACACAGGGTAGGAAGAGAATGGGTAACATGACACATATTGACGTTTTCTGACATCTGCACTGCCTGTGTCAGCAACTTGGCATTCATTTATAAAATCTATAGCCTGATGTACTCATTTAAAAACAGTCAGACTAAAAGGTGGAATAGTTAAGCTGCCCTTGTAGAATAGAGATTGGGTATAGAGCGAGACCAGAGGAGAGGTAACACAGATAACAGCCAACAGGCCAGTGTGTGTGGAGTGGACACGCTACAGGCGTGTAATTCTACTTCTACGGGACACGCTACAGGCGTGTAATTCTATTTCCACGGGACACGCTACAGGCGTGTAATTCTATTTCTACGGGACACGCTACAGGCGTGTAATTCTTTTTCCACGGGACACGCTACAGGCGTGTAACTCTATTTCCAAGGGACACGCTACAGGCGTGTAACTCTATTTCCAAGGGACACGCTACAGACGTGTAACTCTATTTCCACGGGACACGCTACAGGCGTGTAACTCTATTTCCACGGGACACGCTACAGGCGTGTAATTCTATTTCCACGGGACACGCTACAGGCGTGTAATTCTATTTCCACGGGACACGCTACAGGCGTGTAATTCTATTTCCACGGGACACGCTACAGGCGTGTAATTCTATTTCCACGGGACACGCTACAGGCGTGTAATTCTATTTCCACGGGACACGCTACAGGCGTGTAATTCTATTTCCACGGGACACGCTACAGGCGTGTAATTCTATTTCCACGGGACACGCTACAGACGTGTAATTCTATTTCCACGGGACACGCTACAGACGTGTAATTCTATTTCCACGGGACACGCTACAGACGTGTAATTCTATTTCCACGGGACACGCTACAGACGTGTAATTCTATTTCCACGGGACACGCTACAGACGTGTAATTCTATTTCCACGGGACACGCTACAGACGTGTAATTCTATTTCCACGGGACACGCTACAGGCGTGTAATTCTATTTCCACGGGACACGCTACAGGTGTGTAATTCTATTTCTACGGGACATGCTATAGATGGGGAAGATGTTCTACAGGTAAAGGAAGCCTGGTCAGCAGCTGCCATAGAGCGGAGAGAGATTAGACAGGAAGGTGTATATAGAGGGCTACAGGTACGGCTGGAATGTAGAGGGTGTAATTTATGGTACTGTGTACTGACCGGTGAAGAGGTCTCCGTTGCTGTAGGCCTTGCCCCGGCCCTCCTCATCGCTGGGCACGGCCGACACCTGCTTAGCAGAGGTGCAGCCCATCGCCTCACTCTCTGGCTCCTCTCCTCATCGCACTCTCACCTAGAGACGGATAGAGGAGAGAGGGGAGGTGGGTAGGAGAAGAGAGGAGAGAGTGGAGGTGGGTAGGAGAAGAGAGAGTGGAGGTGGGTAGGAGAAGAGAGAGTGGAGGTGGGTAGGAGAAGAGAGAGTGGAGGTGGGTAGGAGAAGAGAGTGGAAAGAGTGGAGGTGGGTAGGAGGAGAGAGGAGAGAGTGGAGGTGGGTAGGAGGAGAGAGGAGAGAGTGGAGGTGGGTAGGAGGAGAGAGAGTGGAGGTGGGTAGGAGGAGAGAGAGTGGAGGTGGGTAGGAGAAGAGAGAGTGGAGGTGGGTAGGAGAAGAGAGAGTGGAGGTGGGTAGGAGAAGAGAGAGTGGAGGTGGGTAGGAGAAGAGAGAGTGGAGGTGGGTAGGAGAAGAGAGAGTGGAGGTGGGTAGGAGAAGAGAGAGTGGAGGTGGGTAGGAGAAGAGAGAGTGGAGGTGGGTAGGAGCAGAGAGAGTGGAGGTGGGTAGGAGCAGAGAGAGTGGAGGTGGGTAGGAGCAGAGAGAGTGGAGGTGGGTAGGAGCAGAGAGAGTGGAGGTGGGTAGGAGCAGAGAGAGTGGAGGTGGGTAGGAGAAGAGAGTGGAAAGAGTGGAGGTGGGTAGGAGAAGAGAGAGTGGAGGTGGGTAGGAGAAGAGAGTGTGGAGGTGGGTAGGAGAAGAGAGTGGAAAGAGTGGAGGTGGGTAGGAGAAGAGAGTGGAAAGAGTGGAGGTGGGTAGGAGAAGAGAGAGGAGGTGGGTAGGAGAAGAGAGTGGAAAGAGTGGAGGTGGGTAGGAGAAGAGAGAGTGGAGGTGGGTAGGACAAGAGAGTGGAAAGAGTGGAGGTGGGTAGGAGAAGAGAGTGGAGGTGGGTAGGAGAAGAGAGTGTGGAGGTGGGTAGGAGAAGAGAGTGGAAAGAGTGGAGGTGGGTAGGAGAAGAGAGTGGAGGTGGGTAGGAGAAGAGAGTGTGGAGGTGGGTAGGAGAAGAGAGTGGAAAGAGAGGAGGTGGGTAGGAGAAGAGAGTGGAAAGAGAGGAGGTGGGTAGGAGAAGAGAGTGGAAAGAGAGGAGGTGGGTAGGAGAAGAGAGTGGAAGAGTGGAGGTGGGTAGGAGAAGAGAGTGGAAAGAGTGGAGGTGGGTAGGAGAAGAGAGTGGAAAGAGTGGAGGTGGGTAGGAGAAGAGAGTGGAAAGAGTGGAGGTGGGTAGGAGAAGAGAGTGGAAAGAGAGGAGGTGGGTAGGAGAAGAGAGTGGAAAGAGTGGAGGTGGGTAGGAGAAGAGAGTGGAAAGAGTGGAGGTGGGTAGGAGAAGAGAGTGGAAAGAGAGGAGGTGGGTAGGAGAAGAGAGTGGAAAGAGTGGAGGTGGGTAGGAGGAGAGAGTGGAAGAGTGGAGGTGGGTAGGAGAAGAGAGTGGAAAGAGTGGAGGTGGGTAGGAGAAGAGAGTGGAAAGAGAGGAGGTGGGTAGGAGAAGAGAGTGGAAAGAGTGGAGGTGGGTAGGAGAAGAGAGTGGAAAGAGTGGAGGTGGGTAGGAGAAGAGAGTGGAAAGAGAGGAGGTGGGTAGGAGAAGAGAGTGGAAAGAGTGGAGGTGGGTAGGAGAAGAGAGTGGAAAGAGAGGAGGTGGGTAGGAGAAGAGAGTGGAAAGAGTGGAGGTGGGTAGGAGAAGAGAGTGGAAAGAGTGGAGGTGGGTAGGAGAAGAGAGTGGAAAGAGTGGAGGTGGGTAGGAGAAGAGAGTGGAAAGAGAGGAGGTGGGTAGGAGAAGAGAGTGGAAAGAGTGGAGGTGGGTAGGAGAAGAGAGTGGAAAGAGTGGAGGTGGGTAGGAGAAGAGAGTGGAAAGAGTGGAGGTGGGTAGGAGAAGAGAGTGGAAAGAGTGGAGGTGGGTAGGAGAAGAGAGTGGAAAGAGTGGAGGTGGGTAGGAGAAGAGAGTGGAAAGAGTGGAGGTGGGTAGGAGAAGAGAGTGGAAAGAGAGGAGGTGGGTAGGAGAAGAGAGTGGAAAGAGAGGAGGTGGGTAGGAGAAGAGAGTGGAAAGAGTGGAGGTGGGTAGGAGAAGAGAGTGGAAAGAGTGGAGGTGGGTAGGAGAAGAGAGTGGAAAGAGAGGAGGTGGGTAGGAGAAGAGAGTGGAAAGAGTGGAGGTGGGTAGGAGGAGAGAGTGGAAAGAGAGACAAAGTTAGAGTCCATAGCAGCTGTTGACAGAATTCCATTGGTTGACACAGGCATTGTATTTGAATGATGACTGGGAGAAAGCTACACAATCCCAACCTCTGAGCCTGTCACTGAGGAGAAGTGTCAGTCACACACACAATGTCACAGGCACAGAGTATCAGACTGTCAGTCACGGGCAATATACTGTCACAGACAGACTGTCAGGAACACACACACACACACACACACACTATTGTCACAGGCATAAAGGAAAACACTGTCAGAGACACAGCATGGCAGCATCAGCCACCACCAACACCTAGAAACCCACAGCCAGTCAAATAAAGAGACAGACACAGAGATACAGACACAGACAGAGAGATACAGAGACAGACACAGAGACACAGAGATACAGAGACAGACAGACACAGAGATACAGAGACAGAGATACAGAGATACAGACACAGAGACAGACACAGAGATACAGAGAGACACAGAGATAGAGAGACACAGAGATACAGAGATACAGAGAGACACAGAGATACAGAGACAGACACACAGAGACAGACACACAGAGACAGACACACAGAGACAGACACAGAGACAGACACAGAGACACAGAGACAGACACAGAGACACACAGAGATACAGAGACAGACACAGAGATACAGAGACTGACAGAGATACAGAGACAGGTCTCCCTCTCTGTGTCTGTCTGGTCTAACTCTCTGTGTGTGTGTGTGTGTGTCCCTCTCGCGCTCTGTGTGTGTGTCCCTCTCGCGCTCTGTGTGTGTGTGTGTGTGTGTGTCTCTCTCGCGCTCTGTGTGTGTGTGTGTGTGTGTGTCTCTCTCTCTCTCTCTCTCTCTCTCAACTCAATTCAATTCAATTCGCTTTATTGGCATGACGTAACAATGTACATATTGCCAAAGCTTACTTTGGATATTTACAATATAAAAATAAATAAAAATGAGAATCAAAAATTGCCAACGGGACAACAGTAACAACAATAACCAACGGTCAATATAACCATACATTCAACAATAACAATAATCATACAGTTGAGGACATGTGCAGGTTTATTGGTCTGTCAGACACTGTCCCTCTCTGTCTCTCTGTCTCTCTCTCTGACACAGAGCGGTCCGACAGACACAGAGCGGTCCGACAGACACAGAGCGGTCCGACAGACACAGAGCGGTCCGACAGACACAGAGCGGCCCGACAGACACAGAGCGGCCCGACAGACACAGAGCGGCCCGACAGACACAGAGCGGCCCGACAGACACAGAGCGGCCCGACAGACACAGAGCGGCCCGACAGACACAGAGCGGCCCGACAGACACAGAGCGGCCCGACAGACACAGAGCGGCCCGACAGACACAGAGCGGCCCGACAGACACAGAGCGGTCCGACAGACACAGAGCGGTCCGACAGACACAGAGCGGTCCGACAGACACAGAGCGGTCCGACAGACACAGAGCGGTCCGACAGACACAGAGCGGCCCGACAGACACAGAGCGGCCCGACAGACACAGAGCGGCCCGACAGACACAGAGCGGTCCGACAGACACAGAGCGGTCCGACAGACACAGAGCGGCCCGACAGACACAGAGCGGTCCGACAGACACAGAGCGGTCCGACAGACACAGAGCGGTCCGACAGACACAGAGCGGCCCGACAGACACAGAGCGGTCCGACAGACACAGAGCGGCCCGACAGACACAGAGCGGTCCGACAGACACAGAGCGGCCCGACAGACACAGAGCGGTCCGACAGACACAGAGCGGTCCGACAGACACAGAGCGGCCCGACAGACACAGAGCGGTCCGACAGACACAGAGCGGTCCGACAGACACAGAGCGGTCCGACAGACACAGAGCGGCCCGACAGACACAGAGCGGTCCGACAGACACAGAGCGGCCCGACAGACACAGAGCGGTCCGACAGACACAGAGCGGCCCGACAGACACAGAGCGGTCCGACAGACACAGAGCGGTCCGACAGAGAAATAAAAGAGGGTCGGACAGGAAGGAAAATAGAAAGAGAAACAGGTTGGAGAGAGGTAGAGGGAAAAGGAGAGAGTAATGGGAAGCCAGAGAATAGATGAGTAGAGAGAAATGGTCCAGAGCATCAAAAGGCTGTTGACACTCCTGTGTCCCTCCTCTGTGTCCCTCCTCTGTGTTTCGCCCCTCATTTGAAGCTGACAGGAGGACATTGTTAACTTCAGACCCAGCCTTCCTCCAGCCAGCTGTCTGACCACTGCACAAAGCACCAGGTGTCCAGAGAGGAGTGTGTCTGTGTGCAGACTGAATAGTGTGAGTGTATGTGTGCACTGTGGTGTCTGTTCTGTTTGCATGTGTGTTTGAGAAGTGTGTGTGTGCGTCTTTCACAGCTTTCTTGGCTAAATAGCATCCATTTTCTGAGGTTAAGGGGAGCTTACACAGGTCTATGTTAAAGGTCCAGCGAGAGAGAGGGATTCTTCTGGATAGAGTCACCTGTCTACCTCAGTCCCTCATCACTGCAGCCCAGGCACTGTGGCCTGGTGGCGAGGTCTACCTCAGTCCCTCATCGCTGCAGCCCAGGCACTGTGGCCTGGTGGCGAGGTCTACCTCAGTCCCTCATCGCTGCAGCTCAGGCTGCCCAGGCACTGTGGCCTGGTGGCGAGGTCTACCTCAGTCCCTCATCACTGCAGCTCAGGCTGCCCAGGCACTGTGGCCTGGTGGTGAGGTCTACCTCAGTCCCTCATCGCTGCAGCTCAGGCTGCCCAGGCACTGTGGCCTGGTGGCGAGGTCTACCTCAGTCCCTCATCACTGCAGCTCAGGCTGCCCAGGCACTGTGGCCTGGTGGCGAGGTCTACCTCAGTCCCTCATCACTGCAGCTCAGGCTGCCCAGGCACTGTGGCCTGGTGGTGAGGTCTACCTCAGTCCCTCATCGCTGCAGCTCAGGCTGTTCAGGCACTGTGGCCTGGTGGCGAGGTCTACCTCAGTCCCTCATCACTGCAGCTCAGGCTGCTCAGGCACTGTGGACTGGTGGCGAGGTCTACCTCAGTCCCTCATCGCTGCAGCCCAGGCACTGTGGCCTGGTGGCGAGGTCTACCTCAGTCCCTCATCACTGCAGCCCAGGCTGCTCAGGCACTGTGGCCTGGTGGCGAGGTCTACCTCAGTCCCTCATCGCTGCAGCCCAGGCTGTTCAGGCACTGTGGCCTGGTGGCGAGGTCTACCTCAGTCCCTCATCGCTGCAGCCCAGGCTGCTCAGGCACTGTGGCCTGGTGGCGAGGTCTACCTCAGTCCCTCATCGCTGCAGCCCAGGCACTGTGGCCTGGTGGCGAGGTCTACCTCAGTCCCTCATCGCTGCAGCTCAGGCACTGTGGACTGGTGGCGCGGTCTACCTCAGTCCCTCATAGCTGCAGCCCAGGCACTGTGGCCTGGTGGCGAGGTCTACCTCAGTCCCTCATCGCTGCAGCCCAGGCTGCTCAGGCACTGTGGACTGCATGTTCGTGTCTGAGCTGGAGCAACTCAATTATGGCTCAGACCATGGAGTCTGGCTGGGCACATTTCTTAAGCGTGCAGACGGGTGGGTGAGAGTGAGAGAGTGAGTGAGTGAGTGAGAGAGAGAGAACCCCTAGCTCTCCTCCTGACTAAATCGTATGCCATAAGTGTGTGAAAATTCCAGTTCCAATGAATGGATGTCTAGTTAGGAATCTCCGTGTCCTCGGTGTGCCATCCCAGCCAGGTCAATAGTGGTGTTTGGGCTGTGTGTTAGTAGAGCACAGCATTGAGTTAGCACAGCATTGAGTTAGCACAGCATTGAGTTAGCACAGCATTGAGTTAGCACAGCATTGAGTTAGCACAGCATTGAGTTAGCACAGCATTGAGTTAGCACAGCATTGAGTTAGCACAGCATTGAGTTAGCACAGCATTGAGTTAGCACAGCGGGGATGTGGACAATGCAGGCCTGTCAGCTAGGAGCAGATGTGGAAGGGTGTCAATGGGAGCAGCTTACGCTGCCAGCTAAGACCCTGACACCAGCCGGATCCAGCACTCACACACACACACACTCTCTCATCTGATGATATCAATACACGTTGCAAGGGCAGAGATAGTTAGGCCTAACAAATATGCAGGTTACAAACCCACTTCCAGTATTCTGCCGTTAGGCCTCTCTCTGCATTATACCAAAGGTCTACAGATACTGAACACCTGCTTACATCATGCTTTTTACTCAAGGATCAACAAGAAGCTACATTCCAGTGTTTTACCACACACAGTCTCAGTCTACCTGCAGGTCTGTGAGTATTGGAGCTGAGAGGGTATGTGGACACGCACAAGCGCGCTTGCATAAACACGTGCACACAAGCTCCCTGTATATAACCTCGTTATTGTTATGGAATTTTCTTGTGTTACTTTCAAATGACATTTTCTTTACTTTAGTTTATTTAGTAAATCTTTTCTTAACTCTATTTCTTGAACTGCATTGGTGGTTAGGGGCTTGTAAGTTAGACCTTACAGTGAAATGCTACACCTGTTGTATTCGCGTATGTGACAAATAAAATGTGATTTGATTAGTGGAGCTTGTGTGCACGTGTTTATGCAAGCGCGCTTGTGCGTGTACACATACCCTCTCAGCTCCACTACTCACAGACCTGCTGGTAGAGTAACGCTCTGTGTGTGTGTGTGTTGTAAAATGCCATGTTTAAAGACACACACGCTCAGTAGTGTGTGAACCTTCTCAAATGCACAGCTGTGCCAGGAGCTTTCAGCCACCATAGAGCCTGAAAAACTGGCTGGGCGGGCCCGCCTATCCTGAAGGAGCGAAAGGAGGGCCTCAGAGTATGGTTAAAGGCCCGGTCTCTGAGGCCTGTCGTCAGCCATGATGACAGTGACAGGGACAAAGTCAGCAGTGGGACCAGGGCTGAAACGAAGAAACCCTGCTTTCTGTCTCTCTGACACAAAAGGACAACTCCTGAGCCAAATCACCATAATATTTAGACTAGCCAACAGCAAACCCATGTACCTCACCGCTTTCCCTTGTCCCAGTTTAAACACTACATCAGCCTGTCGAGCCGGCAAGCTGTGCCAACACACTCGCGCTCGTAACCTCGTACACCCTCAGAAAAAGAATACCTCTTCTGAGTGTGGTGTTATTGTTCTTCGTGCACCTCTTCTCGTTCTCTCTCCATTGTAGTGGGCACGAGAAGAAGTGGCTGTGGGGGAGGGAGGACGATGTACAAATAACGGCTCCTCTGTTTGGGAGAACTGTCATGTGACAGTGAGAGAGAGAGAAATAGACTGTCAGTCAGGCAGATACAGAAAAGATTCAAGACATATTGTTGCGTACACGTTGGCACCAGGACAGGAGTATTTTTTTGTCAGGCCAATAAAACCAGCCAAATTGAAAATGAGATGGCTGCATGGCTCACTGTATTTCCTGTGCTGTCTGCTCTGTGACTTAGGGCATGACAGAGAGAGGGGAAGAGAAGGAAAAAGAGGAGTGAATGAGCTGAGCTCAGAGGCCACTGTTAATAACCTCGTTAATCAGAAGCGTCATTGAAATCTAATGTTGAGGAGTTAAAGTTCAGATTCATTTCACCTAGTGTTCAGTCGCAGCTCTGAGCAGCTACAGGAAATATGGAGAGTTTCATAAGACAGAGAGGTTCAGAAAAGGGAAAGCGTACAGTTAAGAAAGGAACGAGGTACAGATTGGCGAGGAGGACTATCTCCTGACTCTTAATGTCTGGACATTATTTAACCATTGCGATCTGTACAGTTGCTTTTTTCCCCCTCACAAGTTTTCGTGTCAATTAACTGTGACATTCCTGGATTACACATATTAATAAAGTCTGACTTAAATCAACAAATATGAGAGTCAGTAGAAAAAAAGGTTAAGGGTACAAGAGTGTGTACATATCTGGCTGTGTTGGCAAAAATCACTACATATCCCATTGAGCCAAGAGGGGAGATGCTACCCATTGTCACAGTTCCAAGACCAGTCAGAAATGACGCCGGTGGATCTCAAAACTGAACTTGGATCTGCTTTAAGTAGCAATGATATCAGTCTGGAACCAGTCATGACTATACAACAAAACAATACAGAAATGTACATTTCTTTCCAGCTAATTGTTTTACATGATTGTATAGCTAGCAAATGAGCTTTGAAGTTGAGGGCACAGTATTTATGAAGTTTGGCAATGAGGACAAAAACTAGCATAGTTCAGCTAGCAAGCTAGTTTAGCCTGGGAAAAACGGAAGACATGTTTGTGTGTGTCAGCTGGGTGCACATGCACACTAGGTCAATTCAGGAAACAGATTCATTTCTATGTCCTGATATCAGGAACTGGCGGCAAAAACTTAGATGAAACCATTCAGAGATTGAAACCAATAAAATCAGATGACTTATTTAAGGAGAGCAAATCAATATACAATCCCAAAATCAGCTGTAACTGCCAATAGTAAAACAAAGCTTAAAACAATGTTTGAGTAAACCCTGTAAACAGAAACTGAATCTGCTTCCGGAAACACTATAGGGAGTCAACGACCGATCGTATTCACCTGAACGAGCCCAAACCCCTGACGGCGCAGTCCTAAAAATGTCATACCGCGTTCCCTCCTTCAGGGAACAGTAGTTATATTCACAACTGTACGTTCCCTTTCAGTCGGTCACTCTGTGCAACATACTATGGGGACATACAATCACGCTGCTAGACGGCTAAGAGGGTACCAAAACAGGAAGCCCAAGCACACGTTCCACAGGCTCCAAAATGGGGTCAGAGCCTCATGCCGCTGGAATTGTCAGAACACCATACAGGGAACCAGAACCTGCTGCAACTTGGCTATGCACACTGACCCGTTGCCACTGCAGCCCAAGTCCAGAGACCCCATGGATCCAAGAACAACACTTACCTTGCGAGCCTGAAATGTCAGAACTCAGACAAGGAAGCGCAAGTCCAAATAACTGGACATCTGGTCGTGAATTGGTAAAGGCGCACACAGGTTCTGCATAGCATTGACCAGAGTCTATTGTCCACGGCAACCCAAGGCATAAACCCACAGGTTCCTGCAATAACCTGGAAATAACGTTGGGATAATAGATCCCAACGACATGGAACCCTCCGCGGGTCCCCGACCAACAGGGGGATGGTCTCCGGGTACCAGGGTTGTCTCTGCGCTAACGAGGAGCCACCAGAATCAGACCCTGGCTAGGCCCCTTACTTTTGTCAATCTTTACTAATGTCCTGCCACCGGCACCGAGTTAAGCCTGTGTCTATATATGTCGATGCTGCAACACTATACACGCCAGCTCCCACAGCAAGTCAAATCACTGCAACAAAAGAGCTGCAGTCAGTTTTAGAATGGGTGACAAGAAATTAAATATTTAGGACTAGTTTAAAAACTAAAAGCATTGTATTTGGGACAAATCATCCACTACACCTAAAACAAATCTTGGAATGAATAATGTGGAAATTGAGCAAGTTGAGGAGACTAAACTGCTTGGTGCATCCCTGTATTGTAAAACTGTCATGGTCAAAACATATTGATGCAAGAGTAGCTAAGATGGGGAGAGGTCTGTCCGTAATAAAGCGCTGCTCTGCTTTCTTGACATTGTTATCAACAAAAGAGTTTTGTCCCACCTGGACTACTGCCCAGTCATATGGTCCAGTGCCACAAAGAGGGACATAGGCAAATTATAGTTGGCCAAGAACAGAGCAGGACAGCCAGGCCTTCAATAACATGCATCTCAATCCCTCCTAGCTCTAAGTTGAGGAGAGATTGTCTGCATCACTACCCGTCTTTGTGAGAGGTACTGACATGTTGAAAGAACTGAGCTTTCTGTTCAAACGACTAGCACAGAACGCCCATGTGTACCCCACAAGACATACCACCAGAGGTCTCTTCACAGTCCACAAGTCCCAAACAGACTATGGGAGGTGTACAGTACTACATAGAGCCATGGAACTCTATTCCACATCAAGTAGCTCATGCAACTAGTAAAATGTGAAGAAGAAAACAACTGGATAAAACTACACCTTCTGGAACAGCGCGGACTGTGAAGAGAGACACTGAGGAACACACACGCATGCTAGCATACACTCTACACACAGGTACACTAACATTGTTTTACTGCTGTATTATGGATTCTGAATTGTAGATATGTTGTGGTAGAGTAGTGTGTAATGTGTTGTGTGATGTTTTATTTTGTTTACAAGGCGAGCTGAAGCCACAGATGAATGCGAGCCCCAGTGTTCCCACGGGGCAGTTTTGAGGATTAGGGCCAGGAGTTTTACAGAAGGACCAGAGATTTCTCTCATGTCATGTGGTCAGGGTTACGCTCCTTATTATCACAGTGGCCAGGCCTGTGTATCAGACTGTATCACTGTCATGGTACAGTAGTGTCTTAACTCATTTACCATGTTATCACCTTCTCTAGAGTGGCTCCCTGCTCCCTGCCAGACATGCCCTCCCAGATCAACAAACAGCAGAACTCAGGCCAACCCCTCCTGTTGTTCTCTTTACTCAGCTGCTCCAGATCCGTTCCAATCACTCTGACAAGTCTGGGCGGACAAATACAGTATGACCATGAATGTTCATTAGAAATCATTACCACTGCATCTGATACAGTATATTTCAATCGGGATCTAATTGAGTCTCTGCAGTAGGATAATTGGTGAAGCAGCTTCCTGTGTGTGACTGACCAGGGTGGGTTTGTATGGTAATTATTATTTCATTTGCAGGGTGGAAAACCTGAATAATAGAATAGAGTTGGAAGATGGGCTACCTTTAAGTAGGTGCAAACAAGCAGAATCATGTCTCAAAATGGTGTTGCATATTTCTTGTCAAATTATAATAACATTTTAAGAGAAGATCATGTAAGCAGATGATCTTACGTGATCAGAATTGTGTTGTTGCACTGCAAACTGGCTCTCTCCAGTGTCCTATCTGCTGATACTCTGATCCATATATAGCGTGTGGTCCAGGTTAACACCCATTTCTGTTCTGGGGCCCTGTTCTGCAACGCCTCCAGGCTCCAGCACCACTCTGCACTGCTGGTGTACATATTACCTCAACTAACCTGTACATTGGTATATAGCCTCGTTATTGTTAGGCTTTTCTTTTTTCTTACTTTAGTTTATATTTTCTTAACTCTTATTTTTCTTAAAACTGCATTTTTGGTTAAGGGCTTGTAAGTAAGCATTTCACGGTAAAGTCTACACCTGTTGTATTCGGCACATGTGACGAATAAAATGTGATTTGGTCTCTTGCTACAGCAACAAGCAATATGTGCAAAGTCCCTCTGCCTAAGGTTGGGCGACATCCAGATGTCCATACCGTTTCTGTACCATACCAGGGTATACGGTATTACCAAATGTCCACACAAGGGGCGCTGGAAATAAAATACCTGGATCTTGATCCAGGAGGGGATTGAATGCATCTTCCGTAACCACGAAGCTTGATCTTGACATCTAGCCACTTAGCAAACCAAATGCATATCCCTGAGCTGGATATAATTCATTTGACACATCTTAGATTTCTTAGTTACTATAAGTTAAGTTGAAGTTATAAGCAGCAGCTTGGCACGCACTACAGCAGCCCCCGCGAGGCAAAAATCATACCATCTATTTTGATATATACCATTTACCGGGGTGTTGCCCAAGCCTACCTCTGTCCAAAAGGAAGAAACATACCCTGGTCTGCCCCATTGGACTCTATACACACACCGACTCAGAGTGAGGGGAGAGACAAACACACACACACAGCAATGTGCATCATGCAGTGCCTGAGCTTTGTGAGTCAGTACCTAGAGGGATCCGGTTGTGCCGGCCTAGTGCTTTCTGCACTGCAATACACCTAACTTGAAACCTAATGCCACTCAGCAATGCCAATGACCGACCACCACAAATAGCATGTGCAGAGGTACTAACACACATGCACTCAGGACACACAGACACACTCAGAACCCCAATAATAACAGTGCCCTACTGTATGTACCACATTCATCGATTATGGGCAAGTACAATAGCTTTGGTCCAGTTTTCCACAAATACTCATTTTTGCTAGTGGTTGTACTAAATTATTTTCTAATTAATAAAGTTGCTTTTGTTTACAATGTGAACCTAGCTAGTCAATGTAGCTGGCTAGCTAGTAGTAGCTGGCTAGCTAGTAGTAGCTGGCTAGCTAGTAGTAGCTGGCTAGCTAGTAGTAGCTGGCTAGCTAGTAGTAGCTTACTGACTTCATAAATCTTAGTAAAATAACCAGTGGTGTATAATTGAGGCCATATGCAACAAATCAAATTGTTTTTCATTATTTCAATTCACAAGATAGAATGAACGTGCGCGTCAACCATCAAGAATTGAACCTCGCAATTCATGACGCTGGCCATTGGACGTGAAGCAGCTTTCATTGACTTCAAAGGAAGAGTTTCCTCAACGGATGAGGACCAGCGGCATATGGGCTTTTCGGTGAGCGCTGATGCCGCCCGGTGATAAACAGTGCCCACTTTGTCAAAAGCAGGGGTCCAAAATATTTAGCTTGTCCATTCCCAGCACTCCTCTCCAGGGTGCTGTTGGAGAGACGTTGCTGCTGTGCTCCACCAAGGTTCCGGCAAAAACATGATCTATATGTCGCAGACAGAGGGTATGGTAGAAAGAGTATGTGGACTTTTCTGTAGCCTACAGGCTAGAGATAAATGTACGACAACGCAATGAGATGGACACTTTTTACATCATGCAGGTTTCTCCAATCAAATAGCCAAACCTAAATGGTGCCCAATTTTTAAAAAAAATGCGTTGTCAAGTTAACAAACACCATATCCTAAAAACAGGACAGTCAAAGTAAAATGAGCAATCACAACTGTTGTCCGGGAGTTTCACCCCATTGACATGATCAGTGCTTTCAAATTTGACAAGCTGATCATAGCGAAAAATTAAATACTTCTGCATTTCTCGTTGTGTAAACATTGCAAATAGGCTCAAGATAACTCCTGTTAAAGTCGGGTAGCTGATATTCAGAGCTTAAAATAGCCAAACTGAATAGTCACAGGAATCAGGACTAATAAAATTAATGCAACGGCCTGTTTTACAAATGGTGGACCTACTACATGGATGGGCCTTCATAAAATTCCATTGCAGCATACCCTAGGCAAGACCCCAAAAAATGGGCCCTGCAAAACTAGAATAGTCCCAGTAAGCAAAATGACATTGAAAATACGTGTAAAATATGTATTTTCCAGACATTGAAGTTGGGTTCAATTTAGGTTCTGAATGAAAGGTGAAAACACATTTTCCGTACGTTTAAAAATACGTATTTTTTGTGTGCGGTCCAGATCGGCCTTGATTTCCACATCTACGGACATTGGTTTTTGGTCCGGTCCAGACAAAATCTGAACCAATCATAGGAGTCGGTGTTTGGTTCAGATTTTGTCCGGTCAGGCCTTGATTTGGTCCAAACATAGACATCGATAAATAACATTTTTTCAACTTTCATTCAGAACCGAAAATGGACCTGATGTCAACATCTGGAAAATACGTATTTTCAACATCCAGAAAATAAGCCTTTTCAACTTCCTGGAAAATATGTATTTCACCTTTTATTCAGAGCCTAAATTGAACCTTTTATTCAGAGCCTAAATTGAACCTTTTATTCAGAGCCTAAATTGAACCTTTTATTCAGAGCCTAAATTGAACCTAACTTCAATGTCTGCTTTCTTGAGTAAGGCAGCTCCAAAATGCAGGCGTTTCAGCCTGGCTCAGTGCTTTCTGTGGTGGTGGGGCAGCAAGCGGAAAATACAGAGTGTAGGGGTTGGTAATGTTCTCTAGTTGCGCCGTGATTGGCTCAGTATTCTGTCACTTATGGGGACCCTACGTCACCGCAAAATCTAGGGGGAGAAATCGTCATTTAGGTTAGGCCATTTGGTCTGAAAGTGATGGGGCTCGAAATTTAGGGGGAGAGCTAAAAAAATTCAAGCCCCTTGGGTGCTGCCATAAAGTTACATTAGAAGTGTCTATCAAAGAAGGTTCAAGGTCATTGGCCACAGATATAAGATGATTTGAAATCATCTTATATCTACCGTAGCTTTGACTGGACTGATCATGTCAACCTCATACATTCAAAATCTTAGCTAGCAGTCATCATAATGAATCAAGTCGACTACTGGCAAACCCGTTTCAATCGAAGAGAAATTATAGATAAAACGTATTGGTGCTCATCGGCCATAAAAATTAAATAACAAGTTGGTTTAGAAGGAATCAGTGACTAACTGCAAGCATTGCAAAGCAATCACTAGACTGCTATTGATTGGAGTGGGTGTGTGGTTTACGTCTGGGTTTAAGCGTCTCTTTTACAAGCTTAAAAGGATAAACCCTCAACACCATGGGCCAGAAAAGGTTGAATACATTGGCCATGCTGTCAATCCAGCATGACTTCTGCCGTGTTCAAAACAACTGGAAACTCAGAAACCTCAGACTCTAGTGAGTTCAAGACAAGAAAAAAAAAAAAAAAACGAGCTCCGACTGGGAAAAGTCAGGAACTAGGGCCTCTTTCTAGAGCTCTGACTGACTTGAAGATCACCGACGTCATGATTCAACCTTGTTTTTTTCATGTGTTCCCAGTTGTCTTGAAAGCACTATAAATCCATAGAACGACAGACTTTGATGACAAAGTTTGGTGACAAAATTTGCCCACAAGAAGGACCGCCACACCACCTTCCTGTTCAACTGAGAACAGCACAACAAGGTGAGTCCAAAAATGTATTGTAAGCAGCTGAATTACCAGGGAAATATCTATTTTATTTTACCAGGTAGGCTAGTTGTGAACAAGTTCTCATTTACAACTGTGACCTGGCCAAAAAAGACCCAAGCAGTGCAACAAACAGAGCGACACATGGAATAAACAAACGTACAGTCAATAACACAATAGAAAAATCTATATACAGTGTGTGCAAATGAAGTAAGATTAGGGAGGTAAGGCAATAAATAGGCCATAGCAGCGAAATAATTACAATTTAGCAATTAAACACTGGAGTGATAGATGTGCAGAAGGTGAATGTGCAAGTAGAGATACTAGGGTGCAAAGGAGCAAAAAAAATGATATTGGGATGAGGTAGTTGGATGGATTATTTACAGATGGGCTGTGTACAGGTGCAGTGATCGGTAAGCTGCTCTGACAGCTGGTGCTTAAAGTTAGTGAGGGAGATATGAGTCTCCAGCTTCTGTGATTTTTGCAATTCGTTCCAGTCATTGGCAGAAGGGAACTGGAAGGAAAGGCGGCCAAACAGGAGTTGGCTTTGGGGGTGACCAGTGAAATATACCTGCTGGGGTGCGTGCTACAGGTGGGTGCTGCTATGGTGACCAGTGAGCTGAGATAAGGCGGGGCTTTACCTAGCAAAGACTTAGATGACCTGGAGCCAGTGGGTCTGGCGACGAATATGAAGCGAGGGCCAGCCAAAGAGAGCATACAGGTCGCAATGGAGAATAGTAAACGGGGCTTTGGTGACAAAAGGGATAGACTGTATCCAATTTGCTGAGTAGAGTTTGAGGCTATTTTGTAAATGACATCGCCGAAGTCAAGGATCGGTAGGATAGTCAGTTTTACGAGGGTATGTTTGGCAGCCTGAGTGAAGGATGCTTTGTTGCGAAATTGGAAGCCGATTCTAGATTTAATTTTGGATTGGAGATGCTTAATGTGAGTCTGGAAGGAGAGTTTACAGTCTAACCAGACACCTAGGTATTTATAGTTGTCCACATATTCATAAGTCAGAACCATCCAGAGTAGTGATGCTAGACGGGCGGGCGGTGGGCAGCGATCGGTTGAAGAGCATGCATTTAGTTTTGCTTGCATTTAAGAGCAGTTGGAGGCCACGAAAGGAGTGTTCTATGGCATTGAAGCTTGTCTGGAGGTTTGTTATCACAGTGTCCAAAGAAGGGCCAGAAGTATACAGAATGGTGTCGTCTGCATAGAAGTGGATCAGAGAATCACCAGCAGCAAGAGTGACATCATTGATGTATACAGAGAAAAGAGTCGGCCCGAGAATTGAACCCTGTGGCACCCACATAGTGACTGCCAGAGGTCCGGACAACAGGCCATCCGATTTGACACACTGAACTCTGAGAAGTAGTTAGTGAACCAGGCGAGGCAATCATTTGAGAAACCAAGGCTGTTGAGTCTTCCGATAAGAATGCGGTGATTTTAAAAGACAATACTGTACATCGGTGGCAGTTATATCGTTTAAGACCTTCAGCGTGGCTGAGGTGCACCCATGACCAGCTTGATAACCAGATTGCATAACGGAGAAGGTACGGTGGGACTCGAAATGGTCGGTGATCTGTTTGTTAACTTGGCTTTCGAAGACTTTAGAAAGGCAGGGTAGGATAGATATAGGTCTGTAACAGTTTGGGTCTAGAGTGTCACCCTCTTTGATGAGGAGGATGACCGCAGCAGCTTTCCAATCTTTAGGGATCTCAGACGATACAAAAGAGAGGTTGAACAGGCTAGTAATAGGGGTTGCAACAATTGTGGTGGAAAATTTTAGAAAGAGAGGGTCCAGATTGTCTAGCCCAGCTGATTTGTAGGGGTCCCGATTTTGCAGCTCTTTCAGAACATCAGCTATCTGGATTTGGGTGAAACCACATTTGTTTAAGCAAGTAGCTATATCAGCTACTGATAGCCAGGTGTAGCCACGGTAAGAATTCACTCCATGGTGCTGAAAATACAGCTCTGCTGTTAGGGCATACATAAAGCTGTCCCAACTCTTTGTGGGCACATTTTGTCACTGTTACAGTGAAATGAATGTATTGTTTAGTATTGTGGCTTGCTGGCATGCATGAACATAACAAATTATTGAGTTTGCCCCACCAAGATTTACATGCTAAAATCGACACTGCATATTTTACACGTCATTTTGCTTACTGGGACTATTCTAGTTTCGGTGGTCTGCATTTGTTGGTCTTGTCTAGGGCGGCAGAACAGCAAGGACCGGCCGTTAAAGTGATGTCACGTTAACATTGCATCATAGCAACCCTAAATTAGGGCTGCACTCCACCTCTGCCAAAGACAGGCGAAAATCACCACCTGAGATTCAGACAGTGGCCAGAGAGGGGATGAAGTGAGCGAGAGCACAAATTGAGAGGCAGAGAGATGGGCAGATGAGCGAGGAGAGGACAGGACAGCTAATAATAGATCTATCTCTCTGCCTGGAGGGAGACACTGACTTCAGAGCAAGCTGTGCGCTGTATTTTTCTGCCGCCGGAACAAAAGCCATATGCGAGCGGCGAATCATACACATCGCATTCACGGATGAGGACTGCAGATGGAGGCATACAGATAAAGCCAGACAAACGTAGATTGCATGGTCATCTAATCACAACAGTGCAGGACTATATTAGCCAATGTATAAGCTGTTAGCAGAATATAGTGGCTAAGCAATAAAGCAAATACACCCATGTTAATGCATGTGCATCGGTCCTATTATTGCAGACCAGCAGCAGGGGATAGCGTCCAGCGACTAACCAGCAAATCAGTAAGCTGTTATATTATTGTCAAACAAAAGGTTAGGTCCTTATGGCGACGTAACGTAAACACTAAAAAGTATCCTACGTTGCTCAATACTACGTTACCAAATACTATGGTTGCTGAAGCCACATCACTAAAGCACATCAGTGGCCAGAGAATATTGAGCTGTATGTGTCTCGATATGATCGCCTGTGGGCTCATGGAGCACTGACACTGTCAGGTAGCCATAGACATACTGACAAGCATCTCGAGCACCTCCAATTCACCGTTCAGTCTCATAGGAGCCGTAGATCTCGACACAAGTCATGTGTTTGAATTAAGGCGTCAATTAATAGTAGAGCTGCGCCGGCGGCCCAGGTCTAGCGTCGGAGCAAAGTTGCTCAACGCCTCAACACACAGTTGTGTCCAGCTGTGGTGCAGAGACACACTGGGCGCATTGTTTCCCGCGGGGAAAGACAGGGTAACGTCTCTACACACAGGGACACACATACCTAGATACTGCATAAAGGTGATTGTCTTTATGACAGCCCAGGTGTCCTCTGTTTATGTTGCTTCAAGTCCAGAAACAAACGGCATTGCAGACGAGAGGGAGAAAAGAGAGAGCGACAGGGCAAGGGGGCCAGCGTGAATAATTTTTTAGATATTTTTTTCAATAAATTGGTAAAGCATTAAAGCCATCGAACTGTATCCAACCTGAGCATAATGCTAAACTAAACGGTAAACAAAACACATACCTACTATAGTATTCCATTTCCCCTATAGTCTCCTTTCTCCTGACGCATGCAGATTTGTCTAACAGAGACATGTCCGAGAGCCGAACCCCAAGACACAGGAAGGAAAGCGCCAGGCAATCACAGCCCGAGTCAAGGAACAACAAAAGAGAACGCTACGAAAGAAATCATATGTGCACGTTAATTTAAGCCGCTAATAACGTTTTAAAACGAATAGCTAGTATTTTATGAATGTAGCTACTTACTTTACTGAACCAGTTCCTCTCGGTCCACTTGAGATTCGCCGAGCTTTACGCAGACAGCCAGGCGGGAGCTGGCGCTACAGCGTGTGGATGGAAACCGTATTACCACTTCACTGAACGTAAACTATGGTTTGCGTCATTTTACCAGGATGCCACTATTTCGCGCAGTAATGCAGCCATCTTGCTTAGGACTTTACTGTTTAATGTAAATATTCTGTTCATTTTGTGGCAATAAGAATATAGAAGGTTTATTTTGTGAACTAAAAAAATGATATTTTAAAAGGTGGCTAAATAAATGAATACATTTGACAACAGAAGCAAGTAGTTGCATGTGAGAGGGACTACTTTTCTGGGAAATGAGATTGACAGGTATGTTTATCGCTGCGTTCAGACAGGCAGCCCAATTCTGATCTTCTTTCACAAATTTGTATTTTGACCAATTAGATCAGCTCTGCAAAAGATCTGTGAAAAGATCTGATGTGATTGGTCAAAATACCAATTAGTGGGAAAAAGACCAGAAATGTGCATAATACTTTTTTTTAATGCATGATATCTTGTTCCTTGAAATTGGCCAAGATGCATGATCATGGATGGAGAGGTATAGTTCAACCATGCCAGCTCAGTAGTTGTTCTCTCTGGAGAGAAAATAAGTAGGTCTGTGAAAAATGTGAGCCATTGATTCTAGCACAGAATAAAAGCAATGCCTGAAACAGCATAGGGCCCATAGACCTAAGAGAAAACGAGACCTATTAAAGATGTGAGGATAGGGGTACAAGACACAGGAGGTTGGTGGCACCTTAATTGGAGAGAACAGGTTTGTGGTAATGGCTGGAGCGGAATAAGTTGCATGGTATCAAACATATCAAACAAATGGTTTCCAGGTGTTTGATGCCATTGCATTTGCGCCGTTCCAGCCATTCTCTCCTCAGCAGCCTCCTGTGGTACACGTAATGATGTGTATAAACCCTGGTTTTCTGATATGTAAAATGGCCAATAAGAGGCTTTGACGCCATCGGCCACCATATTGGCACTCCGCAGAAGGGGCAGTCCTCCATAGGAATGAATGGAATTCTACAGTATTGCAATAAAATGTTTCAAGGACAAAAAGTATTTCTTTGTTGTAGTGGGGACACTGATAATAATTTTTTACTAATGTTATATTGGATACACAGCATGATCCATGCAGATTAAGCATCAGAAATACATAAATAGTAAACCAGAAAAATATTGAAACTACTGATGCATGTCTCCATTCCCTTTTAATCCCATCCCAGTGAAGAGGTTATATCATATCAATACAAATACTGTATGGTTCCACTATCATTTAGGTCATGTAGTAGTCTAAAACCAATAGAAACCCCTAGTCTAACACTGCCTGAAAAACGTTTTAAAAAATTGAGATGACAAAACACTTTTGTTAATTTCTTTATCAATTTTATTAAAAGTTAATTACATTGTTGGCTTTTTTGTTTGCTTGGTCTTCCAGTCAGTCAGCAAGCTCCAGACCAGTATGATGCCTCAAACAAGGATCCCCTCTGCTGGCCAGTCAGTGGTACTGTCTGCCATAGATATAGAACATGGTATAACCCAAAGACAGTACAGTATTTTATATCTTGATATAGTTGCGCAACAGTCAGTTTTGTTGCTAAACAACCAACCCGTCTATGCGGTCTGGCCTCCTGTCTCCATGACGACACAGAGGGTTAGGGAAGGTTCATCCCATGTGGACCAGAGGGGTGACCTCTCATACCAACCAGCACTTTATTTCAAATTACCTTGGAAATAACTGACAGATACATATTTACAGTCACACTAATAACTTCATATCTTCCTGGAGAGTGCCAGTGCTAAGTGATTCTCAGCACTAGCCTTCTATAGACTGCTTCTCACTGTATTCCCTTACAGCCAAGTAGCTTAATATTGACCCCACAAATTAGGCCCACAAAATAAAAGTGGATTATTATTCAACCAGCACTCAGAATCTGCTCCCATATGTCAGTGACCCAGAAATGTTTTCAGAGGAAGACAAACGTAAAAAAATAAAAAAGACCAGAAAACAGTGATACTAGAGCAGATGTCCATGGTGACATACCTGGACTGCAGTCTGTTCTGTTATGAGCCAATAGAGAGAAGACCACCCAGAATCTGAAATATGAGATGGGCAGATGTATGCCAGGGGAGCAACTGGCATGTTGACACCTGAGAAACTAGAGACAGGTGAAGAGAAAGAACAGAGTGGAAGTCACTGTATTCCATCCTGGTAACCATTCCTTATAAAAACATCTCCCCACTAAAACGTTATCCTTTAGGAGGCACAGTCAGCTGTCCTCCAGGCCAATACTGTGGTTGGGAAAGATCAGTAGGGAGGAGGGTAAGGGAGGGGGGGGATGTGGAGGCTGTCAAAGCTCATCCTTCTCCATCTGCTGGAACGCCTCTAAGTCCTCCCGCCAATCAGCCATCATGGCCTTCACTGATTTGCTGCTAGAGTCCTTGTCAACAGCAGGCTCCTCCTCTGGCTCAGGGTTTCTCTTAATGGCAGGTCCCACATCCTCCTCAGGAGTCACTTCCTCCTTGTCGGGAGCTGATTCGTCCAGCTCCACAGTGCTCACGTGTGACCGGTCAAGAGTTGCGGAGGAGGCAGGTGAAGTTTGGTCCTCCTCCGGAGCGTCCCCACCTGAAGAAGGACAGATGGGTGAGCTCAGTTCATTTTCAGATCACATTCCACCACAATAAATAAACTGTATCCTGCACAATCATCCATATAGGTTCCGAGTATCCTACATACATACATAGTGAGTAGGGTATGTATGTATGTATGTATGTATGTATGTATGTATGTATGTATGTATGTATGTATGTATGTATGTATGTATGTATGTATGTATGTATGTAAAGTACCAGTCAAAAAAAGTTGACACACCTACTCATTCCAGGGTTTTTCTTTATTTTTACTATTTTCTACATTGTAGAATAATAGTGAAGACATCTAAACTATGAAATAACACATGAAATCATGTAGTAACCAACAAAAAAAGTTACATTAAAATATATTTGAAAGTAAAAATTCTAAAGGAACTCGTGAGCTATCTTTTTTGCAGGTGCATGGTAACAGTTGAATAAAATGAGAAAGAAATAAGAAACCTGCACACCGCTCGATAGCATCACTGTTCTTTAATGAGCTTTACGTATCGGCCTCACAGACTTCGTCAGAGCTTTTGTGAGTTTTTTTAAATTAGCACCCTTATGTAGACACAGCCCCACCCACATCCATTCCATACATCAAATGGGGTTGGAGTCGAGGGAAAACAAATAAGTGCTACCAAATATAACAAATGTGCATTTCATAAATGTTCGAATAAAGCGTGTACATAAAACGTATTAAACACATCTGTAAAACCACAATGAGGACATCGACCTACCAAGCAAGTTTTCATAAATCATTGGGTACAGCGCAAGAAAAACGTCAGAGTAAACTGAAATGGGGGCATAATTCATGTTCACATTTACAACATAACATACAGGAATTTCATCATTTAGACCTCTAGGAAATAAATGTCTGGAGAGTGAAAATCCCAAAACATTCTCTTTTGCGCAGAGTATTATTTATATCACCTCCCCTGTCTGATATATTAACTTTCTCTATGCCACAAAATAAAATAGGTAGAAATGTCATGTTTTAGGTCATTAAAATGTAATGCAACTGGATAATACCTGTCCTTTCTCCCGATTGAACTTATATGTTCACAAATTCTCTGTTTAAGCGAACGAGAGGTTTTACCTACATAACACAGCCCACATGGACATTTAATCACGTAGATAACATGGGTGGTGGAGCACGTACGTCATTTATTTGGAACCGTTTTCCTGTATGTGGGTGGCAGAAATATTCACACTTCATCATATTGTTGCACTGTGCAGGAAAACTTGTTTTCTTGCGCTGTACCCAATGATTGATGAAAACTTGCTTGGTAGGTCAATGTCCTCATTGTGGTTTTACAGACGTGTTTAATACGTTTTATGTACACACTTAAAAAAAAAAAAAAAAAAAAAAAATATAATATATATATATATATATATATATATATATATATATATATATATATATAAAAAAATAAATAAAAATAAAATGCACATTGTTATATTTTGTAGCACTTATTTGTTTTCCCTGGACTCCAACCCCATTTGATCCATGGAAAAGATGTGGGTCGAGCTGTCTACATAAGGGTGTTCATTTAAAACACACAAAAACTCTGACAAAGGCCGTGTGGCCGATACGTAAGCTTATTAAAGAACACTGACATTATCAAGAGCGGTGTGCAGTTTCTTTTTTCTCAGATTATTCAAAGTTGCCACCCTTTGCCTTGACAGCTTTGCACATTCTTGGCATTCTCTCAACCAGCTTCACCTCGAATGCTTTTACAACAGTCTTGAAGAAGTACCCACATATGCTGAGCACTTGTCTGCTTTTCCTTTGCACTGCGGTCCAACTCATCCCAAACCAGATGGGATGGTGTATCGCTGCAGAATGCTGTGGTAGCCATGCTTGAATTCTAAATAAATCACTGACAGTGTCACCAGCAAAGCACCCCACACCATCACACCTCCATGCTTCACGGTGGGAACCACACACGCAGAGATCATCCGTTCACCTACTCTGCGTCACAAAGACACGGCGGTTGGAACCACAAATCTCAAATTTGGCCTCATCAGACCAAAGGACAGAATTCCACAAGTCTAATGTCCATTGTTCGTGTTTCTTGGCCCAAGCAATCTGCTCTTCTTATTGGTGTCCTTTAGTAGTGGTTTCTTTGCCGCAATTAGACCATGAAGGCCTGATTCAGTCACCTCTGAAGAGTTGATGTTTAGATGCGTCTGTTATTTGAACTCTGAAGCATTTATTTGGACTCCAATCTGAGGTGCAGTTAACTCTAATGAATTTATAATCTGCAGCAGAGATAACTCTGGGTCTTCTTTCCTGTGGCGGTCCTCACGAGAGCCAGTTTCATCATAGCGCTTGATGGTTTTTGCGACTGCACTTGAAGTCCTTGAAATTTTCCGCATTGACTGACCTTCATGTCTCAAAGTAATGATGGACTGTTATTTGTCTTTGCTTATTTGAGCTGTTCTTGCCACAATATGGACTTGGTCTTTTACCAAATAGGGCTACCTTCTGTATACCACCCCTACCTTGTCACAACACAAATGATTGTCTCAAACGCATTAACGAGGAAAGAAATTTCACAAATTCACTTTTAACAAGGCACATCTGTTAATTGAAATGTATTCCTCATGAAGCTGGTTGAGAAAATGCCAAGAGTATGCAAAACTGTCATCAAGGCAAAGAGTGGCTACTTTGAAGAATCTCAAATATATTTTTCTTTGTTTAAAACTTTTTTGGTTACTACATGATTCCATGTATTTCATAGTTTATGTCTTCACAATTATTCTACAATGTAGAAGAAAGTACAAATAAAGAAAAATCTTGGAATGAGTAGGTGTGTCTAAACTTTTGACTGGTACTGTATATCTAACACGAGCATCCACACCGGTCATTCCCAGACAGAAATAGAGCAGTGTTGCAGTTCACAAGAGGCAGCGAACTATAAACAGCACGGTACTGATGAGTCATGTGCAGTACAGACCAACAGTATCATGCTCCTGATGAGTTCTGAGATGGCCAGCTATTTACACAAGACTAACCTGCACTGAGCTGCTCTACCACACACAAAATAATGGAGAGGGGAAAGAGGGCGATACTTACTGCTCTCCAGCAGGATGCCAGGGAGAGGTTTACCTTTGAATATGGAGGCTGCTCATCCAAAGGGTGAAGGAAAAGGAAAGAAAGAGAGCAGAGGAAAGTTACTGTTACAGTCCACCACTGGGAAGGAGAGGAAAAGGAAGACAGATGGAAAGGGAGCTGTATCCTGTATCACACATCACACTGGGTGCTCACCATCACCTATCTCCACAAAGCTGCTACTGTAAAGGGGCCACAGGCCCACTATTTGGAGTCACCACTGAACCCTGAAATACTGGCCATTTTGAAATCGTCACAGAATCAAATCTGGTCTCTAATGAGCTGAAATAAGGACCCATGTTCTGAACATGTCTTCAGTCAGTAGCACCCTCCTGTTCTGTCCAGTGGATCTCACCTCGGTCTCTGGCCTTGTCGCTCAGCAGCACCTCCACCTCCCTGTACTCCTTAAGAGCCTCCAACAGGATGTTTCCCTCCTTGTAGAACAGGAAGAGCAGGGGCAAGGTGACGTCGTCCGTGTTGCGGCCATCGCCGGCCATCTGGAAGAGGGGAGCTGTGTCACTGCTGCTGCCCTCGTTGTCATCTGTTGGGGAGAAGGAGGGGGTAGTTAGCAGGGTGAAAGAGGACCCTATAAATGGTAATAGGTCAGTTTCTTAAAGGTTATATACATAATGAAAGTGTTATGAACATGAATAAATGTCAGAAGTATGATGAGTTAGTGAAGCCTTCTTGAAGTAGATTAATTCATTTAAATGAAGATCCTGTGTCAGTTGGTCCTCCTCACCGATGACGATACCTCCGATGGCCCCAGCCTTCATGATGTGTCTGGCCTTCTCAGCGAACATACACTGGCCCCGCTGCAGCAAAGCGATGCGGCCCTGTACAAAGGCAGCGTTGCTCAGCTCCGCACAGCCACTGTAGGGCTCAGCCACTGTCACAAACCCACGCACCTACAGACAGACAAAGAGAGTACATGTTCAAACGTCACTCGGAACGCTGAGAATAGAGAACCTCTGGCGCCTAGGGACAAGACAGGATAAACAAACAAGCAGACAGGCGCCCATCCATTGGAAATTGGCACACTGAAAACACACTCACCCCAGTGATGCTCTTGGAAAGGTCGATGCCAAACTGTGCTGGGCCAGCAGTCAGCACCACTCTGCCGAAGAAGGGGTGGGAGATGATCTGCACGGCGCGCGGAGGGAGCTGCTCCTTCTGCTGCTGGCTGGACAGCTCCATCATCTCCTGCATGAAGCGCATCCCGTCCTCTGCTGCCACAGCACTGACCGCCTAGAGAGAGAGGTAACGGGAGAGAGAGGGATGGAGATGGAGTTAGAGAGGAGAGGGCAGTAGATGGGGAGAGACTGAGTAAGACTCAAATGGGGGGGTTAGCAGTCGTCTTATGACACCATTCAAACTGATAGCAAAAACATGTCTCCCGGCTTGTATTGTGCATGATTATTTACCTGTGTAGCGTGTTGGACTAGCTGCACTCTGCCATCCTTCAGGTGTATAAGGCTGACTCCCATCCTCCTCAGCAGCTCCAGGTGATCAGGGTTGTTGGCCATGAAGTCCTGAGCCCTCAGAGGGGGGCGACCCATCCCTGGCTCACTGGACGAGAGGGTGGAGGGCACTAATGTTCACATTCAGCATGGTTGTGACAAGAATACTATTCTGCCATATTTCAGTACAAAAAGCACTTAACATGATTCCTCACGTTAGGCATAATGTCCCTTACCGGTGAATGGCAGGGCGGGGACAGCTCTTGTCCACAGCACTTCTGATTGGATCTCGGAGGTTCCGAGGGAAGGCAGGGTCAGGGAAAAGGAGGCGTGTGTTGGGGCAGGTCCAATCAAAGTTGGAGTCATCCAGCTCTTCCTCTGACTAAGACAGAGGGGGAGAGAACAAACATGACTAACTCGATCATCTGAATATTATTAGAAGTAGTATCATTAGAATTATAGCTGGTCACAGCATGTGATTTTACTATACCCACCCAAAGAGATTTGACAGAGGCGGACAGATGAGGCAGAGATGCAGCCTGTACTGTGGAGTTGGCCGGAGGAGAGGGGGCGCGAGGGGTAGTGGACAGGGACAGGGGCAGGAGGTGAGCCTCGGTGGTGAAGATGTAGTCCTCAACATTAAACGGCAGATCGTCCTCCTCTGCAAACAGCAGGAACAGGTACTTGAACATCTCCGCCAGGAAGAAGGAGTCCATTCTGAGAAGAAGCAGGCCAAATTTGGAGCAGCAGGGTAGACACCACATACACCATTTTGATTTAACTACCTGCCTGGCACACTGTTGCTCAGCCACTTAAACCATCCACCTCTGTTTCCCGCCCATCATTAAATGCCAGTCAAACCCTCCCTGTCCCTTGGCTATTCCCCTGGCTCTGGGCTCTCACCGGTCCTCGTGGCTCCCGGTGCGAACGTCCTTCATGGCAGCAAAGCCACAGGGGACCCGGGCAAAGCGGTTCAGGTTGTCCAGCACCGTGCGGCCTACCTCTAGGTAGTAGGGGTCTTTGGTGGCCTAGAGGGGGAACAGTGGAACCAGGGTTAGACACTGTACTACTGGATTAGACAATAACGAAGGCCACGGAGATCAAAATGTACAGTGCATACAAAAAGTATTCAGACCTTTTCACGTTTCCACATTCTGTCACAGCCTTAATCTAAAACAGATAAAAAAATTAAATCCTCAACCTATACACAATACCCCATAATGACAAAGGGAATACAAGATACTTGAATTTTTTGCAAATGTATTAAAGAAAAACGGAAATATCACATTTACTTAAGTATTCAGACCCTTTACTCTGTACTTTGTTAAAGCACCTTTGGCAGCAATTACAGCCTCAAGTCTTCTTGGGTATGACGCTACAAGCTTGACACACCTGTATTTGGGGAGTTTCTACCATTCTTCTCTGCAGATCGTCTCAAGCTCTATAAGGTTGGATGGGGAGCGTCGCAGCACAGCTATTTTCAGGTCTTTCCAGAGATGTACGATCGGATTCAAGTTCAGGATCTGGCTGGGCCACTCAAGGATATTCAGAGACTCGTCCTGAAGCCACTCCCTGCGTTGTCTTGGCTGTGTGCTTAGGGTTGTTGTCCTGTTGGAAGTTGAACCTTTGCCTCAGTCGGCGGTCCTGTTCTGGAGCAGGTTTTCATCAAGGATCTCTCTGTACTTTGCTCCGTTCATCTCTCCCTCAACCCTGACTAGTCTCCCAGTTCCTGCCACTGAAAAACATCCCCACAGCATGATGCTGCCACCACCATGTTTCACCGTAGGGATTGTGCCAGGTTTCCTCCAGACGTGACTCTTGGCATTCAGGCCAAAGAGTTCAATCTTGGTTTCATCAGAGCAGAGAATCTTGTTTCTCATGGTCTGAGAGTCTTTAGGTGCCTTTTGGAAAACTCCAAGTGGGCTGTCATGTGCCTTTTACTGAGGACTGGCTTCCGTCTGGCCACTCCACCATAAAAGCCTGATTGTTGGAGTGCTGCAGAGATGAGAGAACCTTCCAAAAGGACAACCATCTCCACAGAGGAACCCTGGAGCTCGGTCAGAGTGACCATCGGGTTCTTGGTCACCTCCCTGACCAAGGCCCTTCTCCCATGATTGCTCAGTTTGGCCAGGCAGCCAACTCTAGGAAGTGTCTTGGTGGTTCCAAACTTCTTCCATTTAAGAATGGGAAAGGGAAAGAGGGATACCTAGTCAGTTGTACAACTGAAGCCCTAAAACTGAAATGTGTCTTCCACATGTAACCCATCCCCTCTGAATCAGAGAGGTGGGGGGGGCTGCCTTAAATCCACATCCATTTCTCAGTGGCAGAACAACATTTGTTTACCTTGTCAGCTTGGTTATTTGATCCAGCAACCTTCGATGGAGGCCACTGTGTTCTTGGTGACCTTCGATGCTGCAGACATTTTTTAGTGCCCTTCCCCAGATCTGTACTTCGACACAATCCTGTCTCGGAGCTCTACGGACAATTCCTTCGACCTCATGGCTTGGTTTTTGCTCTGACATGCACTGTCAACTGTGAGACCTTATATAGACAAGTTTGTGCCTTTCCAAATCATGTCCAATCAATTGCATTTACCACAGGTGGACCAATCAAGTTGAAGAAACAGGATGCACCTGAGCTCAATTGAGTCTCATAGCAAAGGGTCTGAATAGTTATGTAAATAAGCTAATTATATATATTTTTTCAATACATTTGCAAAAAATGTCTAAAAACCTGTTTTCGCATTGTCATTAAAGGGTATTGTGTGTAGATTGATGGAGATTGTTTTGTTGTTTTTTTAATCCATTTTAGATTAAGGCTGTAACGTCACAAAATGTGGAAAAAGTCAAGGGGTCTGAATATTTTCTGAATGTACTGTATGTTCATGGATCCATGTCAACTTCTAGACTGCATGTCTGCACAGTCCTTACCTTGTACAGAAAATAGGTGCTCTCTGCAAACTCAGGTCTTAGTGGATGCTGAGCCCAGTGTACCCTGAAATCAGTGGTGAATGCCTGGGGAACAAAGAGAGGGGTGTTAAAGGCTACTGAGTGAGAGCAAAGAGAGGGAGAGGGAGCAACAAAAAAATGTGTGCTAACCTCTGGGAGGAAGTTGTGTTTCTTGGTGACTTGATACAGCATCTCATGGGTCTCAATGGCCGGCCGGATATCTCCCTTCAACACCTGGGGGATTCATTAACAAGGTTAGGAGGAAAATACATGTTTTAATTTGTCTCCATAACCTCAGCACTATCTTTATGTACTAAAACCCCTGCTTCGGCAGCTGGTCTGTTAGTGACGCCAGGCTAAGTGTCTCACCTGCAGCCCAGGGAAGAAGGCCAGGAGGGAGTCCATCCAGGTGCGAGCAGGCAGCAGAGGCTTGTGGATGTGAACGTCCAGCAGGAGAGGAGGCTGGCTGATGTACTTCATTATAGACGCATAGTGCTGGAAACACACATAATGAGAAAATATGACAAGCTGAGAATGAGAATGGAGCATACTTTCTGTGTATTGAATTCCATCATAATAAAGGCATAACAGCATTCCATGATCTCGGCTGGAGAATGGTTACATCGTGTGACGTCACTCACAATGTTGAAGCGCTGCAGAAAGAGGTCATCTCCCAGGAGAATGTAGGCTTTCAGCAGGTACTCATAATACGAGTCGATCCCTGCTCCAACTCCGCTGTCTGGAACAATACAACAGCGTACCGTTTCATACCTCAGAAACACTAATGGCCTATTTCTACAAGTACAAAACATCAGTGCCTACTCCCCTGTCCATTCACTTCTACTACACCCAATAATACACTGTCCTTCGCCGGAAAGATCCATGTAAATCCTCCTTTATCATACTAGTTATGGCCTGGGACGGGTTCTCTCCCTCACCCCTGCGGACCCACTCTCCTGAGTGGATGTTGATGGTTGTTCCCACCAGGTTGCTGTTCCTCTGTCTCTTCTCCCACAGGAAGTTTAGGGCTCTCCTTGCATGGACCTGTGTATGATGAAATGAATTGTACAATTATTATATTTTAATCTATTTAGCAGAATATTTTATACAAAGCGACTTAGTCATTCATGGATAAAAACAATGTACCGTATGGGTGGTCCTGGGAATCAAAACCCACTATCCTGGTGTGGCAAGAGCCATGCTCTACCAACTAAACTACAGAAGACCATGAATCAATATCATTCAGACACACTGGGATCTCCGAGAGTCAACAAGCTGGACTGACCTTTTAAGGTCTAGTACTGCTGCAGTCTAGTCATGCATCAGCCGTGATCTGAACACACATTTTAAAGTAAAAGAGACTAATGTCTTATACCTCAAACACCGGGTCCCCAGTGAAGCGACTCAAGGCAGCGAACTCCAGGATAATTGTACCAGCACAAGCTGTGCAGGTGTCCGTCTCTGTGCCCGTCCGAGACTCAGGACCCCTGACACCATGCTTCAAGTTTACCTGTTGAGTGGAATTATAAGGCTCAATATAGCTGTCATAGACTGAAATACACCGCTGTGTTCCAAGTCATTGTCCACGTGAACTATACAGCCATAGAAAACTCTGCCTCTGAAAACTATGGCAGCTGCAAGCAGAGCACTGAAGCAGAAAATTAAATGATGCAGTCATAACCTGAGAGGGCTGCTGTACTCTTACCCGCTAGCCGACGGCATCCTTTTAGCTAATGTGCTTGCCAAAAGTTGCCCTCTCAACCTTATGGGTGTATGTACATGCTTGTGTGGGTGTGTGTGTGACATATTATGGTAAAAACACAACAGCCGAGACCTTATGTTTAGTCTATGTATAGGCTGCATGTATAGTCAGAGCTCACCCTGGGGTAAGGCAGGCCACTGCTGGTGTTGAAGGCAGGCAGGAGTCTGAGACCCAGGTCTTTGGCCATGTGGAGCAGCTCATCCTGGTACCACTGCATGTAATGCCCTGCATCCTTCAGCATCACAGCCATGGAGTGGCCCCCTAGCAGCCCCCTGAAAACATAAGGAAAGTCACAATAGTCACATAAACACACATACACATGATGTCCAGCCAGTCAACTGGCTTTTATGTTTTTTTCTTACCCCAGCACACGGATGTTGGTCTCAAAGACAGACACCACAACGTCATTGTCGAGTCGCACATCTTTCAGCACTCTCCTCACTGCTGCCTCAAACTCTGCTGTCTTGTTTAAGAGCTGGAAGTAAATACAGGTGGAAATCAATTAAAACCAAAGCATCCCTAAAAACAAAGGCTGAACAAAACCAACAAGGTAGCTTACTGGTCGGTAATACAAACTAAAGAGATTGTACTCACCACTAGAGTGTCCAGGGTGTCGATGAGGGTGAGAGAGAACCTTAAAACCCACAGAGACAATTCAATCAAATCACTGTCACAGTCCCTTATGGCGAGAAGATATCAACAGACACTCAAGAGTATTCCAGTGCCAACAGGACTGTTTCTCCCGTTACCACATCCTACTCAGCCCTGAAGGCAGGCAGGCAGGCAGACAGGCCCTTACATCCCCAGTGCGTCATCCACGTCTCCCCGACTGGGCTCCAGCCCACGCACCCTCCCCCGACACGTCAGAGGCATCAGCTCATCTGCTGGGTACGCATGGTCCTGGAGAACACAACCAATAAGGATCAATGGTAGTGTGTAAATGTTGAACATATGTCAGACAGAACTTGACATACAGAAGGCATAAATAAGGTTCAACTAGTTTCCTTGCAAAACACTCTACCACACCAAAATCAATACATTCACATCTGTTCCTGGCAAATAAAGCAGAAGTGTAAAACACTTGCCACGCACTAATTTCCATCTGAAAGGACCCATGAGCACCAACATGAGAAGTACATAGAAGCATGTCAAAGGAAAGCCTAGTGTCTATATAGGCATACAGTGTGTATTCAGACCCCTTGACTTTTTCCACATTTTGTTATGTTACAGCATTATTCTAAAATGGTTGAAATTATTTTTCCTCATCTACACACAATACCCCATAGTAACAAAGCAAAAACAAGTTGAGAAATTTTTGCTAATTTATTAAAATTACAAAAAAAATTGAAATCTTACATTTACATAACTATTCAGACCCTTTACTCAGTACTTTCGATTGGGTTCAAGTCCGGGCCACTCAAGGACATTCAGAGACTTGTCCTAAAGCCACTCCTGTGTTGTCTTAGCTGTGTGCTTAGAGTCGTTGTCTTGTTGGAAGGTGAACCTTCGCCCCTGTCTAAGGTCCTGAGTGCTCTGGAGACGGTTTTCAGCAAGGATCTCTCTGCACTTTGCTCCTTTCATCTTTGCCTCGATCCTGACTAGTCTCCCAGTCACTGCCAATGAAAAACATCCCCACAGCAGGATGGTGCCAGGTTTCCTCCAGACATGACACTTGGCATTCAGGCTAACGAGTTCAATCTTGGTTTCATCAGACCAGAGAATCTTGTTTCTCATGGTCTGAGTCTTCAGGTGCCTTTTGGCAAACTCCAAGCGGGCTGTCATGTGCCTTTTACTGAGGAGTGGCTTTCCGTCTGGCTACTACCATATAGGCCTGATTGGTGGAGTGCTACAGAGATGGTTTTCCTTCTGGATGGTCCTCCCATCTCCACAGAGGTACTCTAGAGCTCTGTCACAGTGACCATCGGGTTCTTGGTGACCTCCCTAACCAAGGCCCTTCTCCCCCAATTGCTCAGTTTGGCTAGACGGCCAGCTCTAGGAAGAATCTTGGTGGTTCCAAACTTCTTCCATTTAAGAATAATGGAGGTCACTGTGTTCTTGGGGACCTTCAATGTTGCAGACATTTTTTGGTACCCTTCCCCAGATCTGTGCCTCGACACAATCCTGTCTTGGAGCTCTACGGACAATTCCTTTGACTTCATGGCTTGGTTATTGCTCTGACATGCACTGTCAACTCTGGGACCTTATATAGAGAGGTGTGTGCCTTTCCAAATCATGTCCAATCAATTGAATTTACCACAGGTGGACTCCTATCAAGTTGTAGAAACATCTCAAGGATGATCAATGGAAACAGGACGCAACGGAGCTCAATTTCAAGTCGCCTAGCAAAGGGTCTCAATACTTATTAAATAAGGTATTTTATTTATAATACATTTGCAAACATTTAAAAAAATCTGTTTTTGCTTTGTCATTATGGGATATTGTGTGTAGATTGATGAGGGGGGGGGGGGGGGGGGGGGGGGGGGGGACTATTGAATCCATTTTAGAATAAGGCTGTTTTGTAACAAAATGTGGAAAAAGTCAAGGGGTCTGAATACTTTCCGAACGCACTATATATATATTTTTAAACCATTTTTCAATTTAAAAAATTTGGAATAAGCAAAGGCTTTGATGTTTGGTCAAACAGATGGAAAATAGGTCTTAGAAAACATCAACCAGAAAAAGTCTTAGTCTTCACACCCCTCGACTTTTTCCACATTTCATTGTGTTACAGCCTGAATTTAAAATGGGTTAAATTGAGATTATTTGTCACTGGCCTACACACAATTCCCCATAATGTCAAAGTGGAATTATGTTTTTAGACAGTTTTACCAATTAATACAAATGTTTAGCTAAAATGATTGAATAAGTATTCAACCCCTTTGTTAATGCAAGCTTAAATAAGTTCATGAGGTAAATATTTGCTTAACAAGTCACATTTAATAATACATTTCATGGACTCATTCTGTGTGCAATAGTGTACAACAGGATTTTTGAATGACTACCTCATCTCTGTACCACACACATACAATTATCTGTTAGGACCCTCAGTCGAGCAGTGATTTTCACACACAGATTCAACCACAGGGAGGTTTTCCAATGCCTTGCAAATAAGGGCACCTATTGGTAGATGGGTCAAAATGTAAAAAGCAGACATTGAATATCCCTTTGAGAAAGGTGAAGTTATTAATTACACATTGGATGGTGTATCAATACACCCAGTCACTACAAAGATAAAGGCGTCCTTCCTAACTTGGTTGCCGGAGAGGAAGGAAACCGCTCAGGGATTTCAACGAGGCCAGTGGTGACTTGAAAACAGTTACAGTTTAATGGCTGTGATAGGAGAAAACTGAGGATGAATCAACAACATGTAGTTACTCCACAATACTAACATAAATGGCTGAGAGAAAAGGAAGCCTGTAAAGAAAAAAAATATTCCAAAACATGCATCCTTTTTGTAATAAAGTAAAACTGCAAAGAAATGTGGCAAAGAAATTAACTATGTGCTGAATACAAAGTGTTATGTTTAGAGCAAATCCAACACATCACCGAGTACCCCTCTTCATATTTTCCAGCATGGTGGTGGCTGCATCAAGTTATGGGTATGCTTGTTATCGGCAAGGACTAGAGAGTTTTTAAAATTTTATTAAAAGAAACGGAATGGAGCTAAGCACAGGCAAAATCATTGAGGAAAACCTGGTTCAGTCTGCTTTCCAAGTGCCACTGTGAGACAAATTCAACTTTCAGCAGGACAATAACCTAAAACACAAATCAAATATACACTGGAGTTGTTAACCAACATGACAGTAAATGTTCCGGAGGGGCTTACTTACAGTTGACTTAGATTGGCTTGAAAAGCTATGGCAAGACTTGAAAATGGCTTTATAGCATTTTTCTTCCACTTTGATAGAGTATTTTTTGTAGATCGTCGACCAAAAAAAAAAAAATAATAATACGATTTCAATCAATTTTAATCCCACTTTGTAAAACAACAAAAAGTAGAAAACGTCAAGGGGGTTGAATACTTTCTGAAGGCACTGAACCGAATGAATAGTCATTAAACACTGGTCACCTTAATAATGTTTAGATGCTGCTTTACCCAATTTATATGTATATACTGTTTTCTAGTCATGGCTCATCCTATGTAACTACTGCTATACACACACACATACCTTTTCTATTCATACTGTCCATACACACACATATACTGTACACTCAGTGGTCAGTTTATTAGGTTCACAAAAATGGTTCACTCCTACAGACAGTGAGTCACCTGGCCGTGGCTTGCTATATGAAGCAGGCAGACAGGCAGTTCAATTACATGCTAGAATGGGCAAAACAAGTTACCTAAGCGACTGAGTGTGGTATGAGCATCGGTGCCAGGTGTGTTGGTTCCAGTATCTTATAAATGGCCAACCTCCTGGGCTTTTCACACACAACAGTGTCTAGGGGATTTACTGATAATGGCGCGACAAACAAAATGTCAGCGGTCCTGTGAGTGAAAACAGCTCGTTGATGAGAGGTCAAAGGAGAATGGTAAGAATCATGCAAGCTAACAGGCGGGCCACAAACAGGCAAGTAACAGTGCAGTACAACAGTGGTGTGTAGAACGGCATCTCGGAACGCACAACTTGTCGGTCCTTGTCACGGATGGGCTACTGCAGCAGACAACCACACCGGGTTCTACTCCTATCAGCAAAAAAACAATAAGTAGCTCCAGTTGGTTCGCGATCACCAACACTGGACAATTGAGTGTTGGTGTTGCGAATCCCAGTTGCTGTTGCGTCATGCTGATGGCAGAGTCAGGATTTGGCATAAGCAACATGAGTCCATGGCCCCATCCTACCTGGTGTCAACAGTACAGGCTGGTGGCGGTGGTGTAATGGTTTGGGGAATGTTTTCCTGACACACGTTAAGGTCCCTTGATACCAATTGAGCAACATTTCCATGCCCCGAAGAATTCAACCTGTTTGTGGCAAAAGGGGGGGTCCGACCCGGTACTAGATGGATGTACCTAATAAAAACTGTCCACTGAGTGTACATTTATATTCCGGACTCTGGTCCGGAAGCTAATTTCCAGAAATTCTATACATTCTTCCATAGGGTTTTGTACTGTGTATTTAAATACTGTTTGTAAACAGATCATTCTAATATTTCTACTACTGTACATTGCATATTAGTTACACTGTTTATACACTGCATATTTATTTATATACTGGAATCTTGACATAGCTCACTAATATATCTACTGCTGTACATATCATTCTTAGTATATCTTGTGTAAATACGTATAGATTGCATTTGGATGTGTTACAGTGCTATTTGGGTTGGTAATTTATTTCGTCCCGACATTTCTTGATTTCTTGTTGTGGTTTTTGTAATCTTTTTTAAAATTATTATTAGTGTACTTGTTTGACATTTTACTGCATTGTTAGAAGCTAGTAACACAAGCATTCACTGCACCTGCTAGAACATCTGATAAACTGTGTATGCGACCATTAAACTTTGATTTGATCTCAGTTAAATGAATGGGGCAGGTGCGGTGACGAGACTTACCATATAATTTGAATAAGCATGGTCAAACATCTCAACCACTTGGTTCCTTGAGGGGAAAGAACAAGTCAGCTTAGCACATTCTCCTTTATCTGAGGCAGTCAGAACTTGTCACACATCTAGCCCAGAACCAGACATCTTTCTCACTCACCTCAGTTTGAGCTTCTCCTCTCGTGACATAGATTGTCCAAGCCTGCATAAGGTGCTCAGCAATAGCAGCAATGAGAACAATAGGGCCGACATTGTTGCAGGGCGAAACCCCAACACTCTCCACATAGCTACAACCTCGCTTTTTCAGTCAAGCGAAATTATAACCGATCATCACATTAATATTGGCCTAGACACCACAACACTCTCTGATAAACACAAGCACTCAGATCTCATGTTCACATATTCAGCACTAGGGGACACTTCAGGCACAGTCTGTCTGCCCAATGATTATTTAATGCTTTCAAACAACACATTGAGACCGTGCTGTTTATAAGGCCAACAATATTGTTACTAATAAGCTTATTGACACCCATTTAGACACCCTCTTGGACTCACTCCACCTCACCAAAGTCATAATGTACAAATCCAGGATTATGGCAGTGGTGTGACATGAGGTTGGACATACAACTGTATCTAAAAATCAGGCTCATAAATAATATATTTGACAGAATGCAGGAATGCTGTAGTATTATGTAAACGGACATCAGTGATCTGTCATAAAATGCGTCTTAATATCTAAGACAAAGTTATACGAAGACGTTCGCGCACACTCCTTCCTTGACTCAGTGTCAAATCCCTTAAAACCGCGTTCACCTGTTGGTCACACCTGTTTGCTTTCCAAATCACTGACACACGCGGCACCCGGACCTACCGTAGCGTGTGACACGTTGGCAAAGCTTCAGTCAACACAAAACATTCACATACTGTTAATCCCCGCTGTCTGTGACGTTTTTTAACTGGTAATCACATTATTGATAACTGACAGTGTAACATTCTTCAAGTCAATCAAAACAAACTCTCCTTCCGTATTAACGTTACTTCACATCCGTGTCTGGGTAAGCGGACACCATAAACGCTTAGCCACTGCCAGTAATACCGAATAGGTAAATTCTCGCTTTCAGGTTAACTTAAAACTACCAAATAATTAGCTAATCATTAACTAATTCCGATAACGTAGCTGACTACAAAGTTGTTCCGTTGCTATCGACAGTAGCCCCATAGAGAAGATCTAGCTAATGTTAGCTATAACAATTAGGATATCAGTAAAGCAAGCTAGACGAGAAAGCTAATATAACCAGAAAGCTAACTAAGTTAGCTGTTATTTCCTCCTTTGACAGTTCCCCTCTTTCATCCGACAGTTGTGGAGCCAGCTAGCTAGCCAGCTTGTCCGGTAAATGACAGTCCAAAAACAAGCAAAGTAGGACAGGCGCCGAGTCCATTTCAGCCGTTGAGCTAAGCCCCTCGGGCAGTGTCTTCTGTTCTGCTTGTTATATTTGGCCGTTCTCTGTTGCTTTGAGCATGAACCCTTAGCCGCCAACCAGCCGTGAAATAAAAGCGAAGGTGCTGTTCAGATAAACGTCAACAACATCCGCATCCGGTTAGGATGTAGGTCCCTCAGCCCCTTCCAACACCTAAATGTTGTAGTTTTGTCATGCAATATTATTAAATGTACATTTCTTCAGTCGTTATACATTTGGAAAGAATATGCCTTAAAAAATGTGATGGCAATATACATAAAGGTGGACGTTTGTCAGTCCTTGATTATTGACAGACATCAGAATGAATCTCCCACCATTGTTGGTAGTCACTACATTTCCCATCTAGCCTAGCAAAGTCATGTGCAACGTCTGGTCTCACATGACCTACTTGAGGTTTGACGTCAAATCCATGTTGAAAACTCTCTGGCAGAGGCAGAAGGTAAGGCAGGCTCTCTCCAACAAGAAAACGAAATAAAGGCTTGCATCATATTTCCACCTATTTGTGCAGGATCTACTGGAGGAACAAACAAAACGGGTAACAAAATATTTAGTACTGTATGCATTGCATGCCTAACATGATAAACTGATAGTTTAAGTTTCAGGTTGTATTGTCACGTGCACAAGTACAGTGAAATGCCTTTCTGGCAAACTCAACAAAGGAGTAATCCATATCCGTAGTACTTTAGAGTAAAGTAGAACAAAAATACACGAGCAATAGAAATAAGAAATACACGAGATAGTCAGTAAGCTATATAACGTTACAGGGGTCTACCATAGTTCACTGTTTGCTTGGCAAGTTAATGTCAGTCTTAGGGGAGAGTCACTATAGGTTCAATGTAGTTTGAAGAATCAGACCTATTATTGTAAAGCTATGAAATATTATCCATTCCATGGTTGTTTTCATGTAGTGCAGAATTCTACTCTACCCGCTGGGCACAGACATCAGTTCAATGTCTAATTTACATTTGGTTGAGTTGTCAGCTATTTTTAATTCAACGTGAAATAAACAAAAATGCCACCATGTCATTGGATTTATGTGGGGGAAAAAATACAAAATGCCCTTACATTGAAGACTTTTTCCAAATCCAAAGAGTTTTCCATGTTGATACAATTTCATCAGATTTTGTTGGGGTTGACATTTTGTGGAAACAACACTGATTCAACCAGTTTTGGTACTCTTTTGTAGTGAAGGATTCAATTCAACTCAGGAAATTAACAGATTCTTCTCCCCCCCCCCACCCAACCATGCACAGTCAGCATATTTTCTCTCACTCAGACATGACTCCCGTTGTTGGCAGGAAGGCCACTGGCCTTGTAGCTGCCACTTTTACACCGCTCACTCCTGAAGGGTAGGTGATCTGACTTGTTTTATGGGTCATGTTATGTATGCATTTATGATTAGAGCTGTTGTTGACTTCACATTCTTCAACTTATTGTACTCTTTATCCAATCTCCCTCTCTCCACAGTGAAATCAACCTTTCAGAGATCAGACCCTACATTGACTACCTGTTAGAGCAACAAGGTGTTAAGAGTATATTTGGTAAGAGCTTCCTCTGTACCTGGCTCCTTGAGGGGTATCCCCTCCATTCAAACTTGTTCCCCCTCAGTTTTATGTCCCCACAGTAAATAAAACATCAAATTATTGAGTGACAGGTTGACGCAAAGAAAATATCAGCTGCACTGTGTCAGCACAATGGACAGAGCGGCCCGCGGTGTGTGTAGGGGGGTGATTAGGTATGACTCGTTTGGGTTTCTGTAAAAAGCGTGAAACCCTTCTCATCTCTGTGGTAGGCTAAGTGAATAATGTGATATGCCTCCGCCTGTCATTTTTTAGGGCAGAGTCAAGTTAAAAGTTACCTGGTGAGCAGGACACTGTGCTGGAGGCCGGGGGGGTGAATGTTCCTGGGTGTGGCACGGGAGTTGTCACTGTTTTGGGGTCTGGAGACAACCCCAGTGTCCACTGTGCATCGTTCGGGAGAGAATGCTCCCTGACCTGCTTCAACAAAGGGTCATGCGGGAAGTTTGTGCCCCTGCATAGCCAAAAGCTTAGTCTACATTGTTTAGGGCCTGGGCAAAGTGTTCATCTGCCTCGGGGCATCTGCTATGATGTTCCTTTATTTGCTCCGACAATCCACATTCACCAAATGGACATACCATGTTGGTCAATATGTATCACGTACGTAGTGGTCGTTTGGAATGTGCCATTCTGCCAAGCTGTCACATGTCCATGAGTTTGGGTAGTGTGCGTTTAAGCGGGGTGGTTAGAAATAGTGAACTGTGGGCCTCCCGAGTGGTGCAGAGGTCTAAGGCACTGCTTGAGGTGTCACTACAGACCTGGGTTCGATCAGTTGAAGGGAAAATGACCACTGCTACGTCCTGACAATATTTGAGGTTACTGCTTATGTGTGAGGAACGTGTCTCAAGCATAATTTTTAAACGTCACGACAAGAATAAGGGGAGGGTTGTGTGGCGAAGACACGCTATAGGCACATCTCTCTCAAATATTTTGTTTCTTTGTGGCAATTCTTTGTCAGTGTTTTTAAATGCCCCGTGAAATAAATACATATATACACATACACACAGGCAAGAAAAAGTATGTGAACCCTTTGGAATTACCTGGATTTCTGCATAAATTAGTCATCACATTTGATCTGATCTTCATCTGTCACAACAATACACATAGTGTGCTTAAAGTAATACCACACATTATTGTAATTTTTCTTGTCTACATTGAAAACATAATTTAAGCATTCACAGTGTAGGTTGGAAAAAGTATGTGAACCCCTAGGCTAATGACTTCTCCAAAAGCTAATTGGAGTCAGGAGTCAGCTAACCTGGAGTCCAATCAATGAGACGAGATTGGAGATGTTGCTTAGAGCTGCCTTGCCCTATAAAAAACACTCACAAAATTTGAGTTTGCTATCCACAAGAAGCATTGCCTGATGTGAACTATTCCTCAAACAAAAGAGATCACAGAAGACCTAAGATGAAGAATTGTTGACTTGCATAAAGCTGGAAAGGGTTACTAAAATATCTCTAAAAGCCTTGATGTTCATTAGTCCACGGTAAGACAAATTGTCTACAAATGGAGAAAGTTCAGCACTGTTGCTACTCTCCCTAGGAGTGGCTGTCCTGCAACGATGACTGCAAGAGCAAAGCGCAGAATGCTCAATGAGGTTAAGAAGAATCTTAGTGTGTCAGCTAATGACTTACAGAAATCTCTGGAACATGCTAACATCTCTGTTGACGAGTTATCGATATGTAAAACACTAAACAAGAATGGTGTTCATGGGAGGACACCACAGAAGAAGCCACTGCAGTCCAAAAAAAACTTCTGCACGTCTGAAGTTTGCTGAAGTGCACTTGGGTGTTCCACAGCGCTACTGGCAAAATATTCTGTGGAGAGATGAAACTACAGTTGAGTTGTTTGGAAGGAACACACAACACTGTGGAGAAAAAAAGGCACAGCACACCAACATCAAAACCTCATCCCAACTGTAAAGTATGGTGGAGGGATTATCATGGTTTGGGGCTGCCTCAGGGCCTGGACTGATTGCTATCATCAGAGGAAAAATTAATTCTCAAGTTTATCAAGACATTTTCCATGAGACTGTCTGTCTGCCAATTGAAGCTCAACAGAATTTGGGTGACGCAACAGGACAACGACCCAAAACACAGAAGTAAATCAACAACAGAAGAAAATACACCTTCTGGAGTCCTGACCTCAACCCGATTTTGAGATGCTGTGGCATGACCTCGAGAGCAGTTCACACCAGACATCCCAAGAATATTGCTGAACTGAAACAGTTTTGTAAAGAGGAATGTTCCAAAATTCCTCCTGACCGTTGTGCAGGTCTGATCCGCAACTACAGAAAATGTTTGGTTGAGGTTATTGCTGCCAAAGAAGGGTCAACCAGTTTGGTTTCTCAAATGACTGCCTCGCCTGGTTCACCAACTGCTACTCAGACGGAGTTCAGTGTGTCAAATCGTAGGGCTGTTGTCCAGACCTCTGGCAGTCTCTATGGGGGTGCCACAGGGTTCAATTCTCGGGCCGACTCTTTTCTCTGTATACATCAATGATGTTGCGGCTGCTGATTCTCTGATCCACCTCTACACAGACGACACCATTTTGTATACTTCTGGCCCCACCTTCTAGACCCCACCAGTTGGGTAACCCAAGGGGAGGCTGTATCTGAGCCTGGTAGACCCCACCTGTGCTTTATTGGTTAAGTCAGAATTTGCCTGATGAGAGGGTTTTTCTTTTGAATGCTGACATTTTGTGTATCTCTCTCTCTCTCTCAGAGCATCATCTTTGAAACACCAGCGCTGTGTAAATAAAGTCATTTGCACCTCTACCTGCCTCCTGCTGAATCTTTGGTCTTAGCACTGCTATAAGGATCCTATTTTACACTGATACAGGGCAGCGGAGATAGGCTACAGATTTCGCGCCAACCTGTCACTTCAAAAGCACTCAAATTAGTCTGCGTTTGAACTTTGTTTGTTGTGGTATAGCGTGAGCTAAGCAGAATTCAATATAATTCTATTGCAAGAACGCCCAAAAATGTAGCTGCCTCGCCGATTTCAACTGCCTCCTTAGTCACTTTATCCTGGCGCCGGGTCTGGCTTCCTCCTTACACAGTTATTGCTCATCTTCCCCCATTAGAACTGTGCAAAGTCATAGCAGTACTATCACTTTCCTACCAAGCTCATGCACAGCTGTAAGTTATGCCTCTGTTCTTTTCCCCAACCGCTCCACCAGTAAATGGCACGACAGGAGAAGGTATGTCTCTCACTGTGGAGGAGAGGAAGCTGCTTGCAGTGGAGTGGTGTCATCAGGGCAAGAACAAGTAAGTCTGTGAAATGCCATTCTTGCAAGCTCTAAACCCAACAAGTAATACAGAATGTGGTTATCAAATGTGTGTAATATGGTTTATACACTGAGTATACAAAACATTAAGAACAACTATTTCCATGACAGACTGACCAGTTCAATCAAGGTGAAAGCTATAATCCCTTATTGATGTCACTTGTTAAATCCACTTTAATCAGTGTAGATGAAGGGGAGGAGACGGGTTAAAGAAGGATTTTTAAGTCTTGAGACAATTGAGACATGGATTGTGTATGTGTGCCATTCAAAGGGTGAATGGGCAAGACAAAAGTGCCTTTGAACGGGGAATGGTAGTAGGTGCCTGGTGCACCGGTTTGTGTCAAGACCTGCAACATTGTCCAGTATCCCTGTGGAATGTTTTCGACACCTCGTAGAGTCCATGCCCCGATGAATTGAGGCTGTTCTTAGGGCAAAAGGAGGTGGGGGGTGGTGCAACTCAATATTAAGGTGTTCCTAATGTTTGCTATACTCAATGTATGAGGCAATACTGTTTCTGTGTGTGTATGAGTCACTGATTAAGCCTTGCTGGCTTCTTGGCACACTTTGCTGTGTCTTCACAGGCTGGAGCAGGTGATAGTGCACGTGGGCTGCATGAGTCTGAAGGACTCCCAGGAGCTGGTGAGTCATCCCTGCCACAATCTGCTGGGACTCCTGCCTACCCATAACTAGTCTAAACTCAGCACAAGGCCTTGGAACAGCTCACAGTGTAATTAAGGTGTCGTACTGTCTGTGTCCCCCATGCAGGCACGACATGCTGCTGAAATAGGAGCCGATGGGATATCAGTGATCTCCCCCTCTTTCTTCAAACCCGCCACCGCAGGTACATTGAGCCTAACTTTCGGTTGTGATGTATACTTGTGGTTCTGTTTGCTCATTACAGTATGACTATGCCATTCCACTCGGATCAACGTTGCAGAGAAATTCACTGTAGGGATTTCCTTTCCTTACTCTGTTTCCTTCCACTGAACTCAGATGCTCTGAGGATGTTTCTCCAGGAAGTGGCTGCAGCCGCCCCAGCCATGCCCTTCTACTATTATCACATTCCAGCTGTGACTGGGGTCAACTGTGAGTACTCTGCTTTCAGTTGATATGATACAGTCGGTCACTTCTTGATGCACCTCTGCATGTGATACTCTAATATTCAGGGTTTGAATTACAAGGATGTTGATTGTCAGTCACTCTTTTCTCCTGTCAGTGCGATCAAGGGATGTGTTGGAGGGGATAGCGAATCAGATCCCCTCATTCCAGGGGCTGAAGTTCAGTGGCAGCGACCTGATGGACTTTGGCCAGTGTGTCAGCTATAGTCCATCTCACTGGTCACTCCTATATGGTATAGATGAGGTCAGCACTTCATCATTCTCCTCCCTCTCTGTGCTTGTCTCTCTCTGTCAGTATGAAGATAACTTATCCTTAGAGCAGTGTTTCCCAACTCCAGTCCTCAAGTACCCCCAACAGTACTCATTTTTATTGTAGCCCCAGACAAGCACACCTGATTCAACTTGTCAAATAATCATCAAGCCCTCGATCATTTAAATCAGGTGTTTTTATTTGGGGCACCAACAAAAATGTGTACTGTTGGGATACTCGAGGACTGCCTTAGAGGAACGTCATGTTCAGTATGTTATGTTTATCTAATTAAAGAATGTTTTACTCTTTAACAGCAACTGCTAGGAGCTTTGGCAATGGGTGCCAATGGGGCTGTAGGCAGGTTGGTTTCCATTTGATATCATACTTTAACCCTGAGAACTATGCTCTCTGTGTGAAGTCAGTCCATTATGCAGACACTTACAGTGCATTCGGAGGGTATTCAGACACCTTGACTTTTTCCACATTTTGTTATGTTACAGCCTTATTCTAAAATTGATTAAATGTTTTGTTTTTTTCTCATCAATCTACACACAATACCACATAATGACAAAGCAAAAACTGGTTTTTAGAAAAACATTTAAATATCACATTTACATAAGTATTCAGTCCCTTTACTCAGTACTTTGTTGAAGCACCTTTGGCAGCAAATACAGCCTTGAGTCTTCTTGGGTATGATGCTACAAGCTTGGCACACCTGTATTTGGGGAGTTTCTCCCATTCTTCTCTGCAGATCCTCTCAAGCTCTGTCAGGTTGGCTAGGGAGCGTCACTGCACAGCTATTTTCACTTCTCTCCAGAGATGTTCTTTCGGGTTCAAGTCCGGGCTCTGGCTGGGCCACTCAAGGACATTTAGAGACTTGTCCCAAAGCCACTCCTGCGTTGACTTACCTGTGTGCTAGGGTCGTTGTCCTGTTGGAAGGTGAACCTTCGCCCCAGTCTGTGGTCCTGTTCTGGAGCAGGTTTTCATCAAGGATCTCTCTGTACTTTGCTCCGTTCATCTTTGCCTCGATCCTGACTCGTCTCCCAGTCCCTGCCCCTGAAAAACATCCCCACAGCATGATGCTGCCACCACCATGCTTCACTGTAGGGATAGTGCCAGGTTTCTTAGGAATAGTCTTGGTGGTTCCAAACTTCTTCCATTTTAAGAATGATGGAGGCCACTGTGTTCTTGAGGACCTTCAATGGTGCAGAAATGTTTTGGTACCTTTCCCCAGATCTGTGCCTTGACACAATCCTGTCTCGGAGCTCTACAGACAATTCCTTCGACCTCATGGCTTGGTTTTTGCTCTGACATGCACTGTCAACTGTGGGACCTTATATAGACGGGTGTGTGCCTTTCCAAATCATGTCCAATCAATTGTATTTACCACAGGTGGACTCCTATCAAGTTGTAGAAACATCTCAAGGATGATCATTGGAAACAAGATGCATCAGAGCTAAATTTCAAGTCTCATAGCAAAGGGTCTGAATACTTATGTAAGTAAGGTGTTTTTTGTTTTACATTTTTGTTTTGTATTTTACCCCCTTTTTCTTCTCAATTTCAATCTTGTCTCATCGTTGCAACTCCCCAACGGGTTCGGGAGGCAAAGGTCTATTTCATGCGTCCTCCGAAACATGACCCGCCAAACCGCACTTCTTAACCTCTCTGGTATCATGGGGACGCTAACGTCCCACCTCGACAACAGCCAGTGAAATTGCAGGGCGCCAAATTCAAACAACAGAAATCCCATAATTAAAATTCCTCAAACATACAAGTATTATACACCATTTTAAAGATAAACTTCTTGATAATCCAACCACGGTGTCCGATTTCAAAAAGGCTTTACGGCGAACGCACACCATGCGATTTATGTTAGGACAGCGCCTAGCCACAAGAAACCATTCAGACATTTCACAGCCAAGGAGAGGACTCACAAAAGTCAGAAATAGCGATTTAAATGAATCACTAACCTTTGATCTTCATCTGGTGGCACTCCCAGGACTCCATGTTACACAATAAATGTTCATTTTGTTCGATAATGTCCCTCTTTATGTCCAAAAACCCCTGTTTTTGTTGATGCATTTAGTTCAGTAATCCAAAGGCACAAAGCGCGCTCTCAACACCCAGACGAAAAGTCAAAAAAGTACAATAAAAGTTCATAGAAACATGTCAAACGATGTTTAAAATCAATTCTCAGGTTGTTTTTGTCATAAATAATCAATAATATTTCAACCGGACAAAAGCTTCGTCAATAGAAAAGGAGAAACAAGAAAGGCGCGCTCCCGATCACACGCTGGACTCATGTCTGGAAATTTCCACTGTCCACTCATTGAAAGTGCTGTATCTCCCTCATTTTTCAGAGTAAAAGCCTGAAACAATGCCTAAAGACTGGCCACATGTAGAAGAAGCCATAGAGATCGTGAACTGGATCCTAAGTCTTTGTATGGTGGATAGGCTTTCAATGGAAAAACAGCCTTTCAAAATAATAGTACTTCCTGGATGGATTTTCCTCAGGTTTTCACCTGCCATATCAGTTCTGTTATACTCACAGACATTATTTCTTATAGTTTTGGAAACTTTAGAGTGTTTTCTATCCAAATCTACCAATTATATGCATATCCTAGCTTCTGGGCCTTAGTAGCCGGCAGTTTAATTTGGGCACGCTTTTCATCCAAAATTCCGAATGCTGCCCCCTACCCTAGTGAAGTTAACACCCGCCCGCATAACCCTAAAGCCAGCCGCACCAATGTGTCGGAGGAAACACCATTCAACTGACAACCGGGTCAGCCTGAAGGCGCCTGGCCCGCCACAAGGAGTTGCTAGAGCGCGATGAGCCAAGTAAAGAGTTAACCCGGACGACGCTGGGCCAATTGTGCGCCGCCCTATGGGACTCCCGATCACGGCCGGTTGTAATAAAGCCCGGAATCGAACCCGGGTCTGTAGTGACACGATGCAGTGCCTTTGTCCGCTGCGCCACTCGGGAGGCCCTGATACCCTTTTTTGGGGGGGGGGGGGATTATAAATTAGCAAACATTTCTAAAACCCTGTTTTTGCTTTGTCATTATGGGGTATTGTGTAACATAACAAAATGTAGAAAAAGTCAAGGGGTCTGAATACTTTCCGAATGCACAGTATGTCTTAGGAATGCCACTCTCTCCCCAGCACATACAACTACCTGGGCAGCAGTGTGAACAGACTCATGTCAGCCTTTGATAAAGGGGACCTCCCCAAGGCCAGGACTATACAGGTACACCTCCTTTTCAGCCTCAGACAAAACAACAACTCAGGACATCATTGTAGTTTTCCTAAATCTGTGATAATCTGATTGATTCATGTCATTGATCTCCCTTTGCAGTTCCAGGTGCAAGATATCCTCTGTTATGCAATAAAGCTGGGTGAGTGAGTGCAACATTTTCACCCACAAAAGTCATTCCCATGTGTGTCATCTGGGAGATTAACCTAGAGTGAGTCTGTGCATTTTGTGATGTGATACATTGTGTTTGTGTGTGTGCAGGGTTTGATTTGTCTGTAAATAAGCAGCTGATGAGTGCGGTGTCAGGATTGGCTTTGGGCCCTCCCCGCCTGCCCTTGCTGCCCTGCCCCCATCCCAAGGCCCTCTCCATAGCACAGAGACTCCAGCAGATCCTGGGGGATCAATGACAGCAGCACGGAGGCTTGGCTTTATAGGCCAGCCTGGGAGCATTACAGTGTCGGTTAAAACAGTCATGCGTTTCTTTGTTTATCTAGACTCTCCAAGATGTCAACTTTGAAATCTCCTATTCTGTTCTCCTGCTTCTAACTGATTTTAATTAGGAGGAACAGAAAACACTAACACTGTACCCAATAAGTTTGATTTAACTGACTTTCGCCTGCACATGTATACAAATGTAAAGAAACATTCCACTGCCAGAAGCCCAAAATGCCAAAACAATAGAGTCATGCCAGAGGTACAATCAAGCATCATGTAGTAGGGCATTAAGAGCATAGCCTACTAGGGAACTGTTAAAAATACTTGGTTTTACAGATTGGCTGGGTTACAGAGGGACTTTTAGCACCTTGTATCTTAAAATGGTTTGTGATATTTAATCTATTGTTTTTATAGTGAGACCTGCAGGGTTGTTTTCTTCATACTTTATTTGTTTTTAGTTTCTTCTTTGTCGTTTACAGGAACAACAATGCATTTTTGTGTGGTTGATACCGTTTCATATAAGTACTGTATTAGACTGTAACCTAACCCTGAGTAAATTAGTACATCTATAAGTGGAATTGCCACTGACCTCAAAAGTGTGAACTGCACTCTTTCCAGTATTGTAGTCTTGCTATTATCTTTAATGTGAATTACAGTATAACTGAACTTGTATGCGAGTGAAAGGGAAATCTAAACAAAACTTGAATCATTTTTGTAAACACTCTTGGACATTGCATATGAAATAAAAGATCAACCGTTTTTGGAATGTTATGCCATATAGATTTTCACCTGTTATTCTCCCAAGTTTCATGTTCATTTGTTTGTGTGTCTCATTCTCTGTTATGACTCTGGGCTCTGCAGAGTATGACTTCAGTTTCAGATCTCTTTCAGTACTTGTAAACCAAAAAGCAGAACGATCTCAGAGGTTGTGTGCCTGCCTGCCTCTGTCAGACAGAGAAGTGCTTTGTCCATGTCAGTCCCTCTTGGCTGTAGTGTCTGCAGTCTCTCTGTGTTCTTAGTTGCTCCCTTCCTCCCTCCCCCTCTACTTTCCTGGCCCTTTCCATATCCTCTATTGACTATACTACACATTCCACCCGTGATCATACACACTTTTCACTCTTCTGATGTGAGAGGAGAGACCAAGCCAGCCTTTCTACTCAATAACAGTATCACCAACTCTTGGACAGAATGAAACTTTGGACATGTTGTTTCTTTGAGGCTATTGAAGCACAGCTGTTGTGAAATCTATTGGAATTTGATTAAATGTGTACAGGAGAGAGAGGCGGGGACAGACGGAGCCGGAGGGAATGAGAGCGAGGGGGAGAGGTGTGTGGTTTTGGCAGGGATAAGAAAAGAGATGGTTGGTCAGGAATCTGGCTGAAGGACAGGGGGAGGAACACATGATGTTCAGAAGTCTCTCAGAGGAACTGAAGCTCTCTTTGAGCCTATGCTTTGGTACGGTAAGTTGGGTTATTGATAACAGAGCAATGGTTTGGGTTTATCTTGGGCTCTGGGTGTTCTTGTTGGGGTGTAGCCCCTCACAGCTGCACGGGCAGGTTATTCTAGGTAAGGGGGAAGTGTGTGGAGGGGCAGTGGAGGGCCAGTGTGACACCAACCTCACATGTGTGTCTGTGAAGCCCGCTGACAAGGAGCATACACCCAGTGCTGGACTCTGCAGCCGTGAGTCTACCTGATACTATTCCCAATATTATGTGTTCCATATTTTGACTTATTTGTTTTATTCGAGTATTTGAAAAGCAGTTAAATGATTTGCATCCTCTAGTGAACTCCACTTTGTCTATGACAATGGAATTACAGTATTGTAACTAATTACAGAGGTGCGTGAAGTGTATCATATTGTCTATATCGCCCATAGCTCCCCTTGCCCCAGGCTGTGTGCCATGCTCTGGAGTGCTGTGTCCCCGTGCCAGGCGAGTCTGCCCTGGGGGACATGTCACTGAGCCGTGTGGCTGCTGCCCACAGTGTGCCCGTCAGATGGGCCAGGTGTGTGGAGGCCCCCACTGGGAGAAAGGCTACTGTGACAGAGGCCTCACCTGCACCCTGTTTACCGGACGCAGCCCTGCCAGACCCCCACACACCGGCGTGTGCAAAGGTAAGAGGATTGGTTCTAACAGATGGGGCTTAAGAGGGCACATTGAGGTACGGCCCCTGTACAAATGTAAGCATTGCGTAACAGCCACAGTGATGAAAGTGGTGCATGGTTGTGTATTATGTAACAGCTTACATTTGTTAATGGGTGACTGTGTATGTCTGCCTATAACATACTTAAACTCCATATTCATAATTATTTAATATCTACGTATAAATCTATCTGTTTTTTCTATACATTGTCAGGACAGAACGATGGTGTCGGGGGAGGGGTGTGTCTCTGTTAACACCTGGTCTCTAATATGAAGGAAGTCTCGAGTTTCTGCTCACCAGAGTTAGAATACCTCATGATAAGCTGTAGACCATACTATTTACCAAGAGTTTATCTATATTTTGCTATCTATTTACCACCACAAACCGATGTTGGCACTAAGACCGCACTCAACGTGCTGTATAAGTACATAGACAAACAAGAAAATGCTCATCCAGTGGCAGCGCAGGGAAACTGAAATCTGTTTTACCTTATTTATACCAGCATGTCACCTGTGTAAGTAGAGGCGAAAACACTCTAGATCACCTTTCCTCCACACACAGAGATGCATACAAAGCCCTCCCTCACCCTCCATTTAGCAAATCTGACCGTAACTCTATCCTCCTGATTCCTGCTTACAAGCATAAACTCAAACAGGAAATACCAGTTACACACATGCTTAATATAGAAGTGGTCTGATGAAGCGGATGCTAAGCTACAGGACTGTTTCGATAGCACAGACTGGAATATGTTTCGGGATTAATCCGATGGCATTCAGGAGTTTACTACATTAGTCACCGCCTTCATTAATAAGTGCATCGATAACGTTCGTCCCCACAGTGACCGTACATAGATATCCCAACCAGAAGCCATGGATTACAGGCAACGTCCGCACTGAGTTAAAGGCTAGATCTTCCACTTTCAAGGAGTGGAACACTAATCCGGACGCTTATAAGAAATCCAGCTACGCCCTCCAATGAACCATCAAACAGGCAAAGTGTCAATACAGAATCCTATTACACCGGCTCTGATGCTCGTTGGATGTGGCAGGGCTTGCAAACTATCACGGATTACAAAGGGAAACCCAGCCGCAAGCTGTCCAGTGAAACGAGCCTTCCAGACAAACTTCTGGAAGTGTCGTAGCTAGCAACACTGAACCATGCATGAGAGCACCAGCTGTTCCAGACGACTGTGTGATCACGCTCTCCGTAGCCGATGTGAGTAAGACCTTTAAACAGGTTAGCATTTACAAGGCTGCAGGACCAGATGGATTACCAGGACGTGTACTCAGAGCATGCGCTGGCAAGTGTCTTCACTAACATTTTCAACCTCTCCCTGACCCAGTCTGTAATACCTACATGCAGACCACCATAGTACCTGTGCCCAATAACGCCAAGGCAACCTATCTAAATGACTATTGCCCCGTAGCACTCGCATTTGTAGCCATGAAATGCTTTGAAAGGCTGGTCATGGCTCACATCAACACCACCATCCCAGACACCCTGGACCCACTTCAATTCGCATACCGCCCCGACAGATCCACAGATGACGCAATCTCTATTCAACTCCCCACTGCCCTTTCCAACCTGGACAAAAGGAACACCTACATGAGAATGCTGTTCATTGACTACAGCTCAGCGTTCAACACCATAGTGCCCTCAAATCATCACTAAGCTATGGACTCTAGGATTAAACATTTCCCTCTGCAACTGGATCCTGGACATCCTGACGGGCTGCCCCCAGGTGGTGAGGGTAGGCAACAACACATCTGCCACGCTGACCCTCAACACGGGGGCCCCTCAGAGGTACGTGCTTAGTCTCCTCCAGTACTCCCTGATCACCCACGACCTCCATCAATAAGTTTGCCGACGACACGGCGGTGGTGGGCCTGATCATCGACGATGAGACAACCTGGCAGTGTGGTGCCCGGACAATAACCTCTCCCTCAATATCAGCAAGACAAAGAGGCTGATTGTGGACTACAGGAAAAGGAGGGCTGAGCATGCCCCACATCGACAGGGCTGTAGTGGAGCAGGTCGAGAGCTTCAAGTTCCTCGGTGTCCACATCCCTCAGGAATTAACATGGTCCACACACAGCAACACAGTTGTGAAGAGGGCACGACAACACCTCTTCCCACTCAGGAGGCTGAAAAGGTTTGGGATGGGCCCTCAGATCCTCAAAAAGTTATACAGCTGCACAAGTGAGAGCATCTTGACTGGCTGCATCACCTCTTGGTATGACAACTGCTTGGCACCTGACCGCAAGGCACTACATCATTTCAATAATGAGTGAGAAAGTTAGACACATAAATATCCCCCACATAAATAACCCCCACAAAGAAATGCTAACCTCCCATGTTATTGGAATGTTGAGAAGTTAGCGTGTCTAACTTTCTCACACATCATTATTCATGACTCATTCAGGTAGCATCCACATTAATGTATAAGTGGTTAGAAACATTATCTTCTTATTTAGAATAAAAGTGACTCAAATTACACCGTACATTATTTACCATTAAATTATTTTGGGCACAAAATTATCTGAAACACAACCAAAACCAACAGCAAATGCATCCAACAAATTTGTAGAGTCACAAGCTTGATGTAGTCATTGCCTGCTATGAATATGGGACCAAATACTTAACTTTTTACTACTTTACTACTAAGTGAAATTGTCCCAATACTTTTGGTCCCCTATAATGGGGGAAACTATGTACAAAAAGTGCTGTAATTTGTAAACCGTTCACCCGATATGGATGAAAATACCCTCAAAGCTGACAGTCTGCACTTTAACCTCAGTCATTGTATCATTTCAAATCCAAAGTGCTGTAGTACAGAGCCAATACAACAACAACAATATTGCCACTGTCCCAATTCTTTTGGAGCTTACTGTATCTACCTCAATTACCTCATACCCCTGCACATTGACTCGGTATTGTTACCGTGTATATAGCCAAGTTATCATTACTCATTGTGTATTTATTTATCAATGTATCTTTTTTTTTGTCTCTACATTGTTGGGAAGGGCCCGTATGTAAGCGTTTAACTATTTGTTTACGAAGCATGTGACAAATAACATTTTATTTTATTTGACATATATTATAACAGATCTTCAAATAAAGTGCTACCTTTACTATCTCGTTACCTTATCCCAGTAATCTCACCCTGTCTGTGACTCTCCCCTGTCGTGTTCCAGTGTTACTTGGGCATCAGGCAGACCCCCTGGCAGACCCCCTATGCCCCTGGATGTGGGGCTGCAACGTCAGGGCAGGGGCCTGTGACTGCTACACCCTACAGACTTGTCACGCTGCCTTCTCCTATCACAGTTTGGACCAATGTCTCAAAACATTGAGAGGTGAGATATATAGACCTAGGCACCCATGTATACAGACACACACAAACTGATAAGGTTGGAAAGTACTGTAGCCTTTCAATGTTTTGTAGAATAAGCTCCAGCTGTATGTGCTTTTGAAGTTTTAGGCATATGATTGAAACTTGGCTATCGATTTTCCAGGGGATGAGCTCTGGAGTGAGATGGAGGAACAAGGGGAGCATATATGTGTGGAATGGGGCTGCGAGTTGCAGGGAAGCCAGTGTGTGTGTATGGAGAGGAGCTGCTACTCACCCACACCATTACTCTCTGAAGACACCTGTGAAAACATGCTGCGTGAGTTTCACCACAAAAATAACCAACTGCTGCAAAACAATAGAGTAAATCTATATTTTGCAAACAATATGGTATTCAAAAACTAAACATGAACATCTATACATTAATCTCCGTTCCTCTTTCTCTCCACATGTCTCTATCTCAGAGGGAGCTCGCTGCAGCAATGTTATCTGCCCTGAGGTCCAAGTCCCTTCCTGTCCTGCTGATTCCTTCCTCACTGAGCCTTACATTCCTCATGGCCAATGCTGCCCCCTGGTGCCAGCTATCTGCACATGCAACTTCGATAAATGCCCGTTGGCACCCCCGACCTGTCCTCCTGGCCAGCAAGTCCACCGTGTGGAGAGCAGGGATGGTATTCCAGGGGCTTGTTGCCACCAGTACCAGTGTGTGTAGGGTTAGGCACTGCTTAGGCAGCAAAGTGTGATGAGATGATGACAGACAAAGAGAAAGAAGAGAGAAGGGGTAGACAGGCCAAAGGAAAGTGCCAGGACCTCACACAGAGCTGGACTCGACAGACAGGACTCCACTGGTTAATAGCTGATGGACTGCATGGGCAATTTTATATGCATTATGACTCACACATTGCCTACAGTTTTTATTTCTGAAATCATGGCATTAATAGCTTTTTTGAGCAACGTAGCCTAAATGTAACTAAAACCATTTAACTACATTCTAATACATCACTGATAATGGGTTGGGAGGAATAGGGTACTGGATGTCATGTGCACATTTTTGTAATAAAGGAAACAATAGACCCCTCTTTTCAAATTACATGAGTCGTGATTTATATTTTATGCATAGTGGTCATTTTATTTAATCCCAGAGGCTATTCGATTATAATAAGTGAGGGAGTAACGCGGAACCTTTGAGGCATTCCTGTCTGGGATGGACGGACAGATTTGAGCGACACCCAAAGCGCTAGCGTTTCCGGCCAGCTCAGCGCGTCCGGAGTGTTGTGTTGTCAATCTAGCTACTGCTGTCATTGGCTTTCACTTAGCGACACTGTGGCGATCACTAGTGGTGGACAATAACAAATTCAGTTCCAAAATGGTGCTGCTGACAATGATCGCTCGGTTGGCGGATGGACTGCCGCTTGCCGCCTCAATGCAGGAGGACGAACAGGTTAAGATTTTTAGTTGTCCTAATGCCATGTATGTTAGCTTGAATTGCTAGTGCTAGCTATCTATCGACCCACCTACTATTGGCAAATAGTTGTTCGCTGGTGTGCTACGTGTGCAATATGGACCTTGTCATCTATGCAGGCCTACTTTCTTCTTTCATATTATATGAGCTTGATTGTGTCTGACATTGAAATCCAGATGGACTTATTCCAGCTGTGTCAGAGTAACAGGCAGCTAATCATTTAATGGTCTAGCTACAGATAATGTGTTTAAACAAAGAGTGTTGGTATCCATTAGTGGAATAGGTACTGTTTGATGTAGCTTGGCAATGCTTTCTTCGTCCTCGATACGTAGTAACAGGAGACTCCATTAAATGGCCATGTCCAGTTGCACAGGGTCCGTTCGAATTCAGAAAATGCTCCGTTATTAAAATAAGTACTTTTTTGCTCCATTTAGTAATCCAACACTGCCATCTTGTCTATTTCAAGTCTTCTCTAATTGACCGAGACAGGTGGGTGTCTACACCGAAGTGCCGCATTTCTTGATCAATGTGCGAAGACTTGAAATATACAAGATGGTGGTGTACACGTTGTTGGATTACTTAGACCCCCCAAATTATTTATTTTAATAAAGGAGCATTTTCTAAATTCAAATGGACCCCGTGCAACTGGACATGGCCATTTTGAGACTCCTGTTTCCACAACTCGAGGACGAAGACAGTGTCCCCAAGCTAAGGTTGGTCGAAAATGCTCTGCTACACCAAACAGTACTTATCATGTAATGTATACCAAAAATCTTCGGTTAAATCACATTATCTGGTGTAACAATCTGTAGCTGCTAATGGCCAGGCGTAGTCAGCTCATGTGACCCATTTGCTTACCATTTTGAATGTTGGGATACTGTATCTCCTTTGGTTAATAAAGTAAGTCCATTGAGTAAATTCTGCTCAAGTTAATTTGCGATTTGTGACGGTCTACTGTACTCCCACATTAAATTGTTTATCAAAAGCATCATTCATCCTTGTTATTTCCTTGTAGTCGTAGAGAATGAGGCGGCAATGTATTACTGAGTTGCTGTAGGCTACATGTGAGTCTTGCCACCTGCTGGAAGAACTCTAACATGTTTCCCTTGCTTTCCTAACTGCTCTCCCAAAGGGAAGTGAGAAGGTTGGTCTTTTCTCTGCACTGTAACCGATGCTTGGAAATCATACACATTGTTCCTGTGATGTGTTACTGTTTTTACCATACCCAGACCACCCGCTTCTTTGTTGATGACATTTTATATTGATCCCAATCATTGGTTCAGTGTCCTTTTTAAATCTTCTTGGATGCTTAACCTCTTGCTCTGTCCTGTGTTTAGTTGGGTCGGGACCTGCAACAGTACCAGAGCCAGGCTAAACAGCTGTTCAGGAAACTGAATGACCAGAGTCCCACACGTTGCACATTAGAGGCAGGCTCCATGTCCTTTCAGTGAGTTCAAACCACACTCTCTTGGCAAAACACCAGTCATAACACACCTTTCTCAAATGTTTTTTTTTTTAAAGAGTAATGACTTGCACTAATAAGCAGGTATCCACTGACCGTTATGCATTCCAGACACTGACTCGTGTTTCCCTTCTTATGTTTCTCCCTCCAGCTACGTCATAGAAAAAGGAGTAGTCTACCTAGTGCTGTCTGAAGCAAGCTTTCCCAAAAAACTTGCCTTTGCTTACCTGGAAGACCTGCAGGCAGAGTTCCATGAACAGCACGGGAAGAAGGTCCCCACTGTGTCCCGGCCGTACTCCTTCATTGAGTTTGGTGAGATTCAATGAAATATATAATCGTTAGAATCCCTACTAACAACCCAATGTTGATATAATAGGAAACCCTAGCATTAAATTATGAATAAATATGCCTTAAAGTCCTGTAATGTTTCCATGTCTCTTTTTATGGAGTTTTTCCGTCTCTGTCTACAGACACCTACATTCAGAAGACCAAGAAGTCGTACATAGACAGCCGAGCCCGTAGGAACCTGGGCAGCATCAACACAGAGCTGCAGGACGTCCAGAGGATCATGGTGGCCAACATTGAGGAAGTATTGCAACGAGGGGAGGCCTTGTCTGGTAATGTCTACTTCTTGTTCTTCCTTCTCATAGATTTACAGTGATAATGGTTCATGTAGGTCGATGTACAGTGAGGGGGAAAAGTATTTGATCCCCTGCTGATTTTGTACGTTTGCCCACTGACAAAGAAATGATCAGTCTATAATTTTAATGGTAGGGTTATTTGAACAGTGAGAGACAGGATGACAACAAAAAAATCCACAAAAACACATGTCAAGAAAGTTATAAATTGATTTGCATTTTGATGAGGGAAATAAGTATTTGACCCCCTCTCAATCAAAGATTTCTGATTGAGAGGGGGTCAAAGAGCACACTCTTAAAGGAAGTGCTCCTACTCTCAGCTTGTTACCTGTATAAAAGACACCTGTCCACAGAAGCAATCAATCAATCAGATTCCAAACTCTCCGCCGTGAAGGACTGAAATCATGCAGCGCCCGCTAGGTCCCCCTGCTCAAGAAAGCACATATACATGCCCGTCTGAAGTTTGCCAATGAACATCTGAATGATTCAGAGGACAACTGGTTGAAAGTGTTATGGTCAGATGAGACCAAAATGGAGCTCTTTGGCATCAACTCAACTCGCCGTGTTTGGAGGAGGAGGAGGAATGCTGCCCATGACCCCAAGAACACCATCCCCAACGTCAAACATGGAGGTGGAAACATTATGCTTTGGGGGTGTTTTTCTGCCAAGGGGACAGGACAACTTCACCGCATCAAAGGGATGATGGATGGGGCCATGTACCGTCAAATCTTGGGTGAGAACCTCCTTCCCTCAGCTGGGGCATTGAAAATGGGTCATGGATGGGTATTCCAGCATGACAATGACCCAGAACACACAGCCAAAGCAACAAAGGAGTGGCTCAAGAAGAAGCACATTAAGGTCCTGGAGTGGCCTAGCCAGTCTCCAGACCATAATCCCATAGAAAATCTGTGGAGGGAGCTGAAGGTTCGAGTTGCCAAACGTCAGCCTCGAAACCTTAATGACTTGGATAAAATCCCTCCTGAGATGTGTGCAAACCTGGTGGCCAACTACAGGAAATGTCTGACCTCAGTTCTTGGTGGCAAAACCCTTGTTGGCAATCACAAAGTCATGCTTTGCAGAGGGGTCAAATACTTATTTCCATCATTAAAATGCAAATCAATTTATAACATTTTTGACATGCGTTTTTCTGGATTTTTTGGTTGTTATTCTGTCTCACTGTTCAAATAAACCTACCATTAAAATTATAGACTGAGCATTTCTTTGTCAGTGGGCAAACATACAAAATCAGTAGGGGATCAAATACTTTTGTCCCTCAGTGTATAACTGAAACACCTCTTATACAAACCTTATCTCTGATGTCTAACTAGGGCCGGTCTTATTTCATTAGCATAAATGCGTATCATTGCAACAGAATGATAATAGGTAGAATGTAAATGTTAGGTAGAATTTACTAGATTCACTAATAAAAGGGAGTATCACTTCTGCTACATACTGTTTGCCAAGCTCTGACAAAGAATAGTGCTTCAGAGGAAGAGGAAGCAGATGCCATTCTCACTTGTTAAATGAGGATTTGTTCTGGTTTCTGTTCCCTCTGATCACCTGGATCCACTCCTATCACATCCAGCTCTGGACTCCAAGGCCAGTAATCTGTCCAGCCTGTCGAAGAAGTACAGAAGCGATGCCAAGTACCTGAACACTCGCTCCACCTATGCTAAGCTGGCCGCAGGCGGGGTCTTCTTCATCATGCTTATCGTCTACATCCGCTTCTGGTGGCTCTGAGAGAGGAGAGGAGATAGAGGAGGGGTTGGAGAAGAAGAGCTGGAAGAAGTTGAGCTCTGGTCTCACATTCTATCCAATATGGGATCCCTCCTTTTAACACAAGACTGTTGACTTATTTTTCCCAACTGTCTGTCCATATATCTATAAAGTAATTACATGTTATGTTTTATTAGCAATTACGTAGTCATCCTGTAGTGGTTATACCTTGGAGTTGAAAGAGTGTGAGTATTGCATGTGAGAATGTGACAGAGGAAATGTTTGTTTTCCTGTGTGTGTTTTACCAAAACCTGTATGATGACAAATCTTCTCTTATCAATTTAGTTGTGTATAGCAGTAAGAAAGAGAATCTACATAATTGTATTTACCCAGAGGACATCATAAGGGCTTTGCCGTTAATAACACTACTATTATTATGTTGGCATTGTGGTTTGGTGGAGATTTCTTAAAGGTTAACCTCCTGTTCTGGGGTAATCAATCACATTACATGTGATATTGGCTGCAGAAATAATATTCCTCATTCACCTTCATCTTCACACTGAGAGATTGGAACAGTTTATCACCAGACCAGACATGTTCATCGGTTGATGTCTAAAGGGGGCATCTTTTATTTTGTAAAAAGTTTACACAAGTGAAGACACCATGTTAAAAAAAAAAAAATCAGGATGAGAATTGTAGCTAGTTTGTTATGTAACTGGCTTATGCTAATCAGTGGCTGGATAGGCTAATGAATATCAACTTCACTGTTTCATCTGCTATAAATAAAATGATTTTCACTAAAGTATTGAGTTTCTACTACAGAATGCAAACTTGCTAACAAATCAAGATGCATGCTGTACCGTTCTAATAGAAACACTTGTATTCCTGCCCGGTGCTTGTTCATGAACTTTGGACACAGCCAGTGGTGGTCTATGCATACCATCAGGTCAAAGTCAGACCTCTAAATACATAAGAGGAAGGGGTGTCATCAGCTGAGTTTTGGTCAAGTTGTGTTTGTTTAAAAGAACCAACAGCTACTGGTAGGCCTGGTTCATGCATCAGCTCAAGCTATTCCTATCCCAGCCAGCAGTTGGTGCCCTTTGCTTATGATAATGTTGCAAGTGAAAATGGCATTCCCTTGCAACTTGTACTGTTGCGGCGAAGACTTCTGCACAAGATCTTAGGGTAGTATTGGAAGAAAAATATAGACTGCTGCTTCCGGGGTAGAAAAAACTATTATCTACATACGTTTAGAAAGTGCAGAAGCTAGTTTCTGCTCACATAGTTTGAACAGGAAGTGGGCATAGCAGAAATGAGAAGCAGCGGAGGGTAGCGTCAGTAGTAGCATGCAGAGCTAACCACAGGGCACAGGCTAGCCTTTTCACCTCTCACCACACTCTCATCTTCAAGGGAAGTGTGTGTGACTGACCTAGTAGAGACAGTCTTTACAGGAAGGACACATCAGATACGGATGGTACTTAATGGATTCAAAATGATAATGCAGCCTACAGTCATCACTATAGTCGCCATTATTCTAGTCTATGTTACATTTCCGGAATCAGCCCATATGCTTCACATGAGCTCTTGGCACTTACATTTTATTTCACACCCTATAATAGATGTGTCCAGCACCACTTATCAATCTCGCAATCTTATTTTATGCAGGTAGAAACAGTAACAAAAGTTACTAAACAAGTGGAACTCAAAGCTGTAAAGCAATTTGCATTTATTTCATGAAATTTACTTTGAAAGGGTAGAGTTCATACTGTTGATCCCTCTTGTCAAATAACTCTCTTGCTAGTCAAATCACTCTGTCTTGTTGGAGGTGCGTTTGAATGGGTTCCTCAGGCCTTTGGCCATGGCTGAGAAGACCCTGATGATGAGTCTTTTTTGGGCTTCTCCTCCAGCTGAAAGATGGAGGAAGAAATGTCGCGAACTGAAGGCTCAGCACCATGAGGCTCAATGTGAGGGGCTAAAGACAGGAGAGGGTGGGGGGCAGAGAGTGAAGGAATGAGAGAGATGTATTTATCATTGTTCCGTAGCAACTGCTATTTACATGTTCCTAACACACACCTAAACAAAATTACAAATCTAGTTACAGTTGAGCTCTCAAATATTGTTCCCGTGGAAATGTCCATCAGCAGAGGAAATATGGTCCTGGACTGACTGGCAGTTCTTGTGTCCTCTCTTGGAAAGCTAGCGTGAAACAGAAATAAATTACGAAGGGAATATGTAAATAAATGTAACTCCTCCTAATCCCAAAGCCAACAATATAGTCTTGAATAGCAGATGCCGCTCTTGTATTTCTCTCATCATCTCCACATCAATAACACAACCTAATTGGGAAAAAACAATAAATCTGTCTGATGTACCTTGAAGATCCTGAGTTTGGTCATTGGAAAACAATGGAAAAATCTTCCTTTCTGCTGAGCCTCGATCTCTGCTCTTTATTTACGCCCCTGAACGCCCTGTGGACAAACAGGATTCGTGGAGCAGCCGGACGCAGAGCAGAACTCAGACAGGACTTGTCTGATGAGCTGCTGAGATGTTGTCATGTACGCGGACTATTGGGAGGGCCCATCTAGAACTGGGAGTAACACGAAGTACCTGGGATGCTGTGGCTCAACATGCTATTGGATGGTCCTACCTGATCCAACCCCCATGATGAGGGGGGAATCAGAGAAGGCAGCAAACAGTGCTTCACCGACTCCTGCAAAGGTGTATAGGTCTTCAGAGCCAGTAAGATATGAGAGGAGAGCTGCCCTGCCATCTCATCAGCTCCTTGGACCAGTATTTAATTTCAAGAGCCAGCAGCCTTCTGTCCACCGGGCTAAGGCTCCACTCCTCAGGTTCACCCCCAGGATACAAGCCAGCACCGGCAGCAAAATCTTGAGGGCCGTATGGGTCACGATCTTAACGATCTTCAGACACAGCATGGATAGCTGCTCGAACGTCAGCTTTAGCCAACAACGGTGTAGGGTTTTGTCAATATCTTAATTTTGTTTTGCCTTTCAGATGACACCCTATTCCCTATATAATGCACTACCTTTCACCAGAACCCTATCTAAAGAGACTTACGTTATTCTTCATGCCATGCTTGATCACTCTCCATTGGCTGGATAAAAAAAAGATATATATTTTAATTGGTGTTCACTGGTGTTAATGAAGTTACCGTGTCACCAGATAGCCATTAGCTACAACAAGAGTCTATTCCATTAATAGTGACTACCGAGTACATGAGCCATTTGTTCTAGGCTTATGGTTAGAGTGAAGGGTATGGTTGAGGTTGTGTGTAGTGATTGCTGTTATTGTATTTGAGGTTAGTGAAAGACATGGGACACTCATCCGTCAGACTTCAACTTCTCAGGTAGTTGAGGAGGATTGGAGCACAGCCTTTCGCTATGTTGAGAGAAGGCATTAGAGTCCTCTGAGCCTCTTTCTCCAGCTGCTCAGTGGTAGACCTCCGGTCCATTTTAACCACACCTGGGTCCCTGAGAGGACTCTCGGGAACCACAAAGAGAAATATGGAGTTGAATCTTAAGTTATATGGTTCCCTCTCCTCGTCTTATTTCCTTCAACTGTACTGATTTGATAGCACTGGACAGGTGAAAGCATATCCAACATCACCATAACGCAATGAACACACCTCAGATCGGTCAAACTCATTGTACAAAAGGCCGAGTGTCTGCGGGTTTTCGCTCCTCCCTCGTACTTGATTGATGAATTAAGGTCACTGATTGGTAAGGAAATCCCTTAACCTGGTTGTCTACGTCTTTATTGAAAGGATAAACCAAAAACCAGCAGACACTAGACCCTCCATGAAATGAGTTTGCACTCCTGGTCTAGACGATCCTATCTGCCAATCAGGGCTGAGTACGTAATTATATTTAAATTTGTATAAACACGCCCCACATGATCAGACAGCATTTCAATAGCAAAAGGCGGCTCAAGGAAATAAATAATAAAACATATGTTGTTTTAATTAAATAAACACACACAAAACGATTTATTAGACATACAGTGATAATTTAAAACATTCAATAATAAATTATAAAAAAAAAAAAATATATACAGTTGAAGTCGGAAGTTTACATACACCTTAGCCAAATACATTTGAACACAGTTTTTCACAATTCCTGACATTTAATCATAGTAAAAAAATCCCTGTCTTAGGTCAGTAAGATCACCACTTTATTTTAAGAACGTGAAATGTCAGAATAATAGTAGAGAAAAAGATTTCTTTCAGCTTTTATTTCTTTCATCACATTCCCAGTGGGTCAGAAGTTTACATACACTCAATTAGTATATGGTAGCATTGCCTTTAAATTGTTTAACTTGGGTCAAATGTTTCAGGTAGCCTTCCACAAGCTTCCCACAATACGTTGGGTCATTGTCCATTTGGAAGACCCATTTGCGACCAAGCTTTAACCTCTTGACTGATGTCTTGAGATGTTGCTTCAATATACCCACATAATTTTCCTGCCTCATGATGCCATTTATTTTGTGAAGTGCACCAGTCCCTTCTGCAGCAAAGCACCCCCACAACATGATGCTCCCACCCTGTGCTTCATGGTTGGGATTGTGTTCTTCGGCTTGCAAGTCTCCCGCTTTTTGGACATTTCTCCAAAAGTACTATCTTAGTCCCCATGTGCAGTTGCAAACCATAGTCTGGCTTTTTTATGGCGGTTTTGGAGCAGTGGCTTCTTCCTTGCTGAGTGGCCTTTCAGGTTATGTCGATATAGGACTTGTTTTACTGTGGATATAGATACTTTTGTACCTGTTTCCTCCAGCATCTTCACAAGGTCCTTTGCTGTTGTTCTGGGATTGATTTGCACTTTTCTCACCAAAGTACGTTCATCTCTAGGAGACAGAACGCATCTCCTTCCTGAGCGGTATGACGGCTGCGTGGTCCCATGGTGTTTATACTTGCGTACTATTGTTTGTTCAGATGAACGTGGTACCTTCAGGCGTTTGGAAATTGCTCCCAAGGATGAACCAGACTTGTGGAGGTCTACAATTTTTTGGGGAGGTCTTGGCTGATTTCTTTTTATTTTCCCATGATGTCAAGCAAAGAGGCACTGAATTTGAAGGTAGGCCTTGAAATACATCCACAGGTACACCTCCAATTGACTCAAATGATGTCAATTAGCCGATCAGAAGCTTCTAAAGCCATGACATAATTTTCTGGAATTTTCCAAGCTGTTTAAAGGCACAGTCAACTTAGTGTATGTCAACTTCTGATCCACTGGAATTGGGATACAGTGAATTATAAGTGAAATAATCTGTCTGTAAACAATTGTTGGAAAAATGACTTGTGTCATGCACAAAGTAGATGTCCTAACCGACTTGCCAAAACTCTAGTTTATTAACAAGACATTTGTGGAGTTGTTGAAAAACGAGTTTTAATGACTCCAACATAAGTGTATGCGAACTTCCGACTTCAACTGCATTCGGAAACTATTCAGACCCCTTTACTTTTCCCACATTTTTTTACGTTACAGCCTTATTCTAAAATGGATTAAATAGTTTTTTCCCTCATCAATCTACACACAATAGCCCATATTGACAAAGTAAAAATTGTTTTTTAAAAATATGACATTTACATAAGTTTTCAGACCCTTTACTCAGTACTTTTTTAAAGCACCTTTGGCAGCGATTACAGCCTCGAGTCTTCTTGGGTATGACGCTACAAGCCTATATTTGGGGAGTTTCTCCCATTCTTCTCTGCAGATCCTCTCAAATTCTGTCCGGGGCTCTGGCTGGGCCACTCAAGGACATTCAGAGACTTGTCCCGAAGCAACTCCTGCGTTGTCTTGGCTGTGTGCTTAGGGTTGTTGTCCTGCTGGAAGGTGAACCTTCACCCCAGTCAGGTCCTGAGCACTCTGGAGCAGGTTTTCATCAAGAATCTCTCTTTACTTTGCTCCGTTGATCTTTCCCTCGATCCTGACTCGTCTCCCAGTCACTGCTGCTGAACAACATCCCCACAGCATGATGTCACCACCATGCTTCACCGTAGGGATGGTGCCAGGTTTACTGCAGACGTGATGCTTGGCATTTAGGCCAAAGAGTTCAATTTTGGTTTCATCAGAACAGAGGATCTTGGTTCTCATGGTCTGAGAATCCTTTAGGTGCCTTTTGGCAAACTCCAAGTGGGCTGTCATGTGCCTTTTACTGAGGAGTGGCTTCCGTCTGGCCACTCTACCATAAATCCTTGATTGGTGGAGTGCTGCAGAGATGGTTGGCCTTCGGGAAGGTTCTCCCATCTCCACAGAGGAACTCTGGAGCTCTGTCAGAGTGACCATCGGGTGCTAGGTCACCTCCCTGACCAAGGCCCTTTTCCCACGATTGCTTAGTTTGGCCGGGCGGCCAGCTCTAGGAAGAGTCTAGGTGGTTCCAAACTTCTTCCATTTAAGAATGATGGAGGCCACTGTGTTCTTGGGGACCTTCAATGCTGCAGACATTTTTTGGTACCCTTCCCCAGATCTGTGCCTCGACACAATCCTATCTCGGAGCTCTACTGACAATTCCTTCGACCTCATGACTTGGTTTTTGCTCTGACATACACTGTCAACTGTGGGACCTTATATAGACAGGTGTGTGCCTTTCCAAATCATGTCCAATCAATGGAATTGACCACAGGTGGACTCCAATCAAGTTGTAAACATCTCAAGGATGATCAATGGAAACAATATGCACCTGAGCTCAATTTCGAGTCGCATAGCAAAGGGTCTGAATACTTTTCTAAAAACCTGTTTTTTCTTTGTCATTGTGGGGTATTGTGTGTAGATTGATGCAAAAAAAATATATTTCATCCATTTTAGAATAAGGCTATAACAAAGTAAAATGTGGAAAAAGTCAAGGGGTCTGAATACTTTCCGAATGCACTGTATATATATTTTACAAAGTGCAGAAAACCACCTTCTCCTTTAACTCTAGTGTGGTTATATTATAAGCCACAAGCTGGTTGTCAACATTCCAAACAGCAGCCCTGTTCCGTCTGTGACATGTACTCTGTAGTTAGAGCGTGCATGATTAGTGTGCCCTTCTGAATTTCCTGTCAAATGTCCTTTTTATGTGTCAGCATCTCACAACTTCAGCAATTCCTTCCTCGCCCCTCTGTTCTTTGCAAATCTCAAAGCCCCCCATGCTGCTTGTAAACCATCAAGTCACAATGTTTTTGAGGCCTGCAAAATCTCTCACTGCCCCGTCTCCCCTGTTATATCTTTCCACATTCAGTAAGTTCTCATACTTCACCTCAGACACAGATCTACTATGTAGCATTAGCAGGGAATGGGGAGTATAATTCCACCACATGGGAAACCTGAAATGTCAGACTGATAAAAGGAATGAAGGAGTTGAGAGATTGATGTATTGCTCCCCCTCCTGTCCTTTCTCTCACCCTCCTCTGTATGTTACCATGGCAGCAGGGGGTGCGTGACAGTCATGTGAAAACAAAGCTGATTGGATTAAAATACTTTGTGTGATCAGGGGTCAGGTAAAACTGCACACGCACTAAACACACCATAAACTGATTATATATACACACAGACACAGGCAGACACACACACACACACACACACACAACATATTCACACAAAACACACACACACAATCACATTAATGGCATAGAGCATGGCATACAAATTTAGACCACAGCTACATAGATACAATAGACAATGCATGACACGCTAACTTGATTAAAGACGTTTACTACAAAAGACTCGCAAAGACACAAATAGATGCACATAGTCCCTCATGTCTCCTGCACATTTTTTACTTACTTTAAAAAGCAACAGCACCTTTAATTGATGACATCCAAGCCACATGCTGTAAACCTTGTTTGAGGGGTTCCAAGCTTATGAAACATGGATTCATTCAGTCCAGGCCAAGAGCCTCACTAGACAGGATGTGAGGATAAAGGCCCACACACACAACTGTCCTATGTAAAGTACCATGAGTTTAAATGATGGATGTGACCGTGCAACATACATGCAGTGTTATCAGTTTCTACTACAGTAATACAAGCCCCTCTATTGTAGTTCTACAACTTAGACATAATCATATTTACTATAACAGTATTGAATAATATCAATAACAATCATTGTCATTAAACCAGTGTGTTTCTCTCCTCCCAGCTTTCCTTATGCTTCCCTGTCTCTTCCTGTTCCTCTTCTCTCACGCTCCCTCTCATTCAGCTCCCTCCCATCCAGCAGCTGCACGGTAGTGGACGATGGGGTTGTAAAAGCGAGGGTCGAAAGAGGAAGTCAGCGGGACCTTGTGAGTTATTATCCCCCCACCCCCCAACGTACACACAGGGGCCTGGGAACTGTCCTCTTCTCATAGAGGACCACAGTGCAGCGTGGAGCAGGGCTGTTCTCCGGGCCTACTTCCTCCATCCCCATCTGTGTACCTTACCACCCCCTCACAGGCCTGCTATACGTCCACAGCCGTCTTAACAACACATGAGCGTATATGTACAACAAGACAGCATTTGCTTCATAATAAAACCACATTGCCTTACAACAGATTTGTCCCCACCGTGATCACTTGCGGGTACTGCCCGAGGTGTCTGTTGCTGTGTGGCCCTAAACACGTCACAATGTGATAATTCATGGCAAAGTCATGGGTCTGGCAACAGAAATAGAAAATGTACGTAAATGTATGACTCAATGGGTCGGACATTATTACCGGGTACACCAAGATATAGACCATTTAAAACACAGTCAGATTTCACCTGTGGAGGCCCATGGTTATGGTGTTGAGATGCACCATCTGGGTTTATTAATAGTGTCCTATCTGGATCCCTGGCCTCTGGTCTGAGAGAAAACTGTGAGGTGTGAATACCAGTCATGCCTTTCCTCTAACAGCTGGTGATGATACAATTAACCCCCGCCTGGAGAAATGCCAGTCTCACTCACTTTACACTCGGGACTCCCGAGTGGCGCAACAGTCTAAGGCACTGCACCTCAGTGCAAGAGGCGTCACTACAGTCCCTGGTTCGAATCCAGGCTGTATCACATCCGGCTGTGATTGGAAGTCCCATAGGGCGGAGCAGAATTGGCCCAGCGTCGTCCGGGTTTGGCTGGGGTAGGTCGTCATTGTAAATAAGAATTTGTTCTTAAAACTGACTTGCCTAGTTAAATAAATAAATAAAAACACAATTTCTCTGTGTGTCAGACACTAACTCACAAACATGAACGAACACACACACCAGTGCTTTCATCTCACTTGCACCTCACTGATAAACACTCATCACTGATATAGAAGAACATCTGACTTACAACAGCAACACTTTTTTAATTCTCTCTCTCCCCCCTCCCCTCTCTCTCTCTCTCCCACTCTCCCCTCCCTTTCTCTCTCTCTCTCCCCCCCTCCCCTCTCTCTCTCCCACTCTCCCTTCCCTTTCTCTCTCTCTCTCCCCCCTCCCCTCTCTCTCTCTCCCACTCTCCCCTCCCTTTCTCTCTCTCCCCCCCTCCCCTCTCTCTCTCCCACTCTCCCCTCCCTCCCTCCCTTTCTCTCTCTCTCTTTCTCCCCCTTCTCCCCTCCCTTTCTCTCTCTCTCCCCCCTCTCCCCTCCCTTTCTCTCTCTATCTCTCACTCACTTTCTCACCCAGTCAGTGTGTCAGTGTGGTTAAAAGGCCATGGACTATGGCAGATTAGTTTGACCTTAGTGTACCGTGGGGCCAGAGAGACAGGATATGACTCCAGAGGGGAGAGAGCTGGCACCATGAACTCCAACTCCAGCCCATATACCAAGTCAAACATACGCATGCATTTGTTATTGTGTATTACAGAGGTCCTGGTATTGACCTGAGAACCTCAGGGCTCCCCATATTCCTCTAAATAATCTGCTCCAATCATATCAGCTCCAACTCTACCATACTACAAACAGACCTTGACCCAGCTAGAAGCTGGTTCCATGTAGTCTTTGAGTCTCCAGGTCATAAATATGACAGGGAAATAAACCCTGCAGAACCCAGCTCCCACTACTGGGGCCATCCTTTTCCCACAGTGCAGTATAAATAGCCCAGAAAAGTGTAGGCCGGGTGACAGCATGGCCACTCAGGGAAGGATCCCACACGCAACAGCACATTCCAGCCCACCTGGCCTTGACAGCGCCCAGGTCACCTTTCAGGATATACATCCCCCTCCCGTCTCCCCAAATAACCTCACACCTTCAAACCGCTCCCCCGCCGACCCTCTGCTTTCTCCACATCCCCCTCAGTAGGACCCCTTTGCTCTGAAGGCATCCAGGCTACCTCATGCCTGCCTCCTCGGCTCACGCTCAATGACCTTCCAACCCTGACCACTGTGGAACGCCATGACATGGCACGTTGGCGCGCCCAGAAAGAGGGGAGGGGGGTTTGAAAGTTGAAATGTTTTGAAAGCTGAAGCTCATTTATTGCATTTCTATTCAATTAAAAAACTTTAAAATGCTATTTGGAAAACCCTATCCATTATCACCTTAGATGCTGTAGGTTCATTCACCTCAGTAAATCTATAAAAAACACATAGACTATTAGCTATACAATTGTAATATGAAAAATGGGGGGAAATATATCGGACATATCTGTAAGCGACTATTTATTTACTAGTTGTGCACTCATTCTCCGAGAGTCGGTTTTTGTTTGTTTGGGGGATGTCCATAGACACCGCAGGAGTCGCGGGACAGGTTTAAAATAGCTTTTTGCCCGGCATCTCGCCAAAACCGTCAGCAGAGTCTCTAGACTGTTGCCTATTGCGCAGACTGCGCGTTGGGGTAGTTCATTTTACGTCCGCGAGAAGGCGAAGTTAGCCGTTTTAGAAAGTGGTTAACGTTTTGGTAAAAAGGCACATCCAGGAGGCAAATCCGGGGGACGCAGGAGAACATAACGAACTAACCACTGTTAAGGATTCCATTCGTTAGCACCCGATGCAAGCGCTCAGTCAGATCAAGAATATAAGAGTTCTGAGCTTTGATCAACTGGGAACAATGTTGACCCGTAATTTATTTTCAATATATATTTTTTTATTGTATTAATTTTTTTCTAATGAGAAAAAATTACCGGGGTAAGGTCTGTAAGTCGCTCAGGATAAGAGCGTCTGCTAAATGACTTAAATGTAAATGTAAATGTAAATGTCTGGACTTCGGTGTCTTCATATGTAGGCTTAGTTACGGCCATAAGCGCGCCAATGACAACACAAGCACAAGTAAGCGCCTCACGCGCTTCTCACCAACTTGTTTTGATGTGGTTGTGAAGTAGCCTTAAGCATATTTCCATGTATGAACATCAAGTGCAATATGATATTGTGTGCTGCTGTAGAACTTGATTGGGTTTTGTAGGTCACACTCCATATCTCAGTCAGTGTGTAGAGACATTGTGGAGACCAAGGCCTAGTCACATCTATAGCCTAGTCATAACAAATAGTTGAGGGAATCAGTGGTTAGTTGTTATTTAAGGTCTGAACTTGTGACTTGACAAGACCTGAATTCAACAGTATTTATCGAACTTTATTGTCCAATGTGTATTGTCAGTCAATGTCGAAAGTCAACAAGGTAAAGGAATACCACAATGTGTAAATAACATTTGATATGGGTTTCTGTCAAGTCAATCACATACTGTAGTTGAATTATGAACACGTTTTATGATCTGGGTGTTCTCTATTTCCTGACATTAACATTGGCTCATGACATGATTAATGCAATGTGCTTCTTATTTTGGAAGTGCATTTCTGCAACTGTATCACTTCATCTCTAGCATAGACTAGAAACACTAAAGATATGTTGACGGTGCAACATGAAAACAGTTGCCTCCAATGCAGTGTCCACCCTTGAAATATCTGTTTGGTGACAGTAGCCAAAGCTTGTCTCTCATTTTCTTGGATCTTGTAACCCATCTATTCCTCTAACCGACAGCCACTTTATATCGGGGTGTTGTGTATGCATACCTTTTCTTATACCTCAACATCTCAACATGCCCTAAGGTCCTGCCCAGTGCTGTGTCGTGCAGACATGTATAGCTGTCTGTGGTTTCATTTCCTACGGATGTCTCAATGGGTTGGTGAGAAGGGGGAGGTAATCGGCCCTAAATATACCCGTTGCTTCCTGTCACCGGGGGGGAGGGGGTTCTAAGGCACAGCATCTCAGTGCTAGAGGCACCACTACAGACCCTGGTTCGATTCCAGGCTGTATCACAACCGGCCGTGATTGGGAGTCCCATAGGGCAGCGCACAATTGCCCCAGCGTTGTCCGGGTTAGGGTTTGGCTGGGTAGGCCTTCATTGTAAATAAGAATTTGTTCTTAACTGACTTGCCTAGTTAAATTAATAAAATAAATAAATAAAAAACTATCACCAAGTGTATAATTATTTCGATCTTTTGGTCTGTGTTCAGATATTTTCTGTGGATTAATCCAGGAGCCTACTAGGGGCCATGTTTCATAGATGAGTGTCGTGAATTACATGTAAACAACTCCACCAACCATCATTGACTTAATGTCGATATGTCTACCTCAGAGGAGGCTTGTGGTAGGAGCGATAAGAGGATGGGCTCATTGTAATGGCCAGAATGGAATTCATGGCACGGAGTCAAACATGGTTTCCATATGTTTAATACCGTTACATTTATTCCATTCCAGCTTCCCACCAGCCTTCTCTGGTATAACTATATATTCGTCTCACTTGCCAACTATGCCGCTACAGAAGGTTACTTCCTTCTAGAATGACAACCAGTGATTTGGTTTCCCACGGCTATGAAATCGGGGTGGGGGAGTACCAATGAGGGGGGGTACCAATCCACGGGCAATCACTCTTCAGCTCTTTATCTGCCCCCTGGCACCAATGTCCACCGCTATAAATCTATTGCCTGGCAGCTGGAGTCTTCCTGATAATCACTACAGTGGTGTGAACCACGCTACTTGACAAACACACACATTGAATCTCCAGAACTATACACACACAGATCTATACAGAACAATTCAATATCTGTTGGCCTACATCTTCCTCAATTGAACAGATCAATTTATCCTTGTTTTGCCTCCCAAATCAGGAAATGGGTGCTACAGACTCAAATACATAATTTGTGACACTGCACTGTTCAATCAAAGACTCTGAAGTGAGTGGGGTAGTTTCCAGGTGTATGTCCTTGGTTATTAAACGTATTTGAGTTGTTTATAAAAACAGTCATGTTTTTTTTTTAACATGTTCTAGCCAATGCATCAAGAGAAGGATGAACAAACTGAAGTACAGCAACCAGGGGAAGCTGGTTGAGAGAATGCCAAAGCTGTCATCAAGGCAAAGGGCGGCTACTTTGAAGAATCTCAAATGTAAAATATATTTTGATTTGTTTAACACTTTTTTTTTAACTGGTATTGTATGTCTCATTTTCAAGTAACTTATGGTCTTTGGATAAAGTGTCATTTTACGATCCAACTCATGATGTATCATAAAACTGTTTTGATATTTGTTGCATGAAATGTTTCTACAGCAGTGAATTTGTGTCCTGTCTGTTAAAAGAGAAGACAAGGTGTTTATTGAAGGCAGATGGTAGAACTGAGAGAAAGAGAAAGTGATGGCACTGTAAAGGAATAGAAAGCGAGCAAATGTATTTTTTGTTGCTTTACATTGCATTGACCCTGCTGCCATAAGGCTTGTCTTGACATTGATTACCGCTACAATAGAGTTAGGTGGAATCCCCGAGGAGATCAATTTGCTCCCCCTGGACGCAGCTCTTTCATGAGCGGTGAATAGGTACAGCGGGAAGTCCCAACAGCAGGGGTCCTACAATGTTTCTCTAACAGAGTGTGAAGACAAACACATCACTGTGATGAGCTCTTTCTTTAGGTCATGAGCCTGCTATTTACACCTGGATCAGAATGATATGACCACGTCAACCAGCAATAATTGTTGTAATTATCTGTGGATACAGTAATAGATAATTAAGTTTGTTGTTATATTGGAGGTTGAATGATATCAATAAAGTGATGCTCTTTTGCTCAAACTGCATGATGGAAATAGGATTTTGATAAGATCACTGACCTGTTTCTAATATTGAACTATGTCCTGACCTACAATAACTCTAATGTATGGCATATCACCCACTATTTTACTGTAGACAGATTGCTCAGTGACTGACTGACTGCTGACTGCTCTACCAGATTGCTCAGTGACTGACTGACTGCTGACTGCTCTACTAGATTGCTCAGTGACTGCTCTACTAGATTGCTCTGTAACTCATTTTTATTTACGTAGCTTTTTTACTAATCTATTGAAAGTTATTTTGTTCATCAAAACAACATTGACTGTAAATACTATGGTATAGATATTGAAGGGAATATTCTTTCACAAATACCAGTAAACCTGCCGATGAGGGCAACCTATAGTTGCACAATGTTTAAGTGGAAGTTAAAAGGCAGAACGGAAAATCGTCAACATCTCTGCGGAGAAAAATACTAAGAAATAAATCAACGGGTTAGTTTAGAATCGTACGAAGCTTTGAGAAGTTGAAAAGGAGTGAAAATTCCTCCGCCGCGGCGACAGAAAAAAAAGAAGTTAAATTCGAAAGGTGGATATTTAAAACAGTTCTACAATTAAAAGCACTCAAATATCTCAGTAATCCGATTGTAATGCAATGTTGGTTGGGTGAGTGTCAAGTGTATATTAAAATGTGACGACACTCAAACAGATAGGCCAACTCCTCAGATAGATCCTCCTCTGTAACTTCTGCGGAGGAATATATTTTCCTTTGAGTGACTTCGGTAGTGACGGGGTGAGGGGATAGTAGTGAAGAAGCTTTGACCAGGGTGACGTTGTCTTTTATAGGAAAATATAAACAAAAACTAATATTTTAAAGTTAGAACAGACGCGGAAGAAATAAAGGGAACGGGTGTTTTATTATTTTTTACTCAGTAACAGTATTGTTCTTGGCGACAGACTTTTGAGTTCATTTCACCTAACCAGAGACGGAGCTCAGCCTCGCGCTGGCGACTCTATGTGGATTTTACAGAAAACATGGGCCAATTACCCGGTTTAGCTTCGGACAAAGTATTAGTCTTCGTCGTCTGCTGCATTCGGCTTTCTTTGGGTAAGATACTGCGATGTTTTTTTGTAATCCCTTTTTTTTACCTAAATCGTATTCTCTCGCTAGTTGCTTAGCATCTCTGCACACATGTCTGCATAACAACGCAGATGTGATTTTGACTTATTGATTCGCAAGGTGATTGGGCTACGTTTGATACAAAGTAACACATTTCGATACTTTGAAACTTTGTCACGTCAGTTTAGTAAATAGCCAGACAGAACGTTGTAGTGGTTACATGGCCTTAGCAGCTCGAGTAAAGGTGAAGAATGGGAAAAAGTTACAGGACAGCTACTGTTTTCTTTAGCAGTTTATTATTCAGAGTACATTGCATAGGCCTATTTATATTTTAAATATGTGATATAGTACACACAATATCACGTAAGATTGATAGATGGTGTTTAATTATAAATTATACTTAGTTGCCGAATTGTAGCTATATTGACTTTATTCTCGAGAGCTCGCACCGCTGCCCAGATGTTAGCTAACCATTGCGCTCGTCCATTATAGCTAGGGCTACAAGTGAAAGGAATTCAAAATGGTTGTGTTGTGTTAACTGTGAAAGTCGGAATTAAAATGTACGAATAAATCTCTTCTTTGTCATTTAATTGAGGTTGATGGAGTGTAGATTTGAGATGTCTATATGTTATTTTTTTGTATTTTTTAAAATGTTTTGGCTGTATGTGTTTAATGCTTATTGCTGATTGGCTCAAACAAAAAATATTCTGACAACACGCATATTGTCACATATTGACGATAATCACAACAATCATAGTGATAACAGTACTATTGTCAATACAATCATTCAAATCATCACGCTATGAATTATTATGCTAATACCAATGATATAAATACAGAAATTGTTATTGTAAGGGACAGATCGAAATATACTGGGAGGGTGGTCCAAAATAGGGGAGAGTTGTCAAACTTTTTTTTCTGCTTTGGGGAGAGAGGGTAGTGCTTTCCCCCATTGGTTTACATTTGCTGTTCTGCTCGTATTTCCCCTATAACCAATGGCTTAAGTTATTTTTGATATTACCCATATAAAGTTGATAAACATTTGTGAATGTTTGGTATTGTGTTGGTATTACTATCTCTCTGGGGTTAGGCCTATGCTTCTCTTCCTTTGTACAGTTGTTGGAAGTTTACATACACCTTAGCCAAATATATTTAAACTCAGTTTTTCACAATTCCTGACATTTAATCCTAATAAAAATTCCCTGTCTTAGGTCAGTTAGGATCACCACTTTATTTTAAGAATGTGAAATGTCAGAATAATAGAGGAGAGAAAGATTTATTTCAGCTTTTATTTCTTTCATCACATTCCCAGTGGGTCAGAAGTTTACATACACTCAATTAGTATTTGGTAGCATTGCCTTTAAATTGTTTAACTTGGGTCAAATATTTGGGGTAGCCTTCCACAAGCTTCCCACAATAAGTTGGGTGAATTTTGGCCCATTCCTCCTGACAGAGCTGGTGTAACTGAGTGAAGTTTGTAGGCCTCCTTGCTCGCACACGCTTTTTCAGTTCGGCCCACACATTTTCTATGGGATTGATGTCAGGGCTTTGTGATGGCCACTCCAATACCTTGACTTTGTTGTCATTAAGCCATTTTGCCACAACTTTGGAAGTATGCAATTGTCCATTTGGAAGACCCATTTGCGACCAAGCTATAACTTCCTGACTGATGTCTTGAGATGCTGCTTCAATATATTTCATAATTTTCCTCCCTCATGATGTCATCTGTGGCTCAGTTGGTAGAGCATGGTGTTTGCAATGCCAGGGTTGTGGGTTCGATTCCCACAGGGGACCAGTACGGGGAAAAAAACATGTATGAAATGTATGCATTCACTACTGTAAGGCGCTCTGGATAAGAGTGTCTGCTAAATGACTAAAATGTAATGTAAAAATGTGAAGTGCACCAGTCCCTCCAGCAGAAAAGCTCCCCCACAACATGATGCTGCCACCCCTGTGCTTCATGGTTGGGATTGTGTTCTTCGGCTTGCAAGCCTCCCCCTTTTTCCTCCAAACATAACGATGGTCATTATGGTCAAACAGTTCCATTTTTGTTTCATCAGACCAGAGGACATTTCTCCAAAAGTACGATCTTTATCCCCATGTGCAGTTGCAAACCGTAGTCTGGCTTTTTTATGGCGGTTTTGGAGCAGTGGCTTCTTCCTTGCTGAGTGGCGTTTCAGGTTATGTCGATATAGGACTTGTTTTACTGTGGATATAGATACTTTTGTACCTGTTTCCTCCAGCATCTTCACAAGGTCCTTTGTTGTTGTTCTGGGATTGATTTGCACTTTTCCCTGTCATGTTGTCCGATGCAAAATGTTCCTAAAAGTAACTCTGAAATGGTATTGTTTTTATGAAGATTTTTGAATATGTCACCATTTGGATGGAACCTAGCTATAGACACTCTAAAGACTCTGGCAAGTGAGCCCCAAACATCTAAAGAATAAGCTACCAGCCAAACAAGCTTGTAAGAATTGTACTTAAATTCCCCCCTCGTACTCATCTGGAGAGTGAGCATTTTTTCGTGTCTGTATCTATGTAATGATACTGTGTCTATGTAATGTGTCTGTATCTATGTAATATGTCTGTATCTATGTAATGTGTCTGTATCTATGTAATATGTCTGTATCTATGTAATGTGTCTGTATCTATGTAATTGTTTTCATGTAAAAAATAGGGACCACAATGGAAATAAGTCCCAGACTTTATTGTGCAATCCCGGGCAATTTTAAAAATCTTTGTGTGTGTGTATATATATATATATTTTTTTCTTTGCTCACAAATAAAATCAATCAATCCAAACCGTGCAGCAGCCAATTGATGAATGAAAAGAGACGTCTGTTACAAAACACCAAAAAGTTGAGTGACATTCAGAGATTGTCAAGTCAAGCCTTCTATACTGGGTAAGCCTACAAGGTAGGGAGGGATGTATTTTCTGTTTGTCAAGATTTACATAGTATATTTATTGTGATGTTGAAAATGCAAACCATGAGGGGGGAGGGTGTTCCGTTTATTTTACAGTACAAGGGGAGGGTCATGTGAAAATATTTGTATTGTTGGGGAGGGGGGTGTTTTTTTGGGGGGGAGGGGGGGGGGTTGACACCTTGAGTTGGACCAGCCCCCCACCAGTACATTTCTATATGTCCCTTACTATTACTATCTGCTCTGTACTATTACTCCTTTTTGATATTAACCAGATTCAACAGTACTGGTGCAGACACAGGCATAGCACACAAATGGTGGTCAATAGAAAAACACATGAATTCCACCCAGGTAAGGGACACTAACATAAAAGTGATTACATGTGACTGTAATTTATCCATTTTACATGGGCTCTCACAGTTTACAACAGAGGAGTCACACAAAAGAACACAAGACAATGCAAAACTGCTGCATGTAGGAGAAGAAGCGAGTGGAATGTTGCTGTTGGTGTTTCACATTCCTCCCTCTTTCTTTCTCTCTGTCCCTCATGCTTTCTCTCTTCCCCCTCTCTTCACTCACTCTCACAGTGCAGCACTCGGCTGTAACCTCCCTATTGTGTCAAGCAGATGATGCTGTCTTCTGTTGTGCTGTATTAAGTATCATCCCTTGAGGAGGAAGCCTCTGCCTATTTTTGTGGCACACAACCTAGTGCTTGCTCTTAGTGATGGCTGCATGTATTTACTCAGTCCAGACGGCGTGTGTGTGCACTGAAAAAGCCCAGTGATTGTGCCTGTAACTGCATTGCTTGTTCTGCAGTCCGACCCATGCTGGAGCGTGGTGTGAAATGTAATTTATCTGTGACATGCTGCCCCCTTCGCATGGAACACAAGCATCTGTTTATTGACCTGCCCACAGTTCTGCATTACTGAGCAGCTGGTGGCTCCGAGCCTGCTCTTTCCACTGCCAGTGGTGGGCACCGTGGTCGGCACATCAATCCGTCCCAGCTCTGAGTCTGCCTCTACAGACAATTTTTGATATTGTTCTGTTTGTTGCTCCTTCCTTTCAACCCTTTCTCCTTCCTAAGCTATAATGCTCATATTAGAATAGACCACATGTGTTTTTGCCCTGTTCTTTTGGTTGGGGTAGTAGTAAAAAATAATCAAGTGGCGTTACAGCAGAAAAGAACAGCTGTGTGACGAGGTCAACGGGCAAGAAGCTATGGAGCTCCAGATGTGTTTTTAGTCAAGTAGAGGGGGTGCGATCTGATGCAAGGGGGTCTTGGTGTGGTTAATGCATACATCAAAAGCACAGGCTGCCAAACTGAGCCTGAAGTGGTATCAGTGTTGGATGAGTGAAATAGCAGAGGAGGTGAGAGAGCAGAATGGAGTAAGAGAAGGGGGTGCTGCTGTGAAGGGTGGGGGGATTACAGGGTGTTGTCTGCATTGTTGAACAGGTTAGCAAATTAACAGGGAATTAAGATGTCCTGCATTCCTGCCCTAGCAGAACCCAGTAATCCTGGAGCCACCAGGGCAGAGAGCTAGTGCCCATGTCCAGGGCTCTACAGACTGTACACTACACCCAGAGCATTGCCCTCTGTGTACACAGCTTTAGATCAGGGGTGCTAACTATTTGAAACAGCAGATTATCATTGGGACTTAATTGTCGCCTCCCTCGCTGTATGTGACCTAGTCCTAATACAAACCTAGCTTGATGTTGATGCTGCTGTTTGTGCGGGCCACAGATGTAAGTAACCCTCTGACAAAGTTGTTTAGCTTAGTTTCTCTGCATGCTGAGCCAGGGTATTTTATTGCAGGCTCCCATGGCAACTGTTTGGCCCCTGGATATGGGCTATAGCAGTGTTTCCCAACTCCAGTCCTTGAGTACCCCCAATAGCACACATTTTTGTTGTAGTCCCTGACAAACTCATCTGATTGAACTCATTGAGGGCTTGATGATTAGTTGACAAGTTGAATCAGGGGTGCTTATCCGGGGCTACAACAAAAATGTGTACTGTTGGGGGTACTCGAGGACTGGAGTTAGGAAACACTGGGTTTAAGCAATTCCAGGAAACTGGGTTACTTCCTCAGTCGGTGCGAACAACTTCCTGTCCTCTCCAATATTGGACTGGAGCCAGTGCTCGGGGACGCCCATGTGTGTGCACCCTTTGTCAGTGTTTCATAATTACTTCCCCATCTCACTCCTCAGCCATTAGTTCAAATCCCCTTCGTCACTCATTCCCTCTCCGCAATGGGACCCAACTAACAGAGCCTCCCCTCCCCAGGGTTTGTAGTGGTTTCAGTAACAAAGCAGTGGTGAGCATTGAGGGAGGAATCAACGTGTGCCAGCCAGCTGCACAGCAACATGCCAAGGCCCCTGGCCCTGACTAGACATACTGTTTGTTTGTCTTTGATCTGTGCCCTTTTTTCAATTCCCATTTGTTCCAAAATATTTTCATTAATGACCGTCTTGTGATTTATCCTCATTGGAGCTTCTGAAATAGACATGGAACTTTGGTTAATATTGAACTTCTGAAATGAACAGAGATCTCTGGTTGTCAAATGTCTTACAGTGCACAGACCAATGCAGGCGCATGCACACATGCACAGAGAGAGAAAGGAAGAGGGAGCGTGAGGAAGAGGGAGCAATAGATATTCACTTCCATTTCTACTCATGTGGTCATCACATTGTCCAGCCCACACAGTCTCTGACCGCAGTCACACATGCACCTGCTCGCATCACTACACGTGTGGTGGAGGAGTCATTACTGCCTCTCTGTGTGTGTGTTGTCACAATACCAGAATTTTGACTTTGATACTAATACCAGGTTTAGTATCACAATACTCTATACCATCACGATACGCGATACCGAAACGATACCAAAACACTATACCACAGCAAAAAATAAGGAATATTAGCCAAAGTCACAGAATGGGACTTGATCCAGACAGATAAACTCAGCTACTGCTCTGTTCAATCATTGGGCATCTTTTGAATTGCATTTTTAAAAAAATATATGTCAACTTTTTTCAGAGACTGCCATGTATGCGTTAATGAATCAATCATACAATCAATTTGACTTTGTTTTTACCAATATAACTTTTATTTGAATGTTAAATCAAGATGTAGCCTAGACCTATTCACAGTACAGGTAGCCTAGTGGTGGGGCGGCAGGTAGCCTAGTGGTGGGGCGGCAGGTAGCCTAGTGGTTAGTGTTGGGCCAGTAACTGAAAGGTTGCTGGATCGGATCCCCGAGCTGACAAGGTAAAAATCTGTTGTTCTGCCCCTGAACAAGGCAGTTAACCCACTGTTCCCCAGTAAGCAGTCATTGTGAATAAGAATTTGTTCTTAACTGTCTTGCCTAGTTAAATAAGGGTTACATTTTTGTATTTAAAAAAAAAATGCATATCAATAGGAGTGTGTGTGCATGCATTGAGTTATTGATCTGGTTTTGGCTGATTTCATGCGTCTACTGATCAACAACGTTTGCATAGAAGTAGTTTCTCTTGTTAAAGTGTGCGCTGTCTCTTTAACAAGTAATGACATCATTCACGAAGCAAGAGGGGGGCGGCCTGTCAGAGCACAGTCAGTTTGCTGAGGCAATAGATCATCTCTGGGAGAGATGTGAGAGAGAGAATGAATAAGTGAATTAATAAAGTTTTTGGTGGCAATCAGCTCATGGAGAGAGAGGCAGTCGGGACTGGGCTGCATAGACGCCTGCCCCATTCGCCACTCCGCTCAGCCTCTGCTTCACATTAGCTCCTCACAGCTTCACACTCACATCAGCAGGGATCACAAGCTGCTCCCACCCAGACACTGTAAATCTCATCCGTTCTTCCTTTCTTCTCCTTTCCCGTCACGCCATCTCTTTTTTTCTTCTTCATCTCTGTTCCTGCGCTCACTCCAGCCATCCCTCAGTCAGTAGCAATGTTGAGGAAACTAGATGCAGGAGGTGAGGAAAATTAATACAAATATAGCTGTAGTAGTATGTGAGGGAAGGAGGAAGGGTATGTTTTAGTCATCTAATACCCTTTGTGGTCTCCCCCTCCTCTCCAACTGACCCCAGTTTTCCTTAGCCGCCTGGTTCTTATCATGTCTACAATGTCAGGGAATTCCCCTAAAGCACATTTCACTGAATAGGAGAGCCTCCATTAGGGGGAAGAAAGAATGTCAGTTTGTAGTTACAATAGGTTGGTAAAAGTTATTTATCAGCGGGGTGTGTGGTCGTGTGGTGGTACTGTTTGTTGTGTCTGTGTGAGAGGAGTGGGGCCAAGCTGCAGTGGGGAGGACCCTCACCTCCCTCCCAGAGTCCTCCCTCCTTTCCTCCCTCTCCCAGAGTCAAAGCCCGGGCCGGTGGCCTGCTTCAAGGGCTGTCCCTGACAAAAAAATGAAATAAATATTGGTCTACCGGAAGTCATCTGTTCTTTTGACCAATTGATTGGTTGAAATTTTTAAACGTCTATTTTTCAGTTTATAGACACACCCTATGTGTTTCAATAAAATCAACTATATGCATTCTATATGCCTTGAACTTGTCTGATGCTTTAAGTTTACGGTTTGATTAAATAAGACAAACGCCTCGAGGACGCCGTTTTCATATCTCAAAATAATTGTCATGTGGTTAATCAAAATTCTATCCAAATCTAAATGAAAATGATACAAACCTAAAAATGAACTTATTTCCATTGCCAGCTATGTAAAAATAGCCTACATAAAACCAACAAATAAAAACATTGCATCCTGCAGGTAGAAATGATCCTGATAAAAATCCTGTAAATCACATTGGCTACACATGGCCTGTCTGCAACGAACTTGAAACATTGTATCAACTATTAACTTGGGTCTGGCCTGAAGCTTGCATTGGCTAACTTGCAACATTGTATAAAATATTCTGGGCCCTCAGAGTTTCCTGTACCAGTGAGCTCGGGACAGACACAACTGTAGGCTATTTGCGCAAGGGATAAGAAGCAGTGCTTGACTTGGGCAAGAGCTCACCGGAGCTGAGTACCGGCACCACCTCTCCTAAAGTCCATGGAGAATAAGAGCACCTCCTCCCAGCTGCCCACTGCACTGAGGCTAAGAAACACTGTCACCACCGATAAATCTACGATAATCGAGAATTTCATTAAGCATTTTTCTACGGCTGGCCATGCTTTCCACCTGGCTACCCCTAACCCGGTCAACAGCTATGCACTCCCCACAGCATCTTGCCCAAGCCTCCCCATTTCTCCTTCAGCCAAATCAAGATAACCGATGTTCTGAAAGAGCTGCAAAATCTGGACCCCTACAAATCAGCTGGGCTAGACAATCTGGACCCTCTCTTTCTAAAATTATCCGCCGCAATTGTTACAACCCCTATTACTAGCCTGTTCAACCTCTAAAGCTGCCGCGGTCATCCCCCTCTTCAAAGGGGGCGACACTCTAGACCCAAACTGTTACAGACCTATATCTATCCTACCCTACCTTTCTAAAGTCTTCGAAAGCCAAGTTAACAAACAGATCACCGACCATTTCGAATCCCACCGCACCTTCTCCGCTATGCAATCTGGTTTCCAAGCTGGTCATGGGTGCACCTCAGCCATGCTCAAGGTCCTAAACGATATCATAACCGCCATCGATAAAAGACAATACTGTGCAGCTGTATTCATCGACCTGGCCAAGGCTTTCGACTCTGTCAATCACCGCATTCTTATCGGCAGACTCAACAGCCTTGGTTTCGCAAATGACTGCCTTGCCTGGTTCACCAACTACTTCTCAGATAGAGTTCAGTGTGTCAAATCGGAGGGCCTGTTGTCCGGACCTCTGGCAGTCTCTATGGGGGTGCCACAGGTTTCAATTCTCGGGCCGACTCTTTTCTCTGTATACATCAATGATGATCTTCTCAACTGTATACATCAATGAACTTGACTTCTCAACTGGCCTACCTGGTTAAATAAAGGTGAAATAAATACAAAATAATGTTCTGTTGCTGGAGCTCCTGTTCCTCTTATAGAATATTAGCTCAAAAGTATTGTTGAGCTCCTGCACCTAATATAAACACTACCAGCACCCAAAATGAGTACCGGAACCTATTTCAGTCCAAGTCAAGCACTGATAAGAAGTAATCAGGAAGCCATAAGACTCCTGAACAGCTAATCAAATGGCTACCCAGACTATTTGCATTGTCGTTGGAGTTTGAGGTGAAGAAAACATTACTTTGAGAAGCTGCACAGGCCATTAGTGGAGGTGCGTTAAGCCAATCAGAAATACTATCAGATCCCCAAATGGGCACATTAATATGCCTACATTTGTGAGCAGGCCAGGTAGCCTATAGGCCTACTTCTATGCGTGTGCGTCCTTACTCAACATTGACAGGGGCGCTCCAAACAAAAGACTGACTAAATTGACAAAACTCGTAAATGTAATGAAATTAACCAAAACTTGTTTCTCACAAGTGTAGCATAGGTTGTGCACTCTGCAAACGATGTGTCCACTCCTACAATGAGAACAGAAAGACCGACTAAATAAACTAAATATAATAATATTGAATGCATTAACAGAAATTACCATAACCAAAGTAACAAACATTGTAGATTACAAATGATAGGAATTAACGGTAAATGTACTACTGGTGATATATGTAATGGGGAATTGATATACATTAACAATCAAACGCAAACAAAAACGATTCACACAATGAAGTTATGAAACAATGAATGTGCACAAATTGTCGGGAGAGAGCGCATTCTGGACTGAGAAGTGCATTATGGTCAATCTGACGTCTGCATTGGCCATGCAGCATTTACGTGATAAGGTCTCAGCAGAAGTCAGGGCAAGAATGGCCTCAGCAGAAATCAGGGCATTCATACGTCTTGCACTTCGCGGAGTAGTACAGAGCTGTTGTCAAGGAAGTGAGTTTGTGTTTTTTACAGGATGTACCACCCCCACCTACTGTCAACCGATCATGTCAATGCAGAGCTATACAGCGCACTCTACATTGTTACAACATTTGGGGGATGAATGGTGATGTAGTACAGAGCTCGATTTGGCCTCTGCATGCCTCTGGAGGCTTCGCAATTGCGTCACACCCTTTATATGGAGCCTCCGACCTCATTTTTGGATCAAGTATTGGCTTTTAGTCTAGGCACAAATATATATACTGCTGGTCTAAAACAATCTCGGGTTGACCAACAGCCTAACGACCAAGCAATCGACCAGTCGGCTAATTGGGGTCAGCCCTGCTTCAGAATGGAAATGGAGTAATTAGTGACAGCCCATCCCAAATCCTGAGATCACTGCACCTGCAGTGTTTCCCCTAGGATTTTCTTCAGCAGCGGTGGCAAAGTTAGCTTGGAATAGTGGGCCTGGCCAATTGTGCAGTCTCCAACCAAAATGTTTTGAGACCGGCCTCTTGGCTACAAGAGAGACAAAGAGCTAATTTCCTGAAATTATATACTTTGCTATGGGCAGAGAGAAAATGATACAGTTTTAAAGCTAGTTTCCTGCAATTCTACACATTTTGACATGGCGTATGCTGTGTTCTTATGCTATCTGAGTGACTCAAGCCTTATAACAAAATTAATGCCATGACATTTTTTTAATTTTAGATTCTCCCTAACGGTCTAGTTTTTATTTTGTGATTGTTAGTTCTCAATGATGTTATTTAAAAATATATAACTCCATTATCTTTTCTACATACTTTATATCTGGTTTTAGTCATTTAAGTTTACACTGAAAACGTTTTATCTAGCACTGCTAAATGAATATAGGGGAAACACTGGCCTGGCATTGTGACGGCCTGTATGTGGAGCTTGTCAAACCAGTCAGGGGAAAGATCACAGCCGCGTACTCGCTTACTCTCCTTCTTGTTGCTCTTTTTAGCGCTCTTTCATGTCGCTATACTTTGCTATTTTTTCTGTCCTCCTACTCAGTTCTGTTTTTCTCTTGTCTTTTTGCTTTCTGTTTCTTTAACCCTTTATATACTACTTCCTGCTTTCTGTCTATTTCTCTCATTCGTGTCTAAAAAGTTATGAATTTTGGATCAACGTGGTGGCTGGCTTGAGCAGTTTTTACTGAAGAATTTCCTATTAATGAGCCAGTGTCTGTAGAGTGAAGCCCTAGACACAAATTTCACTGTTCAATCATGTGCATATTTTTGGCCCCTCTTTTTTAACCACAATGACCACAAATGAGACAGGACAGGAAAAGTGTGTCTGCCTGTAGCGCTTCCAAGTGTGTTTCTGTCACAAGAAGGCTAATAGGCCTAGCATATCATTTTAGAAATGTTTTGATATGCATTTTCTAGCAAATATCCCATTGATAATAGCCTCTCTATGCCTATCTGTGGTTAATGCACATGTAGACTAAGTTATCACAAGTTAGGATCAGCCTTGAATCATCAGTCACATGGGGACAAAAGTGAAGGATCCAGACAGAGAGGGACCTCAGTGTGATCTGTAATGTCTTCCTGTCTAAGTAGCATGAATAGTAGGTGTATTATTTTCGTGGTCAGTTAACATGCAAAGTCACACATGATATCACAGCATAGTTGTACACAGTACAGCAGTATCTGGTCTGATATGTCAGCTGATGAGTGTGTGTTTTTGCCTCAGGTGTTCCAGGCTCATTCGGTTGCCCTAAATGGTAGTGGTCATTTTCATGTAAAAGGACTAGGGCTGTCAAATGATACAAATAATGAATCGCGATTAAGTGCAATTTTTGAATTTGCTCATGTGGACCTAAATAAACCATTTTCCATTTAAAAAGCAGTGTATTGAGTTATAGGCATACTACACTGAACAAAAATATAAACGTAACATGCAACAATTTCAAAGATTTTACTGAAGTACAGTTCATATAAGGAAATCAGTCAATTGAAATAAATTCATTAGGCCCTAACCTATGGATTTCACATGACTGAGAACACAGATATGCGTCTTTTGGTCACATATACCTTAAAAAAAGGTAGGGGTATGGATCAGAAAATTAGTCAGTATCTGGTGTGACCACCATTTGCCTCATGCAGCAGCGCAACACATCTCCTTCACATAGAGTTGATCAGGCTGTTGATTGTGGCCTGTGGAATGTTGACCTACTCCGCTTCATTGACTGTGTGAAGTTGCTGGATATTGGCGGGAACTGGAACACGCTGTCGTACACGTCGATCCAGAGCATCCCAAACATGATCAATGGGGGTTACGTACAGGTCATGGAAGAACTGTGACATTTTCAGCTTACAGGAATTGTGTACAGATCCTTGTGACATAGGTCTGTGTATTATCATGCTGAAACATGAGGTGATGGCGGTGGATCAATGGCACAACAATGGTCCTCAGGATCTCATCACGGTTTCTCTGTGCATTCAAATTGCCATCTATAAAATAAAATTGTGTCCATAGCTTATGCCTGCCCATACCATAACCCCACCGCCTCCATTGGGCACTCTGTTCACAATGTTGACATAGGGCAAACCGCTTGCCCACACAACGCCATACACGCTGTCTGCCATTTGCCTGGTACAGTTGAAACCGGTTATGACACCGAACTGCAGTCAGGTCAAGACTCTGGTGAGAACGACTAGCACGCAGATGGCCTTCCCTGAGACAGTTTCTGACAGTTGGTGCAGAAATTCTTTGGTTGTGCAAACCCACAGTTTCATCAGCTGTCCGGATGGCTGGTCTCAGATGATCCCGCTTGTGAAGAAGCCGGATATGGCGTTCCTGGGCTAGCGTGGTTATACATGGTCTGTGGTTGTGAGGCAGGTTGGACGTACTGCCAAATTCTCTAAAACAACGTTGGAGGCAGCTTATGGTAAAGAAATTAACATTCAATTATCTGGCTACAGCTCTGGTGGACATTCCTGAAGTCAGCACGCCAATTGCACCTGTGTAATGATTATGCTGTTTAATCAGCTTCTTGATATGCCACACCTGTCAGACGGGTGGATTATCTTGGCAAAGGAGAAATGCTCACTAACAGGGATGTAAACAAATTGGGGATGTAAACAAATTTGTGAGAAATAAGCTTTTTATGCATATCAAACATTTCTGGAATCTTTTATTTCATTTCATGAAACATGGGACCAACACTTTACATGTTGGGTTGATATCTTTCTTCATGTTACACTACCGTTCAAAAGTTTGGGGTCACTTAGAAATGTCCTTGTTTTTGAAAGAAATGCAAATTTTTTTGTCCATTAAAATAACATCAAATTGATCAGAAATACAGTGTAAACATTGTTAATGTTGGAAATATTTTAATGGCTGATTTATGAAATATCTACATAGGCATACAGAGGCCCATTATCAGCAACCATCACTCCTGTGTTCCAATGGCACGTTGTGTTAGCTAATCCAAGTTTATCATTTTAAAAGGCTAATTGATCATTAGAAAACCCTTTTGCAATTATGTTAGTACATCTGAAAACTGTTGTTCTGATTAAAGAAACAATAAAACTGTCCTTCTTTAAACTAGTTGACTATCTGGAGCATCAGCATTTGTGTGTTCAATTACAGACTCACAATGGCCAGAAACAAAGAACTTTCTTCTGAAACTTTGTACTCTGGTTAGAGCCAGTTTGCGCAGTTCTGTGAAGGGAATATTACACAGCATTGTACGAGATCTTCAGTTTCTTGGCAATTTCTCGCATGGACTAGCCTTCATTTCTCAGAACAATAATAGACTGACAGGTTTCAGAAGAAAGGTCTTTGTTTCTGGCCATTTTGAGCCTGTAATCGAACCCACAAATGCTGATCCTGCAAATACTCAACTAGTGTGTAGAATAATTCCCAAATATGCGGAGAAGGATATCACATATCTATATAACTTTTGTGTACCTATTCAGGATACATCACCATGAAGAGATTCATTCATATCCATAATTATGCATTTATATGCAGTACAGATCAGGGACCCATGATGAAATTCCTTTACTGCAATTCCGTTACTGGGTGTAAATCCACTTTACTTACTGTAGTTCAAAACCCCAAATATTTTTTTTTCAAATTCAATGTGTCGTGTCATAGCTTACACCCCATTCTTTCTACAGACATTGTTGAATCTTAATTCAGAGCAGATATTTAAGAGTTTTTGGAAAACGTGGACACATAAAAAATGGAGGGAGATTTTACCGAAATTCTGTTATCAAACTTTGCGTCTGCACATTTCTTCCAGTAAATGTCTTCTATGTTAAATGTTCAGTGTAAATGGTTAAAAGTAGTCCTTGAGCATAGAGTTGGTTTGTTAATCTATGAAATCAGTGTTTTTTCTTTGGCATACATTTTAAGTGAAAGAAATCTGTGAGCCAGTGCAATTCCGTTTTTGTGGTATTGCCCTAGTGTGGTTGTGTTGATCAAAGTTGTTCATAGAAACTCAGTGATTATTAGTTAATATCTATTGATTCTTGGACCTCAGTCTGATTCCCTTCTTTGTCCTCCAACCATCACTCAGTTGTTTAAAATATTTTTGACAAAGATCTCGGCTTTTCCTTTAAATTGGTAGTAGCTTTGGATTTGTATATGAGCCTGCATCGTGTAATTCCTTTCAGAATGGTATGCATACAATATGTGACAGTCTTCTTACAGGAAGTAGTGTTAACGCTGAGCACACTTCCTGTGCTGTGATGACTGTCCTGTCACACGAGGGTTGGCGTTGCTGTGAAGTTGTCTGACCTGCCCTCTTTCTTCCTGGAAAGAGCTCCCTCTGGGTTTTGGCAGTGACTCACCCACTGGTTGATTATGGCAGTGAACATCAGGCAAATACTTAGACCACACTAAATTAGGCATTAATGAAAAAGGCTTATTTTTTAACGTTGTCTTTCTAGCAGCTGAAGATTTTCACAAATGCATGTTCTGTTCCTTCCTGTTGAAAATCCACATTTTTAGAATGGTGGATACTTGGTGATCTGAAATGCTGTCAGCTTTTTTCATACCTTGAGTTTAATCAACGCTATCAGCCCTCATATTAAATTTGAAAATTGATATTGGCAACTAACATCATCATTCTATTTGGCATCTGCCACCACCACCTGGTATGCATCAGGACCACTTGAGTTCCATCTCCTGTTGAATCCTCCCCACACGATAGAGGGCCTGAGTGTCTGATTGGCAGCCAGATAGATGAGCTTTGTGGTCTCAATTAAGGCTCACTGATGTCTCTGTCTGCTGCATGTTCACTCGCTGACTTATCTGGCTTTAGTAGTTTCCTATGTTGCTATGATCTCCTGGGGATGGGTTTTGCAGTACTGGTGAGTTATACATGAGTTTGATTGGCATAAGAATGTTGGAATATATATTAGGATAATTGGATCTACACTACATGATCAAAAGTATGTGGACACCTGCTTGTCGAACATCTCGTTCCAAAATCATGGCTCTTAATATGGAGTTGGTCCTCCCTTTTGCTGCTTTAACAGCCTCCACTCTTCTGGGAAGGCATTTTACTAGATGTTGGAACATTGCTGTGTTGACTTGCTTCCATTCAGCCATAAGAGCGTTAGTGAGATTGGGCACTGATGTTGGGCGATTAGGCCTGGCTCGCAGTCGGCATTCCAATTCATTCCAAAGGTGTTCGATGGGGTTGAGGCCAGGGCTCTGTGCAGGCCTGTCAAGTTCTTCCACCCCGATCTCGACAAACCATTTCTGTATGGACCTCACTTTCCTGTTTCAGCATGACAATGCTTCTATGCACAAAGGGCCTTCCCCAAACTGTTGCCACAAAGTTGGAAGCACAGAAACGTCTAGAATGTCATCGTTTGCTGTAGCATTAAGATTTCCCTCTGGAACTAAGGGGCCTAGCCCGAACCATGAAAAACAGCCCCAGACCATTATTCCTCCTCCTCCAAACTTTACAGTTGGCAGTATGTATTGGGGCAGGTAGCGTTCTTCTGGCATCCGCCAAATCCAGATTCGTCCGTCGGACTGCCAAGTGTGTGATTCATCACTCCAGAGAATGCGTTTCCACTGCTCTAGAGTCCAATGTCTGCGAGCTTCCCACCATTCCAGTTGACACTTGGCATTGCACATGGTGATCTTAGGCTTAGGTGCGGCTGCTTGGCCATGGAAAACCATTTCATGAAGCTCTCGACGAACAGTTCTAGTGCTGACGTTGCTTCCAGAGGCAGTTTGGAACTCGGTAGTGAGCGTTGCAACCGAGGACAGATGTGTCCCATTCTGTGAGCTTGTGTGGCCTACCACTTCGCGGTGAGCCATTGTTGCTCCTAGACGTTTCCACTTTACAATAACAGCACTTACAGTTGACCGGGGCAGCTCTAGCAGGGCAGGAATTTGACGAACTGACTTGTTGGAAGGGTGGCATCCTATGACGGTGCCACGTTGAAAGTCACTGAGCTCTTCAGTAAGGCCATTCAACTGCCAATTTTGCTATGGCGATTGCATGGCCGTGTGCTCGATTTTATACACCTGTCAGCAACAGGTGTGGCTGAAATAGCCAAATTCACTCATTTGAACTGGTGTCCACATACTTTTGTATATATAGTGTATGTTTTCAAGAGGGTTCTGAGTAAACCGATATTGGAAGGCCTATAGAAAAAGATCAATAACATTATTTATCATGTTGCGTGTTCTACACATTTTCCTTCCCAAGAAAATTGCAAGAAATTACCGGGCTTCCTGATATTCCCGTTCAAAGTGCATATGCTATTTAAAAGCATATAATACCTGCAAATTTTGTCATTGTTGATGTTTCCTAGTTTTAACAGGCCTATGAAGCACTGTTGGCCGATTGGTCAAATGTTATGAGGTTATTACAGTCTAGTGAAAAATTACAATTTGTTTTAGCCTACCTTTGTTACCATATGAAATGCGATTAAAGGTTGCATGTAGTTTCACCATAAACAATGCGTGCACTTTGAATTAAGGACGACTTTGTGTAAGTAAATACGGTAAGCTACAACAATGTGCGCACACACGCACAAACACACACACACACCCTGAGTGTTGATTATTGATTATGCAGAGAGCAGACAATGCCGAAGGAAGACCGATTTAGACATTGCTTGCATATCATTTCCATTTCACATCATGCTGTTCAAAGAAATAATGTATTATAATTTACCGGTTTCTCACAATTATTTATCCCAGGAAAGGGGAGTGGGTTTGGATGGAAAATCCCAGTAAATTTTGGTAACCCAGCTCCAACCATTAAACCCTATTCTTGACTGATGTGTTGTATTCCTGTCTGTTACAGCTCTTCAGTGTCTGGATGCTGTTAAGCCGTGTGTGAACAATGCTACGTGTGCCACCTTCACCAACGGGACAGGGTACTGCAGGTAAGACTGGCTTGGCTGAGGAGGAACCCCTCAGCTGATTGTTGAGTCCAGGACTAACCCAACCCAAGGGATAAATCAAACCCCATCTTTCCACAGGCACAGGGAACACTGACTAATACCAATACTGAGAGCACCACCAAAATATATACTTATACCTCCAAAGAGATCTCGGGGGATCTCCCAAGTTGTTGTTGCCAAATTAATAAAGACTCTGCCACTGTATTCAATGGTATCACTATCATTCACTGTCTAAATCCAGATAGGGTATTGCTTTTTAATGTTGGGGAATTCCACATTAACAGAGTGATGCTGAGACTGACTTTTCACTTTAAAATGTATGTGAAACAGAAACCAATGATTGCAAAGTTAAACAATTTCCACATAAAATTGAACAAAAACACATTTACTTTAAGAACAGTGCAGATGCAAAGTTTGATAACAGAATACCGGCACGAACAGCACCAACCGTCATTCTGTTACCAAACTTTGCATCTGCACTGTTCTTCAAGTTCTTCTCTTAACACAGGGGTCCCCCAGGGGTGTGTCCTCAGCCCTCTGCAGTACACCATGTTCACTCACGACTGTGTGGCTTTGTATGACACCAACTCTATCATTATGACCATCCTGTGTCACTTTACTTGGACTACAAAAATACACTTTATGAAACTGTCAATAAGCATTATGACCAGCATAATCATATAAGCTAGATAGGCCTATCACATACATGTCCTTATGTCAATCATCAGTCAAAAAGAGGGTGTCTTGTCCTACTCCTGAAATGTGCATTAGGGTAGGTGCATGTCTGACATCAATGTGAGCGCAATTACAATGATAATTTAATATGGTAAATTTCAGAAAATTGTATATAACATAAACATACTGTTGACAAGTAGGTTATGGTGTAATGGAATGTTTTGCCTTGTGAGTTTTGACACTCTTATGTAGGTGTCATAACCAGCCATAAAATAATGCAATATATCTCACAACAGGTCTAAATATATGTTGTGACAGTGTTAGGACCATATTATGACAGGTTATGTCAGCTGTTATGACATAATGACATGGTATTGACCGTGTCATAACGTGTTAGGAGGCTGGATGTCAAGTAAAGTGCTACCTAATTTTAATTGGAAATTGTTAAGTACTCCTTTTGCATAAACAAACCATACAACTTTAACTTTGCAATCATTGGTTTTTATTTGACATACATTTTACAGTGAAACATCTGAGTCTGTGTCACTCTGTTACCATGGAATTGCCATGTTCTGTAAAGGTCTGTAGTTATTTAGGTTTGTCATGGCATAGGCCTAAGCCTAATTCCTTTGAAAGTGCTTGTAATTATGACCTTAGCAGAGAAAGAACAGATACTCCCAATATGATCACCAATTATGGAAGCACACAGCTGGGTCATAAGCCTATTACGTTTCATTTAATGGTATGTGAATCACACTCTGTTTCTGTTCCCAAACCTGTGGAATCTGAAAGGTGTGCTGCTTTCAAAATAAATAGAAAACATCTAGGCTATAATCAATGTTTGCAAATACACTACATGACCAAAAGTATGTGGACACCTGCTCGTCAAACATCTCATTCCAAAATCATGGGCATTAATATGGAGTTTGTCCCCCCCTTTGTTGCTATAACAGCCTCCACTCTTCTGGGAAGGCTTTCCACTAGATGTTGGAACATTGCTTTGGGGACTTCGATGGGGTTGAGGTCAGGGCTCTGTGCAGGACAGTCAAGTTCTTCCACACCGATCTCGACAAACAATTTCTGCATGGACCTCGCTTTGTGCACGGCGGCATTGTCATGCTGAAACATTAAAGGGCCTTCCCCCAAACTGATGAGACAAAGTTGGAATCACAGAATCGTCTAGAATGTCATTGTATGCTGTAGTGTTAAGATTTTCCTTCACTGGAACTAAGGGGCCTAGCCTGAACCATGAAAAACAGCCCCAGATCATTATTCCTCCGCCACCAAACTTTACAGTTGGTGCTATGCATTGGGGCAGGTAGCATTCTTTTGGCATCTGTCAAACCCAGATTTGTCCATTGGACTGCCAGATTGTGAAGCGTGATTCATCACTCCAGAGAATGCGTTTCCACTGCTCCAGAGTGCAATGGCGGCGAGCTTTACACCACTTCAGCCGACGCTTGGCATTGCGTATGGTGGTCTTAGGCTTGTGTATGCGGCTGCTCGGCCATTAAAATCCATTTCACGAAGCTTCCGACGAACAGTTCTTGTGCTGACGTTGCTTCCAGAGGGAGTTTGTAACTCGGTAGTGAGTGTTGCAACCGAGGACAGACGATTTTTACGAGCTACGCACTTCAGTACTCTCCGGTCCCTTACTGGGATCTTGTGTGGCCTACCACGTTGTGGCTGAGCCATTGTTGATCCTAGACATTTCCACTTCACAATAACAGCAGTTACAGTTGACCGGGGAAGCTCTAGCAGGGAAGAAATCTGACCAACTGACTTTTTGGAAAGGTGGCATTCTATGACGATGCTACGTTGAAGGCCATTCTACTTTCAATGTTTGTCTATGGCTGTGTGCTCGATTTTATACACCTGTCAGCAACGGGTGTGGCTGAAATAGCCGAATCTACTAATTTGAACTGGTGTCCACATACTTGTGTGTATATATAGTGTATGTTACTCTACAGGTGTAGGGAGTCCATTGTGTGTCCTCCCCTGGTCTAGAACATGACACTGACCTTGAACTTGGTGTAGCTTTTTACCATCAGTGGTTGTAATGAGAACGACTAGGAGGATAAGGGAGCCGAAGGAAAATAACACTGAACTTGAGTCAAACACACTGGTTTTAAGGGTGACTATTGAGTAACTGGCATTGACTGCCCCAGAGGGAAGTTTCAACATTCAAGTTTGTCCCTCTTCTCTATTATCTAAAAATATAAATGTACTCCTTTGTCCCATATTGAATGTCTATGATGATAACGGTAGCAGCAGAGTATGTGAAGGCTGAGGGGCCTGGCAGCGGGCTGCGCCTCCTGAAGAGAGGAGTCTTTCAGTCCAAGGCCAGTCAGGTGACCGAGAGCAGGGCAACTGTTAGACTGATTAACCAATCAGTCTATGTGCCGTCGTCACACAGGCACGGCTCCTTCCCGCCGACCGACCTCAAAAGAGTCATTGTGTGAAAATCCCATTATGTGTTTATTAGACTTCTAACATATTAAAAGGCAAGCAGTGAAAAATAAACAGTGACCTTCCATTCCCCCTCAAGACGTGTAATTATGGACTGTAGAGCAGCCCAGGGGTGAGAGAGATAATTATGATGACTACTGTTGTGTTGACATGCTGTCTTTTGGACAAGGCTGGACACCGGCAGGGGACGAGGGAGGCAGGCTGAAATGTGCTCGAAGATGGATTGATGGCTGCCCGTTGGCTTTTGTGCAAATGGAACAGGAGGATACAGAGAAGGGAACAGGAGGATACAGGAGGATACAGGGAAAGACAGGAGGATACAGAGAAGGGAACAGGAGGATACAGAGAAGGGAACAGGAGGATACAGAGAAGGGAACAGGAGGATACAGAGAGGGAACAGGAGGATACAGAGAAGGGAACAGGAGGATACAGAGAAGGGAACAGGAGGATACAGGAGGATACAGGGGAGGAACAGGAGGATACAGAGAAGGGAACAGGAGGATACAGAGAAGTGAACAGGAGGATACAGAGAAGGGAACAGGAGGATACAGGAGGATACAGCAAAGGGAACAGGAGGATACAGAGAAGGGAACAGGAGGATACAGAAAAATACAGGGAAGGAACAGGAGGATACAGAGAGGGAACAGGAGGATACAGGAGGATACAGAGAAGGGAACAGGAGGATACAGAGAGGGGAACAGGAGGATACAGAGAAGGGAACAGGAGAATACAGGAGGATACAGCGAAGGGAACAGGAGGATACAGAGAAGGGAACAGGAGGATACAGGAGAATACAGGGAAGGAACAGGAGGATACAGGAGAATACAGAGAAGGGAACAGGAGGATACAGAGAAGGGAACAGGAGGATACAGGAGGATACAGAGAAGGGAACAGGAGGATACAGAGAAGGGAACAGGAGAATACAGGAGGATACAGCGAAGGGAACAGGAGGATACAGGAGGATACAGGGAAGGAACAGGAGGATACAGAGAAGGGAACAGGAGGATACAGGAGGATACAGAGAAGGGAACAGGAGGATACAGAGAAGGGAACAGGAGGATACAGAGAAGGGAACAGGAGAATACAGAGAAGGGAACAGGAGGATACAGAGAAGGGAACAGGAGGATACAGGAGAATACAGAGAAGGGAACAGGAGGATACAGAGAAGAGAACAGGAGGATACAGGAGGATACAGCGAAGGGAACAGGAGGATACAGGAGAATACAGAGAAGGGAACAGGAGGATACAGGAGAATACAGAGAAGGGAACAGGAGGATACAGGAGGATACAGGAAAGGAACAGGAGGATACAGGAAAATACAGAGAAGGGAACAGGAGGATACAGGGGAATACAGAGAAGGGAACAGGAGGATACAGAGAAGGGAACAGGAGAATACAGGAGGATACAGGAGAATACAGAGAAGGGAACAGGAGGATACAGGAGGATACAGGAGGATACAGCGAAGGGAACAGGAGGATACAGGAGAATACAGAGAAGGGAACAGGAGGATACAGGAGAATACAGAGAAGGGAACAGGAGGATACAGGAGAATACAGAGAAGGGAACAGGAGGATACAGGAGAATACAGAGAAGGGAACAGGAGGATACAGGAGAATACAGAGAAGGGAACAGGAGGATACAGGAGAATACAGAGAAGGGAACAGGAGGATACAGAGAAGGGAACAGGAGGATACAGGAGAATACAGAGAAGGGAACAGGAGGATACAGGAGAATACAGAGAAGGGAACAGGAGGATACAGAGAAGGGAACAGGAGGATACAGGAGAATACAGAGAAGGGAACAGGAGGATACAGAGAAGGGAACAGGAGGATACAGAGAAGGGAACAGGAGGATACAGGAGAATACAGAGAAGGGAACAGGAGGATACAGAGAAGGAGATAGGGGCACATTCAGCTGATGCTTAGTAATGCTTTTTCATTGAGGTGACACCCAAGCATTCCTCTGTCTATCTTTTTGCTTACTGGGAACGTATGAGAGAGTTGAGTCTGGGAGGGAGAGGCTGGCTGGCTGGCTGGCTGGCAGAGCAGAGCAGAGTCTGGGAGGGAGGGGCTGGCCGGCTGGCAGAGTCTGGGAGGGAGAGGCTGGCTGGCTGGCTGGCAGAGTCTGGGAGGGAGAGGCTGGCTGGTTGGCAGAGCAGGGTGTGTTTCAGCTGTTGGACCGGTGGGACTACAAACCTTCAGCCAGGGTGTGTGAAAGAGGCGTGTGTCACCGCTGTGTGTTTTGTGTGTCGCCTGTCTGTTGAGCCGGAGCCCAAGTGAACCTATGTGTCACAGCACAGTGTTGATCTTAACATTTAGAAAACATAAGCTACGCTAGACCAATAAGGCCCAAAGAGAATGGCCGTTGGATGATATTCCTGTTTTTAGGAACATTCACAAGATACTAGAGCCTAGTACCTGAGAACAGCAACCCTAGGGCGAGAGTGATGGCATCCAAACCTTTTTTCTTTGCTGAACAAAATCCCTTTGTCTACTGCAGTGCCATGGTGCAAACTGATTATTTCTCCTCTCGCTCTCTTGCTCTCCCTTTCTTTTCTGGCTAGAGAGTTTAGTGTGTAGTTTGTTTGACCTGACAAGTAGAATTTGCCTTGGGGCAGAGGGAGGGAGAAAGAGAGAGTAAAGAAAGGAGGATGTCTCTAGCAGTAATTTGAGGAGAGTATCTCAGAGCAGACTCGTCGCTGATGAGCGGTGGGGAGGGGGGAGAGAGATTAGCCTGTCACTGCCCCTCGCTCATCACTCTGTCTGTCAGTCATCTCTCAGTCTGCCGGGCTAGATGCCTCTGGACACAATTTATCTGGCTTCTTAATCCTTTGCTCTCTCCCTCAATTTATCTCCCTTTTCATTATTCTCACCATCTTCTCCCTTTCTTTTCATTTAACCCCTCCACCCTACTTTTTGTATCTCTGTCTCAGTCCCTCAATCACTCTGTTACCCCTTGTCTTTGTCCCACTGACTTAACCTTACCCCCTTTCTACATGTCTGTCAGTCCTCTTTCATCCTAGGCTTTCCCTGCAGAGAGCCATGATGTGATTTCCTATCCCAATGGAGCATCATACTGCCTCAGGTGAAACAGGAGAGAACCAGAAACTCTAGCAGTAAGGAGGGAGAGCAAAGTGGAGGAGCACTGCTTTAGCTCAATCACTTCCTCACTCCTTTCACTGCACTCTACTCCATACCTCTACTCCACTCCAGCAGACTAGCAAGCACACAGCCGCAGTAGCTGATAACACACACACACACTTGAGTGGCCAGGCAAACACATGACCAAAACCTAAGTCAATAAAACCCTGTGATTTTGAAGAAACAAACCCAAGGCGTTGATTTTTCTCTTCATAGTCTCGAGTCATCACAGTCCTCTTACCCACCACAGCTCAACTAGATGCATTGATAGTGTGGAACCACACAGATTAGAGGCTAAAGCCAGGCCCAAGGGCACCTTGAGACTAGGGAGTGGCTGGCCTGGCACTGGGACAGTCAAGCAGGGAAAGAGCTGAAGTGTGGCTGGCATAGAGGGCTAGGAAGAGGTCTGCCGGTGGGGGTGTTGGTGGATGTTAGGGAGGGGTATGACTGGGGGCTGTGTGTATGGTCTATGGGAAGGTTCAGAACGGGGTGGAGACGAGACCATTCATCATTGCCAACTCTTGTCAACATGGCCCGCTAGCCAAGAGGGACTGTCCCTTTTGAGGGTGTGTGTTTGTTCCTGCCACACACACATGCACACACACACACGCACCCCCACCCCCCACCCCCCACATGTCCACACACCCACTCTCACCCTCAAAGGGAGGAAGCCTTACAGAATAGTGGGGAATATAACAACCAGATTCTAAACCCACAAGACACTGCAGTGACAAGTGGAACTCTGTGACAAAGATCTGTGGTGATAATGACAATAATGAAGAGGTGATGCCACTCTGAAGCCATCCCACTGTGGTCTCATGTCCCATCTATGAAGCCAGTACAGTTAAGCTGGGCTAACCATGTGAAGTTTAAAATGAGAACCGTTTCAAAGGCCCAGTGGTTGTATGACCTCAATGAAATATGTAGGCCTGCTAGACCTTAATAACTAAACAACACCACACAACAGAGGAAAGCAGATGGAGCATACAGACTCAAAATGGATTCTTCCTTCTGTCTGTCAGATCTTGATTCTTTTGGAGTGTGCTTTTAAATACAGTTTGCTATTTTACCACACAGCCCAACATTGGACTCCACCCTCCAACAGTCTCTTTTTCTCTCCTCTCTTCCTCCTTTCATTCCCTCTCCCGTCTCTCCGCAACCCACCCTTTTTCTCTCTCTATTAATTACTTTCCATTCGCACCCCTCCCCCTTTCACCCCCATCACTCGTGTTGTTTTTGCAGCCTTTCTTTCTTCTCTTTATGAAAATAGGTTAAAGCTGAAGCTGAACGAGACCGAGTGTTTGCTTCCAAAAATACCACTCTGACATGTCTTCTGAGTAAAGAGCATAGAATGCAGTGAGCAAAAAGGAATGGGAGAGTTTTATTGTAAAGAAGCCAAGAAAGAAAAGCAATACTTTTTCTATTATGCCCATGGTGTCCTATAGCCTAGATCAGGTGTGTTAACCACACGGTCCCCCAAGGACGATTCTGTGATTCAATTTTTACAGCTAGGAAATATAGCACATTTTCAGTGTGAACCTCCAGACCTCATTGAATACCGAATGTGGCCCCCGGGGAAATGAGTTTGACACCCCTTGCCTAGATCTTCTAAAAAGAGGCACACATCTCCCAATATTTTCAACCTACACCATCATTTTTGGTTTTGAATTGTTACTTTCTACTGTAGAATATATACTACATACTTGCACCAGAGAGTCCACCTACGCTCCAGTCCAACCAGCCAAAGCGAATGAGGCGAGTGTGAAATGTGAACAGGAACTCTGTTTGTACAGCCCAGTCAGTGTCTGATGGCCAGAGGGAGAGAGGAGAGGAGGAGGGCATGACAGAACGATTAGGCATTAGTGAGCGGGCGGGAATAAATGAGAGCGTTAGAGAGGCGAAATCCTCCCCTCAGCCCTCACCCACGCCCCAGTGGACAGGACCGGGAGAGGTCAGCCATCGGAGAGCCAGAGGTAGAGTGAGAGTGAGAGGGAGAGGGAGAGGGGGTGCAGGGACTGGACGGGGGCCTCTAATGTGAACCAGCTGTAGAAACCTGACACCACGAGAAGAGGGAGGAAAGCTGCAGGGAACTGAACTGAGAGAAGGAAACAGGGAGGGAAAGAAAAATCCCACATTGAGGATAACAAAGAATCCTATAGATGAGTTTGGCTGCAGAACCTCTGGGTTATTCCTGAAAGTAGAGCTGACTACAGTCTAGCTATGTGGTGAGGAGCAGTCTGGACCGTATTTGACTGAAGGGCTTTGTGCATGATTTATACCATTTATTTTTTTGTTCAAGTTCAACATTTTTTATTTGTTCAACATTTCAGTGAACAGACTCCACAGGCCAACATGTTTTGTTGTATTATATACACTGAGTATATCAAATATTAGGAAACACCTTCCTAATATTGAGTCGCACCCCTTTTGCCCTCAGAACAGCCTCAATTCGTCAGGACATGAACTCTACAAGGTGTTGAAAGCGTTTCACAGGGATGCTGGCCCGTGTTGACTCTAATGCTTCCCACAGTTGTGTCCAGTTGATTGAATGTCCTTTGGGTGGTGGACAATTCTTGATGGAAACGGTTGAGTGTGGAAAAACCCAGCAGTGTTGCAGTTCTTGATACACTCAACTGTGTGCCTGGCACGTATTACCATACTCCGTTCAAAGGCACTTAACTATTTTGTCTTGCCATTTACCCTCTGAATGGCACACACACAATCCATGTCTCAATTGATTTAAGGCTTAAAAATCCTTCTTTAATCTGTCTCCTCCCCTTCATCTACACTGATTGAAGTGGATTTAACAGATGACATCAATAAGGGATCATGGCTTTCACCGGATTCACCTGGTCAGTCTATGTCATGGAAAGAGCAGGTGTTCCTAATGTTTTGTACACTCAGTGTATGTAATTTTAGGTCCTCTCCCATAATAGTAATGATGTGTGTCATGCACAGCCTTGTTCTTCTGTTGCAAGGGGTAGGTACTGATTTGGTTAGGGGCAATATTATACTGAACAAAAATTTAAGTGCAGCATGCAACAATTTCAAAGAGAGTTACAGTTCATATAAGGAAATCATTCAATTGAAATAAAATCTGGTGTGACCACCATTTGCCTCATGCAGTGCGACACATCTCCTTTGCATAGAGTTGATCAGGCTGTTGATTTTGGCCTGTAAAATGTTGTCCCACTGCTCTTCAATGGCTGTGAGAAATTGCTGGATATTGGCGGGAACTGGAACACGCTGTCCTCCAAATCAATCTAGAGCATCCCAAACATGCTCAATTGAGGACACGTTTGGTGAGTATGCTGGCCATGGAAGAACTGTGTACAGATCCTTGCAACATGGGGCTGTGCATTATCATGCCGGAACATGAGGTGATGGCGGCGGATGAATGGTACGACAATGGGCCTCAGGATCTCGTCATGGTATCTGTGCATTCAAATTAACATCGATAAAATGCAATTGTGTTCGTTGTCCGTAGCTTAGGCCTGCCCATACCATAACCACCATGGGACACTCTGTTCACAATATTGACATCAGCAAATCATCAACAACAATGCCATACATGTGGTCTGCGGTTGTTAGGCAGGTTGGATGCTCTGACAAATTCTCTACAACTATGTTGTAGGCGGCTTATGGTAGAGAAATGAACATTAAATTCTCTGGCAACAGCTCTGGTGGACATTCCTGCAGTCAGCATGCCAGTTGCATACTTCCTCAAAATTTGAGACATCTGTGGGATTGTGTTGTGTGACACAACTGCACATTGTAGAGTAGCCTTTTATTGTCCCCAGCATAAGGTGCACCTGTGCAATGATCATGCTGCTTAATCAACTTCTTGATATGCCACACCTGTCAGGTGGATGGATTAGGAGAAATGCTCGGTAACAGGGATGTAAACAAATTTGTGCACAACATTTTAGAGAAATAAGCTTTTTGTGTGTATGGAACATTTCTGGGATCTTTTATTTTCACTCATGAAACATAGGACCAACACTTTACATGTTGCGTTTATATTTTTGTTCAGTGTATATTGAATAGAGCACAAAACCCTGAAGGACAACTATGTATCGCTGACGCTGTGACATTTCATTTTGTCAACACCGGTTTGATAATCCCAATTTAATTCAATCAAACTTATGTCATCTTTCTTTCAACACTGGTGAATTTCAGACAGATTTTTCAAATAAGTGCACATTAGTTTATAGCCATCTACACAGTAAAATATATTGTTCCCTTTAATCATACAGTATAGGTCTTACTGCTGAAACATAAAACGAATACTAACGTGGACATGGTCGGCTTTGTTTGACAGGCTGCTAATGTGATCTATGTCTGGGGGAGCAGGGGCTGTGTCATCATTCTTTCAGAGGGTTGAGAGGTTGTCATGGAGTAGAGGGGAGTGTAAATTCCCAGGTCATTAGTATTGTTGCGATACCTCTTAGTACAGCCTGTCGATGGTGTGGATAGTGTTACTGGAGAGAAGTGCTGAGACAGGGAGGAGACAAGATGGAGGGATGGGGAGGAGTTCTGGGGAGGTAGCTATGCCTGTGGAGCATGTCCAATCGGAGAGAGGTGAGGTGAAGAAGTCTGTGTCACAGCTCTTTGAAGATCTGTTTTCCTTGTCTTTCTAGAGGTTGTGTGTGTGTGAAACAACAAGTGTGTTAAAACAGGTGTGTGAACCCTCGGACTGTGTGATGAGTACTTGGGTGAAGACAACACTTACACACTTTCTATTGATCTATTCTGGGCTTCTCTCTGTCATTGATCATGACAGCCGGAGTTTCCCATGCTCTCTCAACCTAATATTTTCAAGCTGCGTTTAGTGCAGAATAAATATAGTACTGTGAGACTTCATTTAAAAAAAAATTCTATCTCCATTTCAAAAGATTCAAATTATTCTAATTTACTGTGCTCCTGCATATTTGTCCGTCAATTATCTGCGAAAAAAATAAATATATTACCAGTTTGAAAAGGTAACTGTGTGTATGGGGGGTGAGATGTGAAAAGGTAACTGTGTGTATGGGGGGGGTGAGATGTGAAAAGGTAACTGTGTGTATGGGGGGGTGAGATGTGAAAAGGTAACTGTGTGGATGGGGGGGGTGAGATGTGAAAAGGTAACTGTGTGTATGGGGGGTGAGATGTGAAAAGGTAACTGTGTGTATGGGGGGGTGAGATGTGAAAAGGTAACTGTGTGTATGGGGGGGTGAGATGTGAAAAGGTAACTGTGTGTATGGGGGGGTGAGATGTGAAAAGGTAACTGTGTGTATGGGGGGGGTGAGATGTGAAAAGGTAACTGTGTGTATGGGGGGGGGGTGAGATGTGAAAAGGTAACTGTGTGTATGGGGGGGGTGAGATGTGAAAAGGTAACTGTGTGTATGGGGGGGTGAGATGTGAAAAGGTAACTGTGTGTATGGGGGGGTGAGATGTGAAAAGGTAACTGTGTGTATGGGGGGGTGAGATGTGAAAAGGTAACTGTGTGTATGGGGGGGTGAGATGTGAAAAGGTAACTGTGTGTATGGGGGGGTGAGATGTGAAAAGGTAACTGTGTGTATGGGGGGGTGAGATGTGAAAATGTAACTGTGTGTATGGGGGGGGGAGATGTGAAAAGGTAACTGTGTATATGGGGGGGTGAGATGTGAAAAGGTAACTGTGTGTATGGGGGGGTGAGATGTGAAAAGGTAACTGTGTGTATGGGGGGTGAGATGTGAAAAGGTAACTGTGTGTATGGGGCGGTGAGATGTGAAAATGTAACTGTGTGTATGGGGGGGTGAGATGTGAAAAGGTAACTGTGTGTATGGGGGGGTGAGATGTGAAAAGGTAACTGTGTGTATGGGGGGGTGAGATGTGAAAAGGTAACTGTGTGTATGGGGGGTGAGATGTGAAAAGGTAACTGTGTGTATGGGGGGGTGAGATGTGAAAAGGTAACTGTGTGTATGGGGGGGTGAGATGTGAAAAGGTAACTGTGTGTATGGGGGGGTGAGATGTGAAAAGGTAACTGTGTGTATGGGGGGGGTGAGATGTGAAAAGGTAACTGTGTGTATGGGGGGGTGAGATGTGAAAAGGTAACTGTGTGTATGGGGGGTGAGATGTGAAAAGGTAACTGTGTGTATGGGGGGGTGAGATGTGAAAAGGTAACTGTGTGTATGGGGGGTGAGATGTGAAAAGGTAACTGTGTGTATGGGGGGGTGAGATGTGAAAAGGTAACTGTGTGTATGGGGGGGTGAGATGTGAAAAGGTAACTGTGTGTATGGGGGGGTGAGATGTGAAAAGGTAACTGTGTGTATGGGGGGGTGAGATGTGAAAGGCTGTGTTTGTGTTCCTATCGTCTGTACCTGAGCCTTCTCAGGGAGGTAGGTGTGGTTGCCTGTATCTGTGAGGCAGCAGTTCACTCTATGGCTGAGAGTCCCTCGACAATGTGTCGGCAGTGTGCCAGACACACACACACACTCAGCAGCACTGAGGCGCAAAAGGCCCCTGAGACAGTGTCTGTCTAGAGCAGGGTGACTGACCACTGATGATGCTTCAACATCAGTCTCTGACCACAACCAGCAGATAGCACTTAAGAAAATACAGACACAACCAAGACAAAATACCAGACTTAAATACACACACGTCTAGCTGACTACAGTACAAATTACACTGCCAAATAGAAAGAGTCAAACTGAGAGGGAAATGTCAGACTGAGAGAAGCGGAAAGTGAAAGTAGGGGGTGGTGGGACAGGGGTAGGTCATAGAACGGGTGGAGTGCAGGTTTTCATTTTTCCTCTTGTGCAATATTGTAATTCCCTCTGTGCTGTTCGTCATGTGGTTAAATCACTTTACAGAGAGAGAAGAAAAGAGAAATGTATTCCCTATGTCTTGTGACCTAGCAAACACACACACACACACACACACACACACACACTCACACACTCACACACACACACACAGACACACAGGTTCCAAGTGCTTGTCCAACTCCACATACGATTGTTCTTGTTTTTAGTTTTTGCCACTTGGGTAACTTCCATGTAAAACCACCTCGTCACATCCTTCTGCTTTTTGATATGTCAAAAACCTGACCTTGCTGTCACCCTTTCAGTTCTTTTCAAATGTCTTAGCTCCAGCGAAATTAACATGAATAGTCCAAATAGTATTTTCCCTGTATGAATCACACACACCCTCTCCAACATAAGATTCTCACACTATGACATGTACTGTCCACTATTACTGCTTCTCTTTCTCTTTGATGTATAGTGTTTGTTGTGTAGGTTTCTATAGCTGATAACGTGCTGTCTTTAATGTAGTCGCTAGCTGTGAAAACTCCTATTGTCCTCTGTCTACAGGTGTGCCGCAGGCTTCCTGGGTGAGTACTGCCATCACAAAGACCCGTGTCATCCTGGTTACTGTCTGAATGGAGGGAACTGCTCAGTGGCTGTGTTGGGCATCCCGGGCAGTCCCACCTGCTCCTGTCCCCTGGGCTACACCGGGCAGCACTGTCAGACCCCCCAGAACTCCACCTGCTATCCCAACAACCCTTGTGCCAACAGAGGAGTCTGCACCCTGCTCTCCCTCGACAAGTACAAGTGCCAGTGTGCTCACGGATGGACAGGTCAGCTCCTCTCTGACTCAAAAGTACTACTGTACAGTCCATTCCTGACAAGTGCTGTGCAGTTCACTAGTCCAAATCCCAATACATTATTTCCACTATTCGTCATATGTTTGGTACACGTGTTCAGGACAGTTCTTAGCCTTTGCTTTGATCAGAACTCTGTACTGTATGTTGTGGTCATGATACGTAACCAAGGTTACAAGGACATGAGGCTCTGTTTCCCCTATTTTTCTGTTATATAACCTTATATAAGCCCACTCATCTCTCTCCCTGTGCATCCAGACATACGATGTGAGCGTGTGGACACCTGTCTACCAGGACCCTGTGCTAACGGAGGCACCTGCAGCTCTCTGTCCGGGGGCAAGTTCAGCTGTACCTGTCCTGCAGGCTACTGGGGTCCCCGCTGCCTCAATGACACTGACGAGTGTGCTGCCTCCGCCCCGGTGTGTCAGAACCAAGGGACGTGTGTCAACACCCCCGGCTCCTACAGATGTAACTGCGCCCCCGGGTTCACCGGCCGCCACTGTGAGACCCCCTACATCCCCTGCACCCCCTCGCCCTGCCTCAACGGGGGCACGTGTCGCCAGACTTCTGAGACCAGCTACTGGTGCCACTGCCTGCCAGGTGAGAGAGAGCGAGGAAAGGAAAGAAAGAAAATAACGAGAGAAAGGCTTCATGAGGCCTGCATGCATGCAGCATATTGTTGCAATCAATGTTTGAGGTGCAAGCACTAGAATCCTGCTGGCGCTGTAACACTATTCACCATGTATTAAAACCCTACTGTACCCAGCAGAGCTTTATGGGCACAACAATCAAGCACTGTCAACCATAGCCCATGTTATCTGTTTACAATATAACTTGTTATCACTATGATAACTGATACATGATATGACAGAGGTTGCCAGCCAGATTGATAGCAGTGAAATATCATTCCTATTTTTGACACTCTCATGGCAGGTTTCAATGGGACTAACTGTGACAACAACATAGACGACTGCCCCGACCATCACTGCCGAAATGGAGGGACCTGCATGGATGGCGTCAATACCTACAATTGCAAATGTCCCCCGGAATGGACTGGTAAGTATAAAGATAGTCTATGATTTTTTTCTGTTTGTCTTTTTTCTTCTTTGTTTCAGTTTCTGTCTTTTGTTCAGTGTCTGTGTTTCTGTGTCTGTCTGTGGTTTCTCTCTGTGTCTAAATGGGGGACTTATTTCTACTCTAGTCTCACGTGTCCAACTCTCTTCCCCCAACCCCCTACAGGTCAGTCCTGTACAGAGGATGTGGATGAGTGTCGCCTGCAGCCCAACACGTGTCAGAACGGAGGGACCTGCAGCAACATCCAGGGCAGCTACACCTGTGTGTGTGTCAACGGCTGGAGTGGCCTGGACTGCTCTGAGAACATAGATGACTGTGCTACGGCTGCCTGCACCAAGGGCTCCACCTGTATCGATCGTGTGGCATCCTTCCTCTGTGTCTGCCCCTATGGAAAGACAGGTGGGGACAAACAGCCTGTCTGCTGCGTAGATATATACAGCTGTCTCATATAGACTGATCAATGGATAAGTAGAAAGATAGTGTATTAATCCCCAAGGGGAATCTATAAGCACAGAAAACACACAGGCTAAGTGACCGTTGAATATTCCCTGCCAGGTTTGCTGTGCCACGTGAACGATGCCTGCATCAGTAGTCCGTGCCGGGACGGGGCGCAGTGCGACACCAACCCCATCAACGGCATGTTCAACTGCAACTGTGCCCCAGGCTACAAGGGAAGCACCTGCAACGACGACATCAACGAGTGCATCATTGGTGAGGGACAGATCAAAGCACATGATACCCAAAGTGTTTTGCGATTAGACTATACAGACTATTCTGTAAGAAGTATCCTTCCTCTCTGTTTGGTACTTTCTGTACTCCTTTATAGTTCTGTGTAACTAACCTCTCAGGCTTCCCCTCAGGTCCAAACCCCTGTGAGCATGGAGGATTGTGTGTGAACACGGATGGCTCATTCACATGTAACTGTGCAAGAGGTTATGATGGGCCGCGCTGTGAGACAGACATCAATGAGTGTGTCTCCAGCCCCTGCCAGAACGACGGCACCTGTCTGGACCGCATAGGAGACTACAGCTGCATCTGCATGGAAGGTAAATGTGATCAGTGATTCCCTATCTCTCTTTCTCACACACACACACACACACACACACACACACACACACACACACACACACACACACACACACACACACACACACACACACACACACACACACACACACACAATACTGTTGTGTAATATTCTCTCTCTGTTTCCAGGATTTGAGGGAACACACTGTGAGATTGACATCAATGAGTGTGCTAGCTCTCCATGTCTGAACCAAGGGATCTGTCTGGATCAAGTCAAACGCTACGTCTGCCAGTGCCCTCTAGGTTCGTCTGCCTTTTTCTAATCAATTGAATTTCTCAATAGTGTTTCAGAAGGTGTCTAGCTACAGTATTTAACGCTGAGTTCCGTTCCTGGCCTTTAGGATTCAGTGGGGAGATGTGTCAGATCGACATTGACGAGTGTTCCAGCACGCCCTGCCTCAACGGGGCCAAGTGTATCGACCGACCCAACGGATACGAGTGTGAATGTGCTGAAGGTACTAACCGTGTGTATGTGTGTGTGTGCGCACTAATGTTCAAAATTTTGGGGTCGCTTAGAAATGTCCTTGTTTTTGAAAGAAAAGCACATTTTTTTCTCCATTAAAATAACATCAAATTGATCAGAAATACAGTGTAGACATTGTTAATGTTGTAAATGACTTTTGTAGCAGGAAACGGCAGATTTTTTTTATGGAATATCTACATAGGTGTACAGAGGCCCATTATCAGCAACCATCACTCCTGTGTTCCAATGGCACGTTGTGTTAGCTAATCCAAGTTTATCATTTTAAAAGGCTAATTGATCGTTAGAAAACCCTTTTGCAATTATGTTAGCACATCTGAAAACTGTTGTTCTGATTAAAGAAACAATAAAACTGGCCTTCTTTAGACTAGTTGAGTATCTGGAGCATCAGCATTTGTGGGTTCGATTACAGGCTCAAACCCCTGCCTTTCTTCTGAAACTCGTCAGTCTATTCTTGTTCTGAGAAATGAAGGCTATTCCATGCGAGAAATTGACAAGAAACTGAAGATCTCGTATAATGCTGTGTACTACTCCCTTCACCGAACAGCGCAAACTGGCTCTAACCAGAATAGAAAGAGGATTGGAAGGTCTCAGTGCACAACTGAGCAAGAGGACAAGTACATTAGAGTGTCTAGTTTGAGAAACAGACGCCTTACAAGTCCTCAACTGGCAGCTTCATTAAATAGTACACTGCAAAACACAAGTCTCAACGTCAACGGTGAAGAGGCGACAATTAACAGGTGTGCCTTGTTAAAAGTTCATTTGTGGAATTTCTTTCCTTCTTAATGCGTTTGAGCCATTCAGTTGTGTTGTGACAAGGTACGGGTGTCTCAACGTCAACAGTGAAGAGGCGACTTTGGGATGCTGGCCTTCTAGGCAGAGTTGCAAAGAAAAAGCCATATCTCAGACTGGCCAATAAAAAGAAAAGATTAAGGTGGGCAAAAGAACACAGATACTGGACAGAGGAATTCTGCCTAGAAGGCCAGCATCCCGGAGTCGCCTGTTCACTGTTGACGTTGAGACACCCATACCTTGTCACAACACAACTGAATGGCTCAAACGCATTAAGGAGGAAAGAAATTCCACAAATGAACTTTTAACAAGGCACACCTGTTAATTGAAATGCACTCTGGGTGACTACCTCATGAAGCTGGTTGAGAGAATGCCAAGAGTGTGCAAAGCTGTCATCAAGACGAAGAGTGGCTACTTTGAATAATCTCAAATATAAAATATATTTTGATTTGTTCAACTATTTTTTTTGTTACTACAATACTCCATGTGTTATTTCATAGTTTTGATGTCTTCACTATTATTCTACAATGTAGAAAATAGTAAAATGTCGAAAAACCCTTGAATGAGTAGATGTGTCCAAGCTTTTGACTGGTACTGCGTGTGTGTGTGTGTGTGTATATATATATATATATATACAGTTGAATATATATATATACAGTTGAAGTCGGAAGTTAACATACACCTTAGCCGAATACATTTGAACTCAGTTTTTCACAATTCCTGACATTTAATCCTAGTAAAAATTCCCTGTCTTAGGTCAGTTAGGATCACCACTTTATTGTAAGAATGTGAAATGTCAATAATAGTAGAGAGTGATTTATTTCAGCTTTTATTTCTTTCATCACATTCCCAGTGGGTCAGAAGTTTACATACACTCAATTAGTATTTGGTAGCATTGCCTTTAAATTGTTTAACTTGGGTCAAACGTTTTGGGTAGCCTTCCACAAGCTTCCAACAATAAGTTGGGTGAATTTTGGCCCATTCCTCCTGACAGAGGGTGTGTAACTGAGTCAGGTTTGTAGGCCTCCTTGCTCGCACACACTTTTTCAGTTCTGCCCACAACTTTTCAATAGGATTGAAGTCAGGGCTTTGTGATGGCCACTCCGATACTTTGACTTTGTTGTCCTTTAGCCATTTTGCCACAATTTTGGAAGTATGCTTGGGGTCATTGTCCATTTGGAAGACCCATTTGCGACCAAGCTTTAACTTCCTGACTGATGTCTTGAGATGTTGCTTCAATATATCCACATAATTTTCCTGCCTCATGATGCCATCTACTTTGTGAAGTGCACCAGTCCCTCCTGCAGCAAAGCACCCCACAACATTATGCTGCCACCTCCGTGCTTCACGGTTGGGATGGTGTTCTTCGACTTGCAAGCCTCCGCCTTTTTCCTCCAAACATAACGATGGTCATTATGGCCAAACAGTTCCATTTTTGTTTCATCAGACCAGAGGACATTTCTCCAAAAAGTACGATCTTTGTCCCCATGTGCAGTTGCAAACCGTAGTCTGGGTTTTTTATGCCGGTTTTGGAGCAGTGGCTTCTTCCTTGCTGAGTGGCCTTTCAGGTTATGTCGATATATGACTCGTTTTACTGTGGATATAGATACTTTTTTACCTGTTTCATCCAGGATCTTCACAAGGTCCTTTGCTGTTGTTCTGGGATTGATTTGCACTTTTCGCATCAAAGTACGTTCATCTATAGGAGACAGAAAGCGTCTCCTTTCTGAGCGGTATGACGGCTGCGTGGTGTTTATACTTGCGTACTGTTGTTTGTACAGATGAGCGTGGTACCTTCAGGCGTTTGAAAATTACTCCCAAGGATGAACCAGACTTGTGGAGGTCTACAATTTTTTTTCTGAGGTCTTGGCTGATTTCTTTTTGATTTTCCCATGATGTCAAGCAAAGAGGCACTGAGTTTGAAGGTAGGCCTTGAAATACATCCACAGGTACACCTCCAACTGACTCAAATGATGTCAATTAGCCTATCAGAAGCTTCTAAAGCCATGACATCATTTTCTGGAATTTTCCAAGCTGTTTAAAGGCACAGTCAACTTAGTGTATGTAAACATCTGACCCACTGGAATTGTGATACAGTGAATTATAAGTGAAATAATCTGTCTGTAAACAATTGTTGGAAAAGTGACTTGTTTCATGCACAAAGTAGATGTCCTAACCAACTTGCCAAAGCTATAGTTTGTTAACAAGAAATTTGTGGAGTGGTTGAAAAACAAGTATTAATGACTCCAACTTAAGTGTATGTAAACTTCCAACTTCAACTGTATATGTATATACATTTCTTGCATGTTAAAACCATGATGTCTAAACTAAAGCTTTAACACATGGAATATTTAACCGTTACTCAATGTGTGGTTTCTCTCCCCAGGCTTCTATGGGCCACTGTGTAAGGAGAACATCGATGACTGTGACCCGGAGCCCTGCCACCATGGTGTGTGTCGTGATGGCATCGCCACCTTCTCCTGTGACTGCGACCCGGGCTACACCGGCTCCATATGTAACATCCAGGTCATGGAGTGCCACAGCAACCCCTGCCAGAACCGCGGACGCTGCATCGACCTAGTCAACAAGTACCAGTGCAACTGTCTGCCTGGCACCTCAGGTGAGCGCAGCGAAAGAATGGATGAAATATTTTTTGTATTTCTTTGTTTTTGGGTTACAAAAACATTCGTAATAAGGGGAAACCAGTGCAATAACAGAAAGTTTGGGCAAACAAAAACATAAACTCACATACACTGTGCGGTGTGGACGGTGCATCTCTGTCTACATACTATTTGTGAAACTTTGGACTAGACTCTAGACCATGACTGATTTCTTGTTTGTGAAACTGTAGTAGACCATGACTTAATTGGTGTTTGTTATGTATCCCCAACTGACCCTTTTAACTGCTGCTCACTCAGTGCTGTCAGCCAGCCCCAAAGCTCTGTGCTGTGCTCCTGTGAACTTGAAACACCAGCAGTTCCTACTCTGTTCTGTGGAGTAGAAGTGGCTTCCTGCAGGGTAGAGCAGAGCTCTCAGCTCAGAGCACTCAGACAGGAGGGGATCAGTCATAAGGGTAGGCCCAGCTCTGCTCTGCCAAGCACGCTGCCCTGGCCTGGGGGATTTGTGCAGGCCAGTGCACTGGTACTGTACACAGACACACACACACACACACACACACACACACACACACACACACACGCAGGAGACAGCTTAGGTCACACATACTTTCACTCGCTCAGCTCACTGTCTTTGGAACACACCTGTTAAACACGGTCAGCTAGTCCACTGCTCCCCCTGGTGGATGCCATTGGAACTGCAGCTAACTTTTGTAACGGAGTGCCTATTCAAAAAGCCTCCAAATGCATCCTTCCTTTCTTACATTTGACTCAAAGCTAAATGGTTTGTCTTCTGGTTTTCTTCTCAGGGGTGAACTGTGAGATCAATGTTGATGACTGCGCCAGTAACCCCTGTGAGTATGGGAAGTGCCAGGATGGGATCAACGAGTACAAGTGTGTCTGTGCTCCAGGGTACACAGGTAAACACACATACTTTTCCCTCTCAACTATTCAGATGCTTCTCCATGTTAATGACAGTACATGCCTGATTTTTCCAGTGAATTAATTAAGCCATTTCTGAATTATTTCTCTCAGGTGCAAAATGTGACGTGGACATCAATGAGTGTAATTCCAGCCCGTGTATGAGTGGGGGCACATGTGTAGACAAGGTGAACGGCTTCATCTGCCTGTGCCCCCCTGGCACCCACGGCCCCCTGTGCCACTCTGGCACCGACCACTGTGCCCCCCGGCCCTGTGTACACGGAGACTGTGTAGAGCAGCAGAGCGGGTACGCCTCTCCTCACCTTTTCTCTTCCTCTCTGTCACTCTAGCTCTCTATCACTCTTTCTTGAGTCATTTTTGAGTCATTTTTCCTACCCATCGACATATATGATTTCAGGTTATATGAATGAAAATGTTGAATTGTATTAGTAGCCCATTAGCTGACACCATGACGTCAGCTGATCTTCCTGGGCTCCAACACATAGTTCATATGATAGAAATGCATACTTTAGGTCACTCTCTGTCTGTCATGAACCCTTACTCCCTCCCTTGGTCTGTGTGTAGGTACCATTGTGAGTGTGAGTCTGGCTGGGTCGGGCAGCACTGTGACCAGGAGAAGGATGAGTGCCAGTCCAGCCCCTGCCAGCATAGTGGCAGCTGTGTGGACAGACTCAATGGATACTCCTGCCAGTGTCGCCCCGGATTCACAGGTCTGAATCAGGCTTTTCTAAATCCTTTATTCATTATACAGATGATCCCATTAAACTGCAGTCCTCAATAGATTCAAGCGTTATTCTGTTCACCGTTTTATTTTAAAGCCCACTAATTTCCTTCCTGCCTCTCCCCTCAGGTGTGAACTGCGAGGTCAACATAGAGGAGTGTGCATCAAGCCCGTGTGAGAACCATGGTACCTGTGTGGACGGAGTCAACAGCTACACCTGCCTGTGTGCCGCTCCGTACTCAGGTAACAGTACCATCCGCTCTACGGTACTACCCACATTCCCTCTGGTGTAGCTGACGTTGATTGTATCATGGGCATTTTGGATATGAACAATCTTGTGTCCACAGGAAAGCACTGTGAGGAGGAGTTGGTTCCCTGTGCGTCTCATCCATGTGAGCGGGGAGGTGTGTGTCAGCCAACCCCAGACTACACCTTTTACACCTGTAGATGTCCCAGCGGCTGGCAAGGTGGGTATTCACACAGAGGGAAAAGGTGTGTGTTGGGGAGATTTTCTACCGTGGTGTTCATTCAAATGGGATGTTTGAATAGGCCCCCGTTGCACTGAGGATGTGGATGAGTGCAGGAAGAACCCGTGTCAGAACAGAGCCCGTTGCATCAACAGCCAGGGCAGCTACGTGTGCAAGTGTCAGCCAGGCTACAGCGGCCTCAACTGCCAGACCAACATCGATGACTGCTCCCCCAGTGAGTTATCACCCAGCTCTTGTGCACACTCCCACGGATAGCCCAGGCATACTTACATTACATATTGTGTATATTCTCTATGAGCATCTTGTGCACTGTACTCCTCTCTGGAGCTAATGTATCAATCTTCACAAACAGCTTCTATTGTGGGTCTGTTGAACTTCTTGTCTGTCTCTCTCTCTCTCTCTCTCTCTCTCTCTCTCTCTCTCTCTCTCTCTCTCAGACCCGTGTCTGAACGGCGGTTCCTGTGTGGATGGAGTGGGAGGGTTCTCCTGTGACTGCCGGCCAGGGTTTGATGGGGAGCGCTGTGAGGCAGAGATGGATGAGTGTGCCAGTCAGCCGTGCCGGAACGGAGCCATGTGCCGTGACTACGTCAACAGCTTCGTCTGCGAGTGCCGTCCAGGCTTCGATGGAATCCTATGTGAACACAACATCCCAGAATGCACTGAGAGGTGGGTTACAAAGGACTGTAACTGCAGTCACTGTGTTAAAGTGTTTGCAGTTGATTCACTCAAAATTATTCTTCAACGAGTTTTCCTTTTTGATATGTGGCTCCATGTGGACTGGGACGCATTTAGAAAAAAGTATTGAAAATTGAGTTCGGTTGCAAAACGCAAAGACTTCTATCATGGGTGACCACATATCTTTCTTTCTCGCTCTCTCCCTCCCTCTATTTCCCTCAGTTCTTGTCTGAATAACGGGACCTGTGTTGACGACATCAACACCTTCTCGTGTCGTTGTCGTCCTGGTTTCTACGGGACCTTCTGTCAGTATGAGCAGAATGAGTGTGACTCTCAACCCTGTAAGAACGGAGGGACCTGTACAGACGGCCTGGGCTCCTACCGCTGCACCTGCCCTGTGGGCTACAATGGGCAGAACTGCCAGGTAGAGAGAGAGTGTGTAAAATGGCGTTGAACTGAAAATGACGTTAAAAAAAGGTATCTGACTATAACATCTCTCTTTGTCTGGTTCTTCATATGAAAATCAACACTAACATTTCCGACTCCATTTGTCCCATTGCAGAACTTTGTGAACTTGTGTAGCCAGCCACTGTGCAGGAACGGAGGGTCCTGTTCCCAGTCACAGACCACCTGGTCATGTCACTGTCCTGTGGGCTGGACTGGTCTGTACTGTGACGTCCCCAACATGTCCTGTCAGGACTATGCTGCTCGGAATGGTGAGCATTCCATGTCTCTACAATCCACTGTGTTTTATTCAGTCACCTCTCTCAGGTAACGGTCAAATAGCCCACAGTCAGTCAAAGGGATAGTTCAGGATTTTGGCAATGAGGCCCATTATCTACTTCCCTAGAGTCAGATTAACCATTTTTATGTATCTGCGTCTACTATGAAGGAAGTTAAAGCTAGTTTTACGAGCCAGTGCTAACTAGCGATGACTTGTTATCAACTTCCTTCAAACTGCATGCAGATACATAAAAATTGTCTCCACGAGTTCATCAGACTTTGGGGAAGTAGATAAACAGCCTCATTGCCAAAATACCAAACTATCCCTTTAATCAAATTACATGTTTATAAAGACAGATGGATGAATATAAAGAACATGACGATATAAAGGAATTTATAAACTGGGTGGTTCGAGCCCTGAATACTGATTGGCTGACAGCCGTGGTATATTTAAGTAATAAAGCATTACGAGGTGTGGTATATGGCCAATATACCACGGCTAATGGCTGTTCTTATGCACGACGCATCGCAGAGTGCCTGGACACAGCCCTTAGCCTTGGTATATTGGCCATATATCACAAACCCCCGAGGAGCCTTATTGCTATTATAAACTGGTTACCAATGTAATTAGAGCAGTAAAACTAAATATTTTGTCATACCCCTGGTATAAACTGGGTGGTTTGAGCCCTGAATGCTGGTTGGCTGGAAGCCGTGGTATATGAGACCGTATACCATGGGTATGACAAAACATTTATTTTTACTGTTCTAATTACGTTGGAAATCAGTTTATAATAGCAATAAGGCACCTCGGGGTATATTGACAAAATACCACGGCTAAGGGCTGTGTCCAGGCACTCCACGTTGCGTCGTGCGTAAGAACAGTCCTTTGCTGTGATATATTGGCCATATACCACACCTCCTCGGGCCATATTGCTTAAGTAAACCATGCTGATTATGGCTAATATGTTGTGTGTGTGTGTCTCTGTCAGGTATCCCAGTGGAGATGGTGTGTAAGCACATGGGTCGCTGTGTGAACGTCGGTAATGCCCACCAGTGTCAGTGCCAGCCTGGCTACACAGGCAGCTACTGTGACAAGACTGTGGACGAGTGCCAGTCCAACCCCTGCCGCAACGGAGCCACCTGCATGGATTACCAGGGCACATATGAGTGTATGGTAAGTTTTTTGTGTGTGTGTGTGTGTCTGTGTGTGTGTGTGTGTGCGTGTGTGTGTGTGTGTGTGTGCGTGCGTGCGTGCGTGTGTGAACATCTAACAAGGTGTCTCTGTTCCAGTGCAAGGCTGGCTACCAGGGGGTGAACTGTGAGTATGACGTGGATGAGTGTCACTCTAACCCTTGTCGTCATGGAGGAACCTGCATCAACCTCATCAACCGCTTCTCCTGCGCCTGCCCGCCTGGTACACATGGTAAGCAGATACCAGAAGATTCTTTCTTGTTTCATCTATCTCTTTCGCTCTCTTGTTTTCTGGCCCATTGGTTTTACATAACCCTGACCTCTCAACCGATGGTCTTTCCTCTCTCTTTCCTCTCTCTTTCCTCTCTTTCCCCTCTCTCTTTCCTCTCTTTCCTCTCTCTTTCCTCTCTCTTTCCCCTCTCTCTTTCCTCTCTTTCCTCTCTCTTTCCTCTCTCTTTCTTCTCTCTTTCCTCTCTTTCCTCTCTCTTTCCTCTCTCTTTCCCCTCTCTCTTTCCTCTCTCTTTCCTCTCTTTCCTCTCTCTTTCCTCTCTTTCCCCTCTCTCTTTCCTCTCTTTCCTTTCTCTTTCCTCTCTCTTTCCTCTCTCTTTCCTCTCTTTCCTCTCTCTTTCCTCTCTCTTTCCCCTCTCTCTTTCCTCTCTTTCCTCTCTCTTTCCTCTCTCTTTCCTCTCTTTCCTCTCTCTTTCCTCTCTCTTTCCCCTCTCTTTCTCCTCTCTCTTTCCTCTCTCTTTCCTCTCTCTTTCCCCTCTCTCTTTCCTCTCTCTTTCCTCTCTCTTTCCTCTCTCTTTCCTCTCTCTTTCCCCTCTCTCTTTCCTCTCTTTCCTCTCTCTTTCCTCTCTCTTTCCTCTCTTTCCCCTCTCTTTCCCCTCTCTCTTTCCTCTCTCTTTCCTCTCTTTCCCCTCTCTTTCCCCTCTCTCTTTCCTCTCTCTTTCCTCTCTCTTTCCCCTCTCTCTTTCCTCTCTCTTTCCTCTCTCTTTCCTCTCTCTTTCCTCTCTCTTTCCCCTCTCTCTTTCCTCTCTCTTTCCCCTCTCTTTCCTCTCTCTTTCCTCTCTCTTTCCTCTCTCTTTCCCCTCTCTCTTTCCTCTCTCTTTCCTCTCTTTCCTCTCTCTCCTCTCCCCCTCTGTAGGTGTTCAGTGTGAGGTGAACATGGACGACTGTGCTCCCAAGCCTGGCTCCTGGGGGCCTCGCTGTCTGAACGGGGGCCAGTGTGTGGATGGGGTGGGCCGCTACACCTGCTCCTGCCCCCCTGGCTTCGCTGGAGAGCACTGTGAGGGGGACGTCAATGAGTGTCTCTCTGGACCCTGTCACTCTCCTGGCAGCCTGGACTGTGTGCAGCTGGCCAACGACTACCAGTGCCGCTGTCGCCTGGGCTACACAGGTAGAGAACTACACCCCTCTGTATATGTTATAAGACACATCAACAACTGTTATCTAGCTTACCCCACACTCATGCTGTGTAACATGCCATCTGTCTCTTTTTTAGGACGCCTCTGTGAGTCCATGGTGGATCTGTGCCAGTCTAAGCCGTGCCATAACAGTGGCACCTGTTCCATGAACATGAGCTCAGTCCATGGATACACATGCACCTGTCAACCAGTAAGTCATGATAATGTTACTCTACCCTTTTACAATGTTGGTTTTCCAATTGCCAGACTGCTGTGTTTCTAAGTACTCCATGTACCAGCTTGCTGATCTTTATCTCTTTCTTTGGCAGCCCCATTGATATTGCATTGTGCTGTATAACATTGTATTTACCTCAAATGTAGCTATGGGTGTCTATTCTTTCACTACTGGCTTGTTTTCCTAACTACTAACCATTCTCATCCTCCTTACCTTTGCTTCAGAGGGTGAGACAACATAGTTCAGGTATGACTGAGAAACAGGAAGAGACCAAACATTCGCACAGGTTTTCTGACTAGTCAACTGCAGGAATGTATGTTATGAATGTAAAACCGAGTCCACAGGTGTCTATCCAGCCAGTCAGTTCACGTCTGACGCCTTCTCTGTCTCATTTCTTTACTCAGAGTTTCACTGGCTTCAACTGTGGAGAGGTAGAGGGCTACAACTGTGCCCAGCTGCGTTGTCAGAACGGCGGGCACTGCCAGGATTCTCAGGGTGGTCAACTGCACTGCCGTTGCCAGCCAGGCTTCAGTGGGTCGCGCTGCGAGACCGTCCACAGCTGCCAGAACCGGCCCTGTCTGAATGGAGGAACCTGTATGAAGGACCCACACAACCCATACCAGTACAGCTGTCGCTGCCCAGCCCACTTCTCAGGCAGGCACTGTGAGAATGTCATCTTCGACCAGTCCCCCCGCACCCCCTCCTGCCCTTATGTAGAGTGTGAGCAGCGGTCCGGGGATAAGGTGTGTGACCCGCAGTGCAACAACCATGAGTGCCAGTGGGACGGAGGGGACTGTTCTCTACATTGGCGCCGGCCATGGGTCAACTGCACCGCCTCTGTGCCCTGCTGGGAGCTGTTCCGCAACGGCCGCTGTGACCACGAGTGTGACAACTCTGGCTGCCTCTTCGACAGTTTTGAGTGTCAAGAGAGCACAAAGTCCTACTGCAAGTACGTACAAGAGTTGTTAACAACACAAACACATCAATACACATGTTTATTAGGTACACCCATCTAGTACCGGGTCAAACCCCCCTTTGCCTCCAGAACAGCTTGAATTCTTCAGGGCATGGAAATGTTGCTCAATTGGTATTAAGGGACCTTAACGTGTGTCAGGAAAACATTCCCCAAACCATTACACCACCGCCACCAGCCTGTACTGTTGACACCAGGTGGGATCGGGCCATGGACTCATGCTGCTTACACCAAATCCTGACTCATCAGCCATCAATGCATGACGCAACAAGAACTGGATTCATCGGACCAGGCAGTGTTTTTCCACTCCTCAATTGTCCAGTGTTGTTGATCACCCGTTTTGCCCATTCTAATGTTCAATCGAACAGTAACTGAATGCCTTGATGCCTGTCTGCTTTATATAACAAGCCACGGCCAAGTGACTCACTGTCTGATGGAGCGAGCCATTATCGTGACCCTAATAAACTGGCCACTGAGTGTATATGTCTTATTAAGAGATTATTAAGATTATTACGAGAAAATGTATACAATAAATTCAGATTTAAATGCTTTTTAAGCCATAGGAACTCCTAGAGTCTTCTAAATTCCCTAACCCCTCCCTCTCCCCTTTCCTATCTACAGGTATGATGACTACTGTGCGGACCACTATGCCAACAAGATCTGTGACAAGAGCTGTAACACAGAGGCATGTGGCTGGGATGGCCTGGACTGCTCTGAGGACACCCCTGCTAAGGTGGTTGATGGCACGCTGGTGATCGTAGTGTTACTGCAGCCTGAGGAGCTGCTGGGAGACGTGAGAGGCTTCCTGCGCTCCCTGGGAACCCTGCTGCACACCAACCTCCGTGTCAAGATGGACGCCCAGCAGAAACTCATGGTGTATCCTTACTATGGCCTGGAGCACGACAACGCCATTGAAGGACAGTCTGCTACAATGAAACGTAGAGGCAAACGGGAGCTGGACAAGGAGGTTATCGGGTAAGGAGATGTCTTTATCCTGACTGTCTCTCTCTCTTTCACTGCTAGATAAGATTAAGTGTGTGTAGTCCTCCGTGTTGTGAAGTAAGCCTAACCAAAGTTGTGTTTGTTGCAGGTCTAAGGTTTACCTGGAGATTGATAACCGAGAGTGTGCTGAGAGCTCCATGGACTGTTTCTCCAGCACAGAGCTGGCTGCATCCTTCATCGCTGCAGAGTACCTGAAGTCTGCACTGCCCTACCCTGTTGTTTCTGTCGACAGTAAGTCCCTCTCCTTTTTCCCATTGTGACACCTCTAAACCACCATAATGGTAATGTTACATCAGCACACACTTCATTATCTTTGAGACCTTATTAAACTCACTTATCATGTTCTTTGGTAAAAAGTGACACTTTGCTCCATTACTCATGCTCTGAATGCAGAGCCCATTTCAGATAACGTCACCTAGTTAAGAGTTCCATGTCTCCTCCTCCTCCAGGTGACCATATGGACCCCCAGAAGCCCCCCGTCATGCTGTACCTGGCTGTGGGAGCAGCTGTCATCATCCTGCTCATCCTGGTGCTGGGTGTGCTGGCCGCCAAGAGGAAACGCAAACACGGCATCCTCTGGCTCCCCGATGGCTTCCTGGCCAAGAAAGACGACAAGAGGAGAGAGCCCCTGGGCCAGGACGACTTCGGCATGAAGTGAGTGCAGAAAAGACAGAGGTTGCGTCCGAAATGGCACCCTATTCCCTGTACAGTGCACTACTTTTGACCAGAGCCTGCGTATGGTCTATATATACATTGCATTCGAAAAGTATTCAGACCCCTTGACTTTTTCCACATTCTGTTACTTTACGGCCTTATTTTAAAATGTATTAAATTTGTTTTTTTCATCATCATTCTACACACAATACCCCATAATGACAAAGCAAAAACTTTTTTTTCTTATTTTTTTTTACATTTTAGCATATTTGTATATATTTTTAAAAAATGAAATCACATTTACATAAGTATTCAGACCCTTCACTTCATTGAAGCACCTTTGGCAGCGATTACAGCCTCGAGTCTTCTTGGGTGTGACGCTACAAGCTTAGCATACTTGTATTTGGGGAATTTCTCCCATTCTTCTCTGCAGATCATCTCAAGCTCTGTCAGGTTGGATGGGGAGCATTGCTGCACAGCTATTTTCAGGTCTTTCCAGAGATGTTCGATCGGGTCCGGGCTCTGGTTGGACCACTCAAGGACATTCAGAGACTTGTCCTGAAGCCACTCCTGCGTTGTTTTGGTTGTTTGCTTAGGGTTGTTAAAAATGTTTATTGAACCTTTATTTAACTAGGCAAGTCAGTTAAGAATAAATTCTTATTTACATTGACGGCCTACCAAAAGGCCTGATGGATTGTGAACCTTTTCCCCAGTCTGAGGTCCTGAGCGCTCTGGAGCAGGTTTTCATCAAGGATCTCTCTGTACTTTACACCGTTCGTCTTTCCCTTGATCCTGACTAGTCTCCCTGCCGCTGAAAAACATCCCCATAGCATGATGCCAGGTTTCAACCAGACGTGACGCTTCAAATAGTTAAATCTTGGTTTCATCAGACCAGAGAATCTTGGTTCTCATGGTCTGAGAGTCCTTTAGGTGCCTTTTGGCAAAACTCCAAGCGGACTTTCATGTGCCTTTTACTGAGGAGTGGCTTCCGTCTGGCCACTCTACAATAAAGGCCTGATTGGTAGTGTGCTGCAGAGATGGTTGTCCTTCTGGAAGGTTATCCCATCTCCACAGAGGAACCCTGGAGCTCTGTCAGAGTGACCATCGGGTTCTTGGTCACCTCCCTGACCAAGGCCCTTCTCCCCCAATTGCTCCGTTTGACCGGGCAGCCAGCTCTAGGAAGGTTCTTTGTGGTTCCAAACTTCTTCCATTTACGAATGATGGAGGCCACTGTGTTCTTGGGGACCTTCAATGCTGCAGACATTTTTTGGTACCCTTCCCCAGATCTGTCCCTCGACACAATCCTGTCTCGGAGATCTACGGACAATACCTTCGACCTCATGGCTTGGTTTTTGATTTGACATGCACTGTCAACTGTGGGACCTTATATAGACAGGTGTGTGAAAGGGTCTGAATACTTATGTAAATAAGGTATTCCTGTTTTGGTTTTGCAACAAATTCAAAACAATGTTTTCGCTTTGTCATTATGGGGTATTGTGTGTAGATTGATGAGGATAATTATTATTTTTTTTAAATCCATTTTAGAATAAGGCTGTAATGTAACAAAATGTGGAAAAAGTCAAGGGGTCTGAATACTTTCCGAATGCACTGTATATACTGAACGGAATATAAACGCAACATACAACAATTTCAAAGATTTTACTGAGGTACAGTTCATATAAGGAAATCAGTCAATTGAAATAAATTCATTAGGCCCTAATCTATTGATTTCACATGACTCTGAATACAGATATGCATCTGTTGGTCACAGATACCCTTTAAAAAAAAGTAGGGGTGTGGATCAGAAAACTAGTCAGTATCTGGTGTGACCACCATTTGCCTCATGCGGCGCGACACATAGAGTGTAGAGTTGATTGGGCTGATGATTGTGGCCCGTGGAATGTTGACCTACTCCACTTCAATGGCTGTGCTAAGTTGCTGGATATTGGCGGGAACTGAAACAGGCTGTCGGTCACGTCAATCCAGAGCATCCCAAACATGCACATTGGGTGACATCTCTGGTGTGTACGCAGGCCATGGAAGAGCTGGGACATTTTCAGCTTACAGGAATTGTGTACACATCCTTGTGACATAGGTCTGTGTATTATCATGGTGAAACATGAGGTGATGGCGGTGGATGAATGGCACAACAATGGTCCTCAGGATCTCACCACGGTTTCTCTGTGCATTCAAATTGCCATCAATAAAATGCAATCATGTTCGATGTCCATAACTTTTATTTCAGCTCATGAAACATGGGACCAGCAACTTCACATGTTGTGCTTTTTTTGTTTATATTAAATTCCGGCACTATACTGGGAATGAAGACAAATAGTGTACCTCTATAGTGTACAGTACCATACTCTAGTATGTTCAAACTGGTACTGAACTGAGAAAAATGTTTGACCAATGTACCATAATGTAGAGCCTCATTCTCCTGATCCACACCGTCCTCTTCTTCCTCTCCTCCCTGCAGGAACTTCAAGACCCAGGATGGAGGGATGATGGACGGAGGCCAGCGATGGATGGAAGAGGAGGCTCCGCCCAAGAAACCAAGGGTGAGAATGAGAAAGGAGAGAGACATTTTGGGTCAGAAGGCTCACCAGTTGCATACCAGCATGATGTATTTAGTTAGTATCTAAACATCTCCTCTCCCCCAGACTGAGGACAAGCCCCTGCTACCACTGGGTGTGGATGGAGGAGTGGACCGACGGGAGTGGACTTTACAACACCACAAGGCTGCTGACATCTCTCTCACTCCACCACAGGCTGATCTGGAAGCAGACTGCCTTGATGTCAATGTCAAAGGACCAGGTAGAGTTTAAGGTTGATTAGGATTGTTGTCAATCAAGTATAAGGATACCTGACTGATTGCCCTTGGTGTAACTGTATAATTTTTACTCTGAACCAAATTGAAAAATTCTCTTCCAGATGGCTTTACCCCCCTGATGCTGGCTTCTCTACGAAACGGAGGGGCGTCTGATTGCGGCCTGCAGGCAGAGGAGGAAGAGGAGAGTGGGGGAGATGAGCCGGGACCCAACGTCATCTCAGACCTCATCAACCAGGGTGCAACACTCATGGCCCAGACAGATCGCACCGGGGAGACGGCACTCCACCTGGCTGCTCGCTATGCCCGGGCCGATGCCGCCAAAAGGCTGCTGGATGCTGGGGCAGATGCCAATGCTCACGACAACATGGGTCGCACACCTCTCCACGCTGCTGTGGCAGCCGATGCCCAGGGAGTGTTCCAGGTAAGAGGCTTGAAAGACACTCTTATTAGAGCAGTTGATTAACTAGTGCTGGTACTGTGCTCACATGAGCAAAGGTTGAAAAATCATATTGAGCTTATTGAGTTAACACTCTGTTCCCTTCTCAGATCCTGATCCGTAACCGGGCCACCGAGTTGGATGCCAGGATGAACGATGGCACCACACCTCTGATCCTGGCTGCCAGGCTGGCTGTGGAGGGCATGGTGGAGGAACTGGTCCACTGCCACGCAGACATCAATGCTGTCGACGACCACGGTGAGCCCTGGCATTGTTTTTACATGTATATTGTATATCAAGGGTCTCCAACAGGTTGATCGTGAGCTACCAGTAGCTCGCAGCCGACCTATGAGTAGTTCGGGGAAAAAATCTGAAAGTACATGGAATTTTTCACGTGCTCCAAACTATCATTAACAAATCTCACAAGTATCAGACACCGCAAGCTCCCAGCTACTATCTAATCAATGCAACACTGACATTATCCCACCCCTGGTTAGCCACTATTGGCTTAAATAGCCAAATCTAACACAATATCTGCCAATTAATTTCCAGCAACATTGCCCCAGTCTGTGTGTGTGTTGTGTGCTTTTGTCTATCACTCTGTGTGTAGCCAGTTGATCTGACAACTGTCTTGTGTGTTGACCGGAATACTTTCCCCAAATCCTCCTCAATTAAAAGTTATGTGCAAAGTAGGCATACCAGGCTTAAATATATATTTTGTATCTATTGTTATTTGCTAACTTTGCCATGAAATTAGCATCGGCAGTACAGAACCATCGCTAGACCGGCACATTAGATGGAACATTCCTCACTCGTTAGATGCGCAATTAAAGGGCAAATAAACAAAAAAAATCAAATGTGTTAGTTTTCTTCCAGACCCCAAAAACGTGTCTTCTGGTGTGATTTAAGCATTGACATGGACTCAGAACATCCAATTTCATTGTTTCTCTATGAACAATTGTAATTTTGAGTGAAAAACTAACTAAATCTAAAACCAGGAAAAATAAAACTGAGAACATAATTTGGGAAAATATGAAACTGCATTTGGGTAAAAAATAACAGATTTTATAGGGCCCCCTTAGAGTTGTTTATGAACCATTATTTTACCAGGTATATTGGCAGAAAACATAGTGCACTACTTTCTATTGTACACTAAGGACCTGGAGAAGAGAAGAATGTGCCAAATTGAAAGCTTAAAAAAAATGTTGCTCTCATGCTAGAAAAGGTTGTTTTTACATTATTTTATACAGTTAATCACATTGGGATGAGAGACTTGTCGTAAACTGAGACTAACTGTTCAGTAATACAGTACATAGGAAATATTGTTTTAGACATTTTCTCACTGAGTGGTGCCATACGGAGCAAGAAATAGGGAAACAAATAGGAATGGAGTCCAATTACCATTATAGTATGATTAGAGCTGGGTCTTTAGTTTGCGTTGTGGTTTTGTCATTTGCATTTCCGTCATGCTATTGCTCGAGAACCATAACAGAGCAATTTGCATATTTGTCTCAATGACCAGTATTATTCTTCTCTCTCTCTCTCTCTCTCTCTCTTTCTCTCTCAGGTAAGTCTGCTCTGCACTGGGCAGCTGCTGTGAACAATGTGGAGGCCACCCTAGTGCTGCTGAAGAATGGAGCCAACAGAGACATGCAGGACAACAAGGTTTGTATTTCACATCCCTGTCTTGTTTTGCACGAGTTTTCCTACCTCAAAAGTAGCTTTTATGTCAAGCTATATCCCATATTCTATCACTTTAGTATAATTTTTTATTAGCTTTGTACATTTACATGTCTTCATGGGTTGTTTTGCCTGTTGTGTTCCTCCAGGAGGAGACCCCATTGTTCCTGGCAGCCAGAGAGGGTAGTTTTGAGGCGGCCCAGGTTCTGCTGGACCACTACTCTAATAGGGACATCACAGACCACCTGGACCGGCTTCCCCGTGACACCGCACAGGAGCGCATGCACCACGACATTGTACGTCTGCTCGATCAGTACAACCTAGTCCACAGCCCTCACAACGGCCCCAACCACATGGGCGGAGGAGTGGGACACTCCCTGGTCTGTGGGGGCAATGGAGCGGGCTACATCGGCATGCGGGCCGGGCCCCAGGGCAAGAAGAGCAGGCGGGGCGGGGGGAAGGTTGGAGGTCCGGGCGGGGGTACAGCCAAAGAGCTGAAAGACATGAAGGCTAAGCGGAGGAAGAAGCCAACAGGAGGAGAAGGGCCTGCAGTGGGAGCTGTTGGAGGAGCCAGTGGCAACGGCACTAAAGCTGCAGGAGGGCTGTCAGAGAGCTCAGTCACCATGTCTCCTGTGGACTCCCTGGAGTCTCCACACTCGTACACAGGAGATGCTGCCGTGGCATCTAACACAGCCAACTCTCCTCCTCTCCTGAGCAGCCCCTCCTCTAGGCCCCTGCTGCCTCCCGTCAGCCACATGCTGGGCCAACAGCAGAGCTGGCTGGGTTTGAAGCATGGATACGGCAGCCACATGTTCAGCCTCCTCCCCCAGCAGATGGGTAACGGCCATTCTGGTATGTCCCAGCACCATGGCCAAGGCCTGCTCACCCCCATGAATGTCACCATGAGCCGCGAGCAACTGCCTCCCATCGTTACCTTCCAGATGATGGCACCGGGGGGCGGACAGGCCCTGCTGAAGCAGCCCCAGCCTGGGCAGGTGCAGTCACAGGGGCAAAACCAGGGCCAGCCCCGCTCTCAGCAGGGCCCTACTCACCTGCACTGCACCCAGGGCATGATGTACCAGATGCCCGGCGTGGGCCTCCAGCACAGCCTGTCCCACAGCCTCCCCCACTCTCACGGCCTGGCCCACAGCCACGGCATGGTGCATGACGGCCAGTCCCGCCAGCAGCTCCCTCCATATCAGGCTATCCAGAGCCCCGTGGATAAGTACCCCACCCCTCCCTCTCAGCACAGCTACGCCACCGCTGGCTCGGAGGGCACCACCCCGGGGCACCCGGCTCACCCACCCAGCGAGCACCCGTACCTCACCCCCTCCCCCGAGTCCCCTGACCCCTGGTCCTCCTCCTCCCCCCACTCCAACTCAGACTGGTCTGACGTCACCACCAGCCCCACCCCCCTGGGGAACCCCCATGCACTGCCGCCTCCCCGCCACACACATATTCCGGAGCAGCCGCAGTCCCAGCAGACGCAACAGAACCCCCAGCAGCCTCAGCATGGCAACATGCAGGTGTTTGTATAGATGAGGACTCTCTTAAAGCACCCAACTCTTAAAAATGTTGTTGATCTTTGTAGTTAAACTACAACACTTAAACTCTTATCCGTCACTTCTTTCATAATTTGTTTTTGTCTTATCGTCTCTCTGGTTACAGTAATCACTTTTACACTTCATTGTTACATGCTTTTCTTCCATTTTGCACTTACAGATAGAGTGTGTAGTCTGGTTTGAGCATTGCTAACTAAAACCAAAAACTGTTTGACTACCTTGGACAGTTTGAAAGTGACTGATCATCAGAAATCAAACAAGGAACCAGAGCCAAACAGTGATCATGTCATGTAAGGAAAATGGACTGTTCAAGAAGGCACTAAGACAGAATCGACATTGGATATTCTTCATTTGGCTTAATCGGCTTCTTTTTGTCATCCCTTTTGGGCCGTTTCTTTTGGCTGAGCCTTATTTTTGACATTTTTGATGGACATATTTGCTCATTTTAACATTTGATCGTTTTCATTCACTTTGTTTTATGTAGACCTGCCAATGACATACTAATGTTTCATTGAAAATTAACTCTACTTTTTATATGATGGGTCCGTTCACTTATGTTAAGTTGTGTTCTTTAAGCAAAAACGTAGGATTTGTATTCTGGAATGTTGCTTAGTAGGATGTGGTGAGGCTATTTTGAGGGGCTGTCGTCGTGTGGTTAGAAAGATACACACAAGCTAAAAACATATAGATACATCTCTTCAATGTTTGGTTCTAAGCTAAACTGTGGTGTAAATAGTTGTAATATAAGTCACTGTATTCTTTTTCATTCTTGCTTCTGTTACAGTGTAGCCTCTGTACTCCCCCACACCCTGGGAGGGATGTTAGTAAGTTGTGGCTGTGGTGTTTCTGTGTCAGGAGAATCTGTGTTACTGAAGAGTTGGAGATTTATGGTACGTTTATGGATGCAAAAGAATATATGGTGACTGATGAAATACCAGATGAAAGAGAAGGGCATAATTGGATGTTGCACAATGTCTCTCGCTATAGATGGTCTTTCATCATAGGGGTTTCACTATGGTGTGTGCAATACGATGATTACGCTTTACACCACCAAGCCAACCACCTTAGTAAGTCCCCACTGTTAAAGAACAAGGTTTAACTATGATACCTGTTACTTTTAAAGCTGTTATTACTATTCTATTTTACATGAATATTGTTGTATATTATCACTTCTCTCAACAGTTTGACTGGTTCTGAAGTTGTACTTTTTTTGTTTGATATGGCAGTTGCTTTTCCCCCAAAATCATTTAATCACCCTTTTGCTTAATTACAATCAGTGTATTGGTGCACCTTCTTTAATTGTTTTGTGATTCATAAGCAAAGTCTGAATATGTTTAAGATATTTGTTTTGTAATGAGTATTTTTGTTTTCGTAATGTTTCTCATGTGAGCACAGCCTTATGTGACTACTCTGTGACTGCAGACAATCATTGATTGTTTCTATTTTGCACCGTTAAATGGAACATCAATGTCTCCAAGACCAAATTTACTTGTTAGCCAAAAACTCATTGCTAATCATTGTATATCCACAGCATTGTTCACAGTTTAAAGTGTTGATTGGAAATGTTGCATTTGGACATATTGTCTAATCAAAGTAGATTATTGTCACAATGTATTCTAGGTTCATGTATTTTGACAGAGCAAGATCCAAATACACACACTCACACCTGACAAGGTGGTCTGCAGTCAATCATTATAAGTCTGTTATGGTAAGGTATATTGTTTTGTGAAAAGTGCCTCTATGAGCAAACCACAAACCAAAGTCATTACCCGTTCCCCATCTCTGGCACTTAATATCCTCCACTACAAATTACTTCCAATGTGCTATCTCTGGGTCCAGGCCTTTTGGCTAATTGGACCATCAATCCACGTGATCAAATCAGCAGAGCTCCCCGAGCATGGTATTTACACTTAAATGCCTCATTATTCAAGGCTATTTTTTACAGGCTGTATATAAACTATTTTTGTATGTTTGTTCTTTATTTTTCTGTAAACCATATACATGTTATATGAATGAAGTAGTTTCCCCTCATGTTTGTATAATGTAGAAGGTGCCTGTTAATAAAGAACAAAACCTATCTAATTGAAATAAACCAAACAAATGATCAAGTGCATATTATATACATAAATAAAGTCAGACTTTTCAGATCCATCTGCCTATTGTGCATGTGTCATTCTTTCATGGTTTTTCACAGGAATTGTTTTAAGAAATGAAAACAAATAAAACGGTTTAATTACAACAAATTGTGCTCTGTATTACACTGAACAAATTCAGTGATAAAGCAATCAAAGCAAAGCATTGATATTATGCTGCTTGGCAGACAATTTCATCCAAAGTGACTTACACAGTTTAAATGTATGCACTCACTGTACTGTATGTGATCTCTGGGGGGATTGAAGCCATAACTTTACCAATGGAGCCAGGAGGAACACGCAGGATGTAAACCATCGTTGCCTCAAACCACATTTCATGTGACCTTACTTGCCAGTATGAGCATACTTGAATGACAGAAATCTTACATATAGTAAAGACCCGATTCATCTAAAACTCACAGACAATGCCACCACAGTTTGCAGCAGAAACCTGTCCACCAGACAGAAATGTAATTAATTTGATTTCTATGGTCCACCCATCCAGCAGACAGCAGTAGAGAGCAGGCTGAAGGTCAGTTGTTAGTGTTCTGAGCAGATGAGGAAGCAAAAATACTGTACAAGGAAGTAAAATCATACAAAATGCTTTTGATTTAGCTATGTCGTTGCAACTTTAGAATATATACTGTCATAACGCAGACAACAATTATGGTATTATGGACAACAACATCGGTATGAAGGGGCAATGGTAGAATCCCGTTGCTGTTAGCCAGCCTGGGTCAATGGACGCGAGGACTTGAACTGTGGATAAGTTACCTGGCTAGCTACTAACAGACAGCTGAGCTCATTAGCTAGCAACTACAGCTCTCGCTTGAAGAATTACGGCTCAAGTTCAACAACTTTTGTATTACCTAGCTAGCTTTCCAGTGCTACCAGGTAGGTCTGCTAGTCTTGCACTATCAAACTGTATGAGATTGGGTCAGTGTCTCCAGCGTAACATTATCAAGCCTGCTTTCTTGTTGATGAGTGATTAGACACCTGCGCTAGCTAGCTAGCCAACTTTCTTGGAATGGTCACATGCTTTGACTGTAATCAAACTGAATTAAAAGTTGAACTATTAAGTTGATCATTGAATGGTTAGCTTTCTGTCAATTGTTCAATGTAGCCTGACTTGTTTTGTCTAATCGTCATTGAAAGGGATTCTCCAATCATGAGAATGTCCAAACGCACCTCTCACACTACAAATGAAAGGTAGTTCGTCTTTGTTGGACAAGGAAACTGTCAGTATGGCATTTGCTGGTGCCCCTGATCTTGTGGCCAAAGAGAGGATTGTGTGTTGCTGTTTGTTAGCCAGCAGGAGGGGGCCAGCTTGGCTGCCGGGCTACAGTGTCAGTGTGAGCAAATGTTTCTTCACAACCACTGAAGCTTGTCTCCAGTGCCAGACCACAGGAGCAAGAGTTGCAGCCATTTGGCCCATCGGTTCTTCCTTTGAATGTTTTAAGACTGTCCCCTCTTCCTGCAGACTGACTCCCGTCTGTCCCCAACATGGCATCCTCCAGGCTGAAGTACCTGTCTCTGGGGGTGCTGGTGTTCCAGACCACCTCTCTGGTGCTGACCATGCGCTACTCCCGCACCCTGCAGGGGGATGGTCACCGCTACCTGGCCTCCTCGGCTGTGGTGGTGGCTGAGTTCATGAAGATCATTACCTGTTTGCTGCTCGTCTTCAAGGAGCACAGTGAGTGGTCTGGATAGAGCTGTCTACTTCCCATCTGCAGTATAGGAAAATAAGACTTTGTGTTTATGTATAAATTTAGGCCTAGAGGATGACACATGGAAGGGTTATGCAAGTTATATCTCGGTATCTAACTTTCCCTCTATCTACACCTCTCTCCTGTATGGCCCAGGCTACAGTGTTCGGGCTCTGAGCAGTATTCTGAGGCAGGAGATAGCCCACAAGCCTATAGAGACCCTGAAGCTGGCCATTCCTTCTGGGATCTACACCCTCCAGAACAACCTGCTCTACGTGGCTCTGTCTAACCTAGATGCTGCCACCTACCAGGTAGAACAACCTGCTCTATGTGGCTCTGTCTAACCTAGATGCTGCCACCTACCAGGTAGAACAACCTGCTCTATGTGGCTCTGTCTAACCTAGATGCTGCCACCTACCAGGTAGAACAACCTGCTCTATGTGGCTCTGTCTAACCTAGATGCTGCCACCTACCAGGTAGAACAACCTGTTATGGAGTTTTTTTCTCATCCATCTCTACACATAATGCCCCATAATGACAGAGTGAAAACCTGTTTTAGACATTTTTGCAAATGTATTGAAAATGAAATGCACAAATACCTAATTTACATACGTATTCACACCCATGAGTCAACACGTTAGAATCACCTTTGGCAGTGATTACAGCTGTGACTCTTTCTGGGTAAGTCTCTAAGAGCTCCTGGATTGTACAATATTATTCAAGGTCTGTCAAGTTGATTGTTCATCATTGCTAGACAGCCATTTTCAAGTCTTGCCATAGATTTTCAAGACGATTTAAGTCAAAACTGTAAGTACGCCACTCAGGAACATTCAATGTCGTCTTGGTAAGCTACTTCAGTGTATATTTCATTTGTGTTTTAGGTTATTGTCCTGCTGAAAGGTGAATTTGTCTCCCAGTGTCTGTTGGAAAACAGACTGAACCAGGTTTTCCTCTAGTATTTTGCCTGTACTTAGCTCTATCCCATTTCTTTTTATCTGAAAAAACTCCCTAGTCCTTGCCAATTACAAGCATACCCATAACATTCAGCCTGGTCTCATAGACTATACAATACATTTTTACATTTTAGTCATTTAGCAGACGCTCTTATCCAGAGCGGCTTACAGTAAGTAAGTAGTGAGTGCATACATTTCATTTCATGCATTTACATTTTTTAAATTTTTTTGTACTGGCCCCCCGTGGGAATCGAACCCACAACCCTGGCGTTGCACACACCATGCTGGCGTTGCAAACACCATGCTCTACCAACTGAGCCACAGGGAAGACATAACAAAGAAATTGTAAGTCCAGAACAGTCAAATGAGTATGATATGTTACATTTGGTATGGTTACATAAGACAGATGGTTACTTAAGGCAAAAACAAAAGGACAGGAACAGCTAGCAAACTTAAGGTTGAGGTTTCAAGTCTCATCACGGACAACTTTAGCAATTTAGCAACTTTTTAACTACATACTACTTTTTAGCTACAGCTTCGATTCCCTTTTGCTTGAATTCCCTCCCCAAAAACTCTCACTGAGAACTTTTCGGGTCTGCTGAGTGCAAACTTGAACGTTGTGAAAATTCTGTGCAACTTCCAGCGCACAGAGGCTGTACCTGTTTTTAAGTTGGATTTAACAGTGGCCAAGAATGCTAATGTGGCTATTTGATCATAATGTTGGCCGACCATAAAAAGCAATGTAGAAAATGCATCTCATAACATTTTAACATAGAAATAGCTGTTCTATCATTCAGCCTACAGTAGCAGCCAATGTGTGGTGTTCAATGTAGGCCTACATTCCATGAGACATTTGAAAGAAACATGCAGGGCTTGACATGAACCTGTTTATCCACTTGTCCTTCAGACAAGGAGGTGACTGAAAATGTTGTTGTTTGGTGCAAGAAACCACTTTACAAAGTAAAACGTATTATTACAGACAATCAGACAAATTTTGCTACCCGCTGCCTATTGGTTACTTAGCTTATTCAAGCCTGTCTCAAAATACAACACTGCCTCTTTAAGGCAAGAAAATAGCTCTTTACCTGACTCGCTTTTCAAAGATGTCTAGAAATGTACATATTTTGTGCTCTTGTAGGAAGCAATCACTCCCCTATTGCTGACTAGAAATGATCTATAACTGTGCTAATAACTCACTAACTAGCTAAATATATTAATAGAATGTGCACACGTGGCTACATGCAGCTCTCTGATCTCAAAACAGGCAGCATCTACTCACGACTGCTCATGCTGTAAACACAGTCCAGTTCAAAGTAAATGGCACAGATCCATATATAACAATGGTCTATTTGCATATAGGCCTACTGCAGCTCTGATTGTTTATGCTGCACTGGTCTGCATTCTGCCTACAACAAAATCTCATGCATAGTTAGTTTTGTTTCCGTATGTTGCTTTGAAAGTGGCTAATATTGCATTTATTCGATGACAATTGCTGCAGTAAAGGGAAACGTTGATAGTGTTAACAGGGAAAACACTCAGAAAAGTGCTTCCAACGTTTTCTGAGTCAAGATCACTTTTTGAGTCAAAATGCAAGCCGAGATCTAGCCTATGCAATATTAACCAATTACGAACAGTACTGTAACAATTAGGTTGTTGTAGTAAGCTATAGGCCCAATACATTATCATTGCATATTGGCTTTGCTTGAATTGCCCTACCAATGCATTGTTGTTTGGGCCATTTTTTTAAATTCTATTTGGAAATTTGAGGTTGGTTATATGATCACACTGGCAATAGATCCATTGTTGTATTACTTGTGAGGCACAGCTGAGTGCGTATACATAAAAAAAAAGCTTTTCATTTGTATTTTGCTGGTGCCTGCATCTAATGGGAGAGAGCAGCAGACTGAGGGTCCGCCTCAACATCCTTCCTCTCTCCCTTACCAAAATCCAGCTGATGGCGAAACTCAAGTCGCATCTCATTATTTTTGCCTCATGCACAAATTAATGTTACGCCTATGAACAGAGAAAGGGAAATATTCCTTGACATTAAAAAAGACCCAAGACGCTAATAATAACAACAACGTAAGCCTATAGAATGTCTTACTCATTTACAATGCATTCGGAAAGTATTCAGACCCCTTGACTTTTTACACATTTTGGTACATTACAGCCTTATTCTAAAATTGATTAATTTGTTCTTTTTCCTCAACACTCTACACAGAATACCCAATAATGACAAAGCAAAAACAGCTTTTTAAGACATTTTTGCAAATGTATCAAAAATAAAAAACAGAAATACATTTTATATAAGTGGTCAGAACCTTTACTCAGTACTTTGTTGAGGCACCTTTGGCAGCGATTAAAGCCCAGAGTCTTCTTGGGTATGACGCTACAAGCTTGGCACACCTGTATTTGGGGAGATTCTCCCATTCTTCTCTACAGATTCTCTCAAGCTCTGTCAGGTTGGATGGGGAGGGTTACTGCACAGTATTTTCAGGTCTCCAGAGATGTTAGATCAGGTTTAAGTCTGGGCTCTGGCTGGGCCACTCAGCCAGACTTGTCCCGAAGTCACTCCTGCATTGTCTTGGCTGTGTGCTTAGGGCGTTGTCTTGTTGGAAGGTGAACCTTTGCCCCAGTCTGAGGTCCTGAGCAGGTTTTCCTCAAGGATCTCTCTGTACTTTGCTCTGTTCATCTATCCGATTCCTTCGATCCTGACGAGTCTCCCAGTCCCTGCTGCTGAAAAACATCCCACAGCATGATGCTGCCACCACAATGCTTCACTGTAGGGTGGTGCATAGTTTCCTTCAGATGTGATGCTTGGCATTCAGGCCAAAGAGTTCAATCTTGGTTTCATCAGACCAGAGAATCTTGATTCTCATGGTCTGAGAGTCCTTTATGTGCCTTTTGGCAAACTCCAAGTGGGCTGTCATGTGCCTTTTACTGAGGAGTGGCTTCTGTCTGGCCACTCTGCCATAAAGGCCTGATTGGTGGAGTGCTGCAGAGATGGTTGTCCTTCTGGAAGGTTCTCCCATCTCCACGAATTAACTCTGGAGCTCTGTCAGAGTGACCATCGGGTTCTTGGTCATCTCTCTGACCAAGGCCCTCCTCCCCCAATTTCCTCAATTTGGCTGGGCGGCCAGCACTAGGAACAGTCTTGGTGGTTCCAAACTTCTTCCATTTAAGAATGATGGAGGTCACTGTGTTCTTAGGGACCTTCAATGCTTCAAATGTTTTGGTACTCTTCCCCAGACCTGTCCCTCGACACCATCCTGTCTCGGAGCTCTACGGACAATTCCTTCGACCTCATGGCTTGGTTTTTGATCCAACATGCACTGTCAACTGTGGGACCTTATATAGACAGGTGTGGGCCTTTCCATATCATGTCCAATCAATTGAATTTACCACAGGTGGACTCCAATCAAGTTGTAGAAACATCTCAAGGATGATCAATGGAAACAGGATGAACCTGAGCTCAATTTTGAGTCTCCTAGCAAAGTGTCTGAATACTTATGTAAATAAGGTATTTCTGGTTTTTTCTGTATTGTGTGTAGATTGATGATGTTTTTTTAAATTTTATTTAATCAATTTTAGAATAAGGCTGTAACGTAACAACATTTAGAAAAAGGGAAGGGGTCTGAATACTTTCCGAATGCACTGTATTACTGCTGCAGTGCTTGTTGTAGCGCAGTGGAAATGGGAAGAATGTGCATTTTATGGCTGTATTTAACACTTTTATAAAAGTGTTGACAGTGCTGAGTAAGAACTTAAACATGAATTCACTCATAAAAAGAGCATATCTTTGCTGTATTTTATCTCTCTCTAGTCATGGTTTTAAAATCTCACAGTATCAACTTTGCTGTAGCTTTATTTTATGCCTGCTACGATACTGCAGACACGGTCATCTGAGCCTTCCGATTGGCCAGCGGTAGGCCTGTAGTGCACTTGATTTGCTCTCCGGGCACGTCGGGAAGGCAGAGTTTGTACCTTCAGACACATGTAATGGTTCAAAATGGCAGCAATTTGCCTACCTGGCGCGCAGGGCAGCTGAATCCCCAGACTAAATAAAAAGATGTAGGAACACAAGGCTTTATCGTTGGGTTTTTTACAGAAATGTTTGGTGATCGACTAGGAATGCTTTGGAGATGACCACTGCTCTAGGAAGTTGAGTGAAGTTCAGTCTCGTGCTTCTCTCTGTGGGCTGATATTTCTCCTGCGCCACAGTCTCGGGGCTACTGCGTGCAGCTTTAGAGGGAACATTGTTTGCAACTACTTAGCATGTCAGTTAACCCTTCCCCTAACCATAACCCTTTTAGCTAACCCTTCCCCCTAGCCTTAATCCTTTAACATAATACCCTAGCCTAGCAAACGTTAGCCACTACAAATTGGAATTCGTAACATATCATACAAAATGGATGCTAGACATCCAAAAATGAATACATACGAAATGTAACATATATCAAACTAAATGGAGTGTCTCGGATTTACGTGTACAGAATAATAAGAAATGCTCTGAGACCAGGTTGTAACATGATGAAGCCATCACCATACTTGAAAAAATAAAGAGTTGAATTTGCCCCAAACATACCACTTTGTCTTCAGGACATAAAGTGAATTTCTTTGCCACATTTGTAGCAGTTTTACTTTAGTGCCTTATTGAAAACAGGATGCATGTTTTGGAATATTTTTATTTATAGGGTTTATTATTTTCACTCTGTCATTTAGATTAGTATTGTGGAGTACCTGCAAGGTTGTTGATCCATCCTCAGTTTTCTCCTATCACAGCCATTAAACTCTGTAACTGTTTTAAAGTCACCATTGGCCTCCTGGTGAAATCCCTGAGTTTCCTTCCTCTCTGGCAACTGAGTTAGGAAGGATGCTTGTAGTGACTGGGTGTATTGATACACCATTCAATGTGTAATTAATAACTTCACTGTGCTCAAAGGGATATTCAATGTATGCTTTTTATTTTTACCAGTCTACCAATAGGTGCCCTTCATTGCGAGGCATTGGAAAACCTACCTGGTCTTTTTGGTTGAATCTGTGTTTGAAACCTTACAGATAATTGTCTATGTGTGGGGAAACAGAGTCATTCAAAATCATGTTAAACACTATTGCACACAGAGTGAGTCCTTCCAACTTCTTATGTGACTTGTTAAGCAAATCTTTACTCCTGAACTAATTTAGGCTTCTCTATAACAATTGTTTGAATACTTATTGACTCCTTTCAGCTTTTCATTTTTAATTAATTTGTTACAATTTCAAAAAAACATCAACCCTGTTTGACATTATGGGATATTGTGTGTCGGCCAGTGACAAATAGTAAGTTCAGGCTGTAACACAACACAATGTGGAAAAAGTAAAGCGGTGTGAATACTTTCTGAAGGCACTGTATTAGTGTCTGGGGTAGTATACTTTTTATGGTCTCTGAATGGGGTCTCCTGTTTTCCCCTTGTCTGTCTCCACCAGGTGACCTACCAGCTGAAGATCCTCACCACAGCTCTCTTCTCAGTGTCCATGCTGGGCCGAAGACTGGGTGTGTACCAGTGGCTCTCCCTGCTCATCCTCATGGCTGGGGTTGCACTTGTCCAGGTAAACTCTACTCCAACTCCTTTACAATCCACTTTTTTTTAAACCTGCATTTTACACACTCCAGTGTGTTTTTATATCTTTGTGTGTGTGTGTGTGTGTGTCCAATGTCTAGTGGCCCTCTGAGTCCCCTGGGGCCCCTGAGAAGGAGCAGCTGTCTGCGGGGTCCCAGTTTGTTGGCGTGGCGGCGGTGCTGGTGGCCTGCTTCTCCAGTGGCTTTGCTGGCGTTTACTTTGAGAAGATCCTCAAAGAGACAAAACAGAGTGTCTGGGTCCGTAATATCCAACTGGGTCAGTATGAAACGGTTCTACCATACTCGGGTTGTAAGGGCACTTGTTCCAGTTTTCCGTCCCAGAATTACTCTGTTATTATCAAATAACTATTATTTCTGACAGCGCTCTAGTACTGTGTCTTTGAAGTGAGTTTTTAGTGTTCCTTCCTCCTCACTGAAACCCTGCGTTTTTCTCTCAGTGCCAAATGAGTCTTCCTGCTGAGTTTTTTTTTTTTTTTTTTTACAGCTGAACATGTGAAGCGTGTGTTAATTCTCCTGTGATTAATTTCCTGGTGTGAACTTGTGCTAGTTTTCTGTATAGAGTTTCTGCATTGAGAAAATGCTGCGTTCATCCTCATACACATTGGATGAGACTAGTGTTTTAACATTAATGTCTATGGATGTAGACATTGTTTTTTTTCAGTCAATCACTGCAGGTTATTGTTTTTGATGAAAGCTGGCAGGGTTACGTTAAATCCATTTTCCTATCATTCATATTCAGTTCAAACTCATATCATCTGCCTGTTTGTCTGTGTGTAGGAATGTTTGGCCTAGTGTTTGGTCTGATGGGGATGTTTGCGTACGATGGGGAGAGAGTCCAAGAGTCTGGGATGTTCCAGGGATACAACACAGTCACCTGGATAGTGGTGGCTCTGCAGGTACATCTCACTATTATTTTGTTTACTTCACCTGTGAGCTGCAGGTCAAATGTACTCAGTATGTACTGTTAGTTCACAAGAACAAATGTGAAGAAATTGTGTTGTTAGATTCTAAATAAACAGAGTAAAACTCACGGACGACTAGTAAAGATCAAACCAAGTTTATTCACCCACTGGGTCACACAGCTGCATAACACAAAGACATATTTACACAAGCACTGGTATTTAAACCTTCCTCCTATGCTGAGGCATCTCACACATCTGGACAGCCAATACATCTCTGTTGCTAGACAGGACTTTAGTGATGCCTGTTCTTTCTCACTTCATCTGACCTGACCTGACCTCGGCCCAAATTCCTCACTCTTCCCCACCTCACGGCTGTCCTGTTGACTTGTACCAGAATGTGGCCCTTCTCTCCATAGGACACCTGATGTCTAACAATAACATGTTCTGACAGAATGTAAACATTCTGTGTTCCCTTCTCTCCCTCAGTAACATGGAATAAGGATATTTCAAGTTTAAAAGTCAGAACCAGTCGTGGCCAAAAGTTTTGAGAATGACACAAATATTAATTTCCACAAAGTTTGCTGCTTCAGTGTCTTCAGATGTTACTATGGAATACTGAAGTATAATTACAAGCATTTCATAAGTCTCAAATGCTTTTATTGACAATTACATGAAGTTGATGCAAAGAGTCAATATTTGCAGTGTTGACCCTTCTTTTTCAAGACGTCTGCAATCCACCCTGGCATGCTGTCAATTAACTTCTGGGCCACATCCTGACTGATGGCAGCCCATTCTTGCATAATCAATGCTTGGAGTTTGTCAGAATTTGTGGGGTTTTGTTTGTCCATCCGCCTCTTGAGGATTGACCACAAGTTCTCAATGGGATTAAGGTCTGGGGAGTTTCCTGGCCATGCACACAAAATATTGATGTTTTGTTCCCCGAGACACTTAGTTATCACTTTTGCCTTATGTCAAGGTTCTCTATCATGCTGGAAAAGGCATTGTTTGTCACCAAACTGTTCCTGGATGGTTGGGAAAAGTTGCTCTCGAGGATGTGTTGGTACCATTCTTTATTCATGGCTGTGTTCTTAGGCAAAATTGTGAGTGAGCCCACTCCCTCGGCTGAGAAGCAACCCCACACATGAATGGTCTCAGGATGCTTTACTGTTGGCATGACACAGGACTGATGGTAGCGCTCACCTTGTCTTCTCCGGACAAGCTTTTTTCCGGATGCCCCAAACAATCGGAAAGAGGATTCATCAGAGAAAGTGACTTTACCCCAGTCCTCAGCAGTCCAATCCCTGTACCTTTTGCAGAATATCAGTCTGTCCCTGATGTTTTTCCTGGAGAGAAGTGGCTTCTTTGCTGCCCTTCTTGACACCAGGCCATCCTCCAAAAAAATCAGAATCGGTCGACCTCTAACAGTAAGGCGAAGGCCTTACTGTTAGAGGTCGACCGATTCTGATTTTTTTTCAACGCCGATACCAATTATTGGAGGACCAAAAAAAACGGTGCCGATTTAAAATAATAATAATAAATGTAATAAATAAAAAATAATTATTATTATTTATATGAACACTTATTTTAACTTAATATAATACATCAATCAAATCAATTTAGCCTCAAATAAATAATGAAACATGTTCAATTTGGTTTAAATAATACAAAAACAAAGTGTTGGAGAAGAAAGTAAAAGTGCAAAATGTGCCATGTAAAAAAGCTAACGTTTAAGTTCCTTGCTCAGAACATATGAAAGCTGGTGGCTCCTTTTAACATGAATCTTCAATATTCCCAGGTAAGAAGTTTTAGGTTGTAGTTATTATAGGAATTATAGGACTATTTATCTCTATACCATTTGTATTTCATATACCTTTGACTATTGGATGTTCTTATAGGCACTTTAGTATTGCCAGTGTAACAGTATAGCTTCCGTCCCTCTCCTCGCTTCTACCTGGGCTCAAACCAGGAACACAGCCACCCTCGAAGCATCGTTATCCATTGCTCCACAAATGCCGTGGCCCTTGCAGAGCAAGGGGAACAACTACTTCAAGGTCTCAGAGCGAGTGCTGTCACCGATTTGAAACGCTTTTAGCATGCACCCCGCTAACTAGCTAGCCATTTCACATCGGTTACACCAGCCTAATCTCGGGAGTTGATAGGCTTGAAGTCATAAACAGCTTAATGCTTGAAGCACAACGAAGAGCTGCTGGCAAACGCACGAAAGTGCTGTTTGAATTAATGCTTACGAGCCTGCTGCTGCCTACCACCGCTCAGTCAGACTGCTATATCAAATATCAAATCATAGACTTAATTATAACATAATAACACACAGAAATACGAGCCTTAGGTCATTAATATGGTCAAATTCGGAAACTATCATTTCGAAAACAAAATGTTTATTCTTTCAATGAAATACGGAACCGTTCTGTATTTTATCTAACGGGTGGCAACCCTAAGTCTAAATATTGCTGTTACATTGTACAACCTTCAATGTTATGTCATAATTATGTACAATTCTGGAAAATTAATTACGGTCTTTGTTAGGAATAAATGGACTTCACACAGTTCACAACGAGCCTGGTGTCCAAAACTGCCGCATATACCCTGACTGCTTTCACGGAACACAAGAGAAGTGACACAATTTCCCTAGTTAAAAGAAAGTCATGTTAGCAGGCAGTATTAACTAAATATGCAGGTTTAAAAATATATACTTGTGTGTTGATTTTAAAGAAAGGCATTGATGTTTATGGTTAGGTACACCATTGGTACAACGACAGTGCTTTTTTCGCGAATGCGTTTGTTAAATCATCATCCGTTTGAGGAAGTAGGCTGTGATTCGATGAGAAATTAACAGGCACAGCATTGATTATATGCAACGCAGGACACGCAAGATAAACTTGTAATATCATCAACCATGTGTAGTTAACTAGTGATTATGTTAAGGTTGATTAAAAATCTGTTGTTCTGCCCCTGACCAAGGCAGTTAACCCACTGTTCCTAGGCCGTCATTGAAAATAAGAATGTGTTTTTAACTGACTTGCCTAGTTAAATAAAGGAAAAAAAATCGGCCACAATCGGTGTCTAAAAATGCCGATTACCGATTATGAAAACTTGAAATTGGCCCTAATTAATCGGCCATTCCGATTAATCGGTCGACCTCTACTCACTGTGCGTGCAGGTGCACTCACACCTGCCTGCTGCCATTCCTGAGCAAGCTCTGTACTGGTGGTTCCCCGATCCCGCAGCTGAATCAACTTTAGGAGACGGTTCTGGCTCTTGCTGGACTTTCTTGGGCGCCCTGAAGCCTTCTTCACAACAATTGAACCGCTCTCCTTGAAGTTCTTGATGATCCGATAAATGGTTTATTTAGGTGCAATCTTACTGGCAGCAATATCCTTGCCTGTGAAGCCCTTTTTGTGCATAGCGATGATGACGGCATGTGTTTCCTTGCAGGTAACCATGGTTGACAGGGGAAGAACAATGATTCCAAGCACCACCCTCCTTTTGAAGCTTCCAGTCTGTTATTCGAACTCAATCAGCATGACAGAGTGATCTCCAGCCTTGTCCTCGTCATCACTCACACCTGTGTTAACGAGAGAATCACTGACATGTCAGCTGGTCCTTTTGTGGCAGGGCTGAAATGCAGTGGAAATGTTTTGGGGGGATTCAGTTCATTTGCATGGCAAAGAGGGACTTTGCAATTAATTGCAATTCATCTTATCACTCTTCATAACATTCTGGAGTATATGCAAATTGCCATCATACAAACTGAGGCAGCAGACTTTGTGAAAATTAACATTTGTCATTCTCAAAACTTTTGTACAGTTTTTAAGTGGAAAAATCTTGCACTGTTAATCATGTTGAATGAATATTGCCATGCCTCTTGACTAAGGTGCTATTGCTTGATCTCGTTCCAATTGTGTGAGCTTAGTAGTATTATAGTGTCCCTTTGCCCACAGCTCATCCAGTCCATATCTGGTGTGTGTTTCTCTAGGCACTAGGAGGGCTGGTTATAGCAGCTGTTATCAAGTATGCAGACAACATCCTGAAGGGCTTCGCTACGTCACTCTCCATCATTCTGTCAACACTCATATCCTACTTCTGGCTGCAGGACTTCGACCCAACTAGGTTCTTTCACAACACACACATTCTCTCTTGAGCCGGGTTATTTTAATTAACTAATTGGATGTTGCTTGTCTCTGACACGTGTAATGCTGTGTCTTTTCTTGTCTTGTGTCCTCTCCAGTGTGTTCTTCATGGGTGCAATGCTGGTCATCGTGGCCACCTTCCTGTATGGCTACGAGGGCAAGCCCTCCCCCAACCCCAGTCGTGCCTAGGGGACATCGCAGAGGGAAAAAAGGAGGACCGAAAGAGAGGTCAGGTAAAAGAAGATATGAGAAGTGGAGAGGAAGAGAGAAGGGGAGTGAAGGACACTAGACTAGGGGCATTGAGATGGGCCTCTGACACCATGAAGTGCATCAACTATGAAATGTGACCAGGAAGTAGCCAGACAAGGCTGTTCCTCACCATGGTTACCACTACAGAGAAATAGACCCATGAGTCATGACCAAGCTGAGCAGTGTACTGGTCAGCCAGCTTACCGCACTGGGCCAAAACTAGTTGGGGGGGGGGTTCCCCTGTCTTAATGTTACTGTCATCAGCTCAATCATGAAGATGATGGGTAAAACAAAGACACCATAATGTTCACACATGGCTTGTGACAATAGTCCAGATGTATTGGACTCCGCAGACATACTGATCAATGATGTTGCTGTCTCATTGCTGTAGAACTCTGTTTGTGGGTCGTTCCACGAAATGAGTGCCTTTTGCGCCCCTTTGATATTTTAAGTAAAAATTGTGCACCGATATTAAATTTTTTAAAGTCTGTTATATTAATTGAAGTGCCCTTTTGTGTATATACTGTATTTCTAAAGATGATTATTTATTTAATGTGATTAGTTATTAATTTACGTCTTTCCCTAATTTTAAGGTCAACCCTGTTACCTGAACTGAATTCTCATTTTAAATATAAAGAAACACTGAACATCTAATATTCAAACCATAGTGTAAAAAAAGCTGGTTCTACTCTTTTTGGCCATTTTCTGTCACAAGGGGATTTATGGCTGTTTTTAAGATTAAATCGTCAACCCTGTTACTTTAATTGGCCCTTACTATAATATTTTTTTGAGATGGGAAAATGTGTTTTTATGAAGTTGAACATGTGGTCTTTGACAGTGTTAAAATTACGTGAAATCAAACATTATTTTTTTCCAAGTTACACTACTCAAAAGGCACCCAATTGGTGAAACGACCCTTGTACTTTTCCTGTCCTTGTGGTCACTTGATTTGTTTGTTATTTGGGGAAGCGGGTAAGGATGACTTTGTTACTGTATTTACCAATCATCCATAAAGAAAATGTTTCCTACATCAAAGACGAGTGTGTCATTTAGAAATTCTACAAGTGCTCTGATCCATGAGATGCAAACACAGTCACACTCATACTCTCCCTCTTATATCTGACAGTAATACATCTTCTGAGTGCATATTGTGCGTGAGACCTATAGCTTAGAGGATTGACTGATTCCACTGACCCTCTGTCAACACCGAAACATGAATATGCAGCAGCCGTGTGTACCCTGGCAATGTGCGACTGAGGGAACAACTATTACACTTGCAGATGAATTCAAAGACGTTCTTAGAACACGCAAACATGTTTTGCCTTCATTTTATTGAATTAAAAACAATGCTTGCATGCTAAATCTCCCACGCATCCTTTATGAAACCCTTTGGAATACCTGGCCACGTTGTCCCACTGTACATATTGAATGTACAGTTCTGTACATCCTCCAGTCCGAGTCGTTCTGTTCTCAGGACACATCTGTTACTGTGAATGACTGGCTCTCAATGGACGTTTGTCACCATACAGTGTCTACCATACACAGTATGTGATATGACCTTCAATATAAACAATTGATTTGTAATATCCTATTCAGCCCACTCGTCCCTCATAGAACTATGGCTTGTGTGTAGTCAGAGGGGATGTGTGTGCATGCGTGTGTAGTCACAGAGGGGATGTGTGTATCAGTGTAAAGGCTAGTATGGTTTGCACCTCAGTAGTGAGCAGCATGGGGAGTTCATTTTGTTACATTCTCAGACTCCTTCTCCTCTCTGTACATCATGCCTGACCTGGCCCACACTGCTGTTCTCCTTGGCCATTCTGTAGGTGGCTATAGAGAGCCTGTCTTCCCCCTTTTCCCAGTAACACATTCATCCTTGTCTGTAACTGTACTGAGCATGAAGGCTGCATTTAAATGTACTACAATCTTTGTTCTTACATATAAAATACATTATATTCCCCAATCTCACCTGTATTATACCCATAAAGCCACATTCATGTACTGCTGGGCCTCTCACACCTTGGGTTAGTCTCAAATGGCCACCTATTCTCCACATAGTGCATTACCTTTAACCAGAGCCAAATGATAATGGGGTGCCATTTCAGAAACAACCCTCTACATCACTGTCATAGACCCAGAACAGTCTGTGATTAAAGATGGCTGCTCTGTCATCTCGGTGAGGCAGCATGGTGTGCAGTAGGCTACAGGCTGCTCCCCTAGAGTGTAGCCTACTCTGAGCCCTGCTGGGCCTGGCACACTCACAAAGGACTAGTCCTCTCTGCTTCTCCAGGACAGAGGATGTTATAAAGGCAGGCAGAGGTCCCTCCGTGGGTCTGGTCTGTATTTAGGCCCTGGTCCAGACAGCAGTCCTCTCTCTACTCAAAGGCAGTGGTGGGGATTTAAGGCAGCTGTCCCCCAAGTCTCTATCCATATTGATCTCATCATGGCAGGATGTCTGGGCCCTAGTTACACCTCCCCTCCTTCTCTCTGCTACTTAGGAGGGATGACCACCAGGGGTGGGCCCTTCCTGGGCCTCCACATCAGCACCTGTGCATCGTTGGCGTTGGGCCTCCCCAGGGCGTTGGGGGGGATGGGCTCCATGTGGGTTAAGACGCGGGGCTGGTCCTGGTGTGTCTGGCCCATCAGGGTGGCTCTGGAGCCAAGGGGCATGGAGGGGTCCACCAGGATGTCCACCCTCATGCGCCACTTGACCGTCTGCAGAAGGATCTTCTCCCGCGTGGCCGTGTTGAGGGCCACCAGCCAGGTGGTGAAGCTCTGGTCCCTCTTGATGCGGGTGAGCAGGGGCAGGTTGTTGTCGCTGATGGGCACGGCCCAGGTCACACTGGGGTAGAAGTTATCGTTCATGCTAACGGTGAAGCGCAAGGGCTTGGAGGTGGGCCCCGCCAGGGTGACCGTCTCGGTGGTGTTGCCATACCAGGGGTAGCTCACCCCATCTGAGTCACTGATGGCCCTCACAAGACCCTCACGCAGCTCTGGTAGCTCCCAGCTAGACCTGCAAGAGGACAACAGGTCAGAGGTCAAACTACAGTTAAATAGATGATGGGTTGGAACCTGTTCCTAGTGGGTCATGGATTAACAGTGTCGAACTGTAGGGTCACAAGGAGACTTAAAGAGCTTTAGGTGTCTCACACAGCACATTACATTTGGGAGCCTCTGTGTTAGACATTCTCAAAAAGAACTGAGTAAGACATACAAATACATAAAATAAGTTTGATAAATGGATTTCACCTCAGGGCTCCACACTGTAGTCTATGTATGATAGATGGTTCAGTGAGTCTATGTATGATAGATGGTTCAGTGAGTCTATGTATGATAGATGGTTCAGTGAGTCTATGTATGATAGATGGTTCAGTGAGTCTATGTATGATAGATGGTTCAGTGAGTCAGTGGATTAATATCTTGTGTTTTTCGGCCAATGAGAGAGTGTCGGCTGGTGTGACCTGATGCCACGTTCTCCCCTACAGATCAGCTCCATTTGTCTGTACCCCATGTTTTTCTGCTGCACCCCTAGACCCCCCCAGTCAGGATTATACACCTCACATACGCCTCCTCCAGAGAAAAACACCCCCAGGCAGTGCTGGAGGAGGCTGTACGTCTTGCTCGTCACTGGGTGTGTGATTCTGTCTCCTGGAGAGAAAGGAGCGTGGGAGTGTGTCAGTGCATCTATCTCTCTCTCTCTCTCGTTTCTGTGAACACAATGTATGTCTAGGAGCAGTTGTTTAGCTCCTCTGTCATCTCTATTTTGATGGTGAAGTCACAGGAACAGAATCAATTGGTGGGGGTTTGAATGAAGGAGGGTGAGTGCATAGTTAACCTTCTGTTTGCGCAAATCCTCTGCTACACATGCACTCACACATATCCACATATCAACTGTTGCATTGCATTCATGTCCACTTTGACAAAACACACACACTTCCTACAGCACCAGAGAAGTGACAGTTTGGGACAGAGCAGCAGAGGGAGGTGGGAGCAGCTGGGGAGCTTCAGTCAGCAGCCTGGAGAAATCAACTCACATGCCAATGTCATTGTAGGTGTTGTAGAATTCCATCTGTGTGCATGCCTGGATCCAACCCACCACCCAAGTCTCATTACGGGGAATAGGGGGCATCACTATCCGCGCAGAGGCCTTGAAATAGGGCGTCTTGTAGCGCAACACTATAGGAGAGTTCTCCTCAATGCTTGTTGGGGAGTGATCGATAGTGGCGGAAACGTCATAGACCACTATGTTTTCGCGTTTGATGCGCGACTTACAGGCGATGCTCTGGATGCAGCCCATGATGAGGTTATGGTTCTAGCCAGTTGGACCAGACAGGATGATAACACTGTCACGTCCTATCGACTTACAAACAATATGCTTAATATGTCACATTAGTCAATGCATTGTATGCATCCAAAAAGGCAATCAGTACCATTTACATGTATGCACAAAGATAAAACAGATAGGTGGTCAGATCTTAGGGTAGGGGAGTAGATTCATTAAATAACAGCAGTTGGTGGTATTAGATCCTCTCTACGCCTCGGATCGCAGGTGTAGGCTATCGGTGTCTGCGTGGCACTGCCCTCTCTTGCAGTCCCGGCTTCCGTGGGCTCCAGCCCCTCAAAATGATTCAAATCCATACGTCCTCTTGCAGGTCTGTGCCGTTTGATCCTCTTCTTTCTTCCCCGGGCTGTCATGTCACAAGCCGGGGGAGAGCGGCACACTCAGAGGCGTCGTGTCAATGGCCCAGTCGGGTGGTTGTCGTGATGCATGATGATGCGGCGCTGGCGGCTCACGAGGCGCGCTTGATCCGAGCGATGACAATCTAGACCACCAGGCATTCCTCACCATGAGTGTAAAACGAAGGATAAAAACACGGTCAATGCAGAGAGATCCCCCATTTTTTATTCAACGCTTCCTCTGCAGAATTGGCTGAACAACAGACTCGCGCTTCGATAAATCAGCGGGTGAAAAACAAATGTTCAAAAACCTAGAAATCATAGACAACAGTTCTATCCAATCCGACAATCAGTGTATCGAATTGTTGCTGCATGGCTTGATAAAATCCCCGTGTAGACACATTAAGGATGCTGTCTTGTCTCTTCTCTCCCAAGGCGATGCATCGTCTGGCGCTGTTCAGCTTCCTTGGTGCTGATTATGCTGAGTGAACCAATGAACAGCAGAGGGAGAGTGAGCGCGTGGGAGTACCGGGAGTCCTTTATTTGGCGGTAACAGTCTGTGCATTTCCTCCATGGCTTGAATGGCTATAGCCTATGACTGCTAGGCTACTCACATTCATCAAGTGTCTGCCTGGTGATAAGAATAGACCAATTGATGGTTTAATTTTTTATGAGCGACATATTCACAATCATGCAGTGGCAAACTCTTGTCAAATCTAGACCCATTCTTTGATGGCAGCACAATTGATAAGATCCGGCCATAATTGTATCATATGATTTTAGGGCAAATCAAAATAGATACGAGGAATGCTTGATATTCTTCTAAATAAATAGTACTTTTCTGATTAAATGCCTAAAATAATTTATAGCCTTCGTCACTAGACTAATCTTTGTTTAACATGATGATGAACCACTGTCGAGATTTTTCCTTAGCTAATAAATCAACAAAGCTAAGCGTGGCATTATGAGCAGACAAGACTGCCCATTTTCAGCTAATACGGACAAATAGGAGGTTCTACAGTTGATTTATGCCACTTGGTATCACATTTCAGTTTATGCGATCGGCTCTGCGAGTGAACCTGATGTGTACAGTAGACAGAAATAGCAAAGCACCTCCCCTTAATGACACACTGGAACTCTGCTGTCATCCTTCAGTGATCCATTTGCCTTGGAGTTGGTTAAAGATCACTCCTGCCTCCGAGTAGGCCTACTTTTAACAAAATAATTTTTGCGTGTTCCTGATGATACTACAGGTTGTGTTTCTACTTGAAGGACTGGGCGCAGGGAAATGAACCCAGTGTGCCAAAATTGTGGAAGTATGTGAACATTTGAAATTAGAGGCTATCAGTCTTAAAGGCTTGCCTGTTTGCACGTTATTTTGGCATTAATACTTGTCACATATCAGTTCGCAAATAATGTAAAAAAATATATATATTATTGAGTTAATAAAGCCGCAGACACATATGGTCTCTTTTTTTGTTTTCTTGAGTAAGGCAGCTCCAAAATGCAGGTGTTTCAGCCTAGCTCAATGCTTTCTGTGGTGTGATTGGCTCAGTGTTCTGTCAGTCATGGGGACACTACATCATGCAAAGTGTATGTCCTTAGTAAGGGTAGACATCCACAATTTCAGGCCTTTGGGTCCTGCCATAGAGTTATATTAGAAGTGCCCTTCCAAGAAGGCTCAAGGTCATTGGCCACAGATAAAATGACATCAAATCACGTTATATGTACAGTAGCTTTGATTGGACTGATCATGGCAACATCATACTTTCAAAGTCTCAGCTAGCAGTCATCATCATGAATCAAGTTGACAATTTACTGGCAAATCCTTTTACATTTTAGTCATTTAGCAGACGCTCTTATCCAGAGTGAATGCATACATTTCATACAATTTCATAATTTTTTTTCTATGCTGGCCCCCCGTGGGAATCGAACCCACAACCCTGGCGTTGCAAACACCATGCTCTACCAACTGAGCTACAGGGAAGGCTTTTAATCCTTGTCATATGAAGAGAAATAATGAAGATAAATTATAGACAAAACGTATCGGTGCTCATCGGCCATTGGACATAAAGATTGCGCAACAAAGTTGGAAATCGCAAATTCAACAATAAGTCGTTTGGAAGGAATCAGTGGCTAACTGCAAGCAGTGCAAAGCAACCAGTAGCTTGCTATTCAATGGAATGGCTGTGTGTTTTTTATTCCGAGTTCCCACCATAAATCCAGAGAATGCCAGACTTTGCTTTGATGACAAAGTTTGAATACAAAACCGCCGCGCCACCTTCGTGTTTAAGTGAGTACATCACAAGCTAAGGTGAGTCCAAAAATGTCTTGAATGCTGCTGCATAAATGATGTAATATGGCAGGGAGATATGTATACTGTAGCTAAGAAAGTAATACTAAGTGTATGTTGTGTAGTAAGCTGTTAGTAGCTCATGTGCCTCACCCTAATAATTTGGTCTATTTTCACCTCTTAATTTCACCTAACGTTACTGTTCTGACTCGGTGGTGCTGCGCATGTAGTCTATAACCTGTTTTAGAGAAATGTCATCATCTAATATTGTAAGAGGTTTCATTGTCTGTTTATATGCACCCTTTATTTATCCTACGGTTCTGACTTGGTGTACAGGGAAAATACTGTAAGAGCAGCCGATGTTCTGCATTCTGTCGCAAGGTGTTGGGACTGCATTCTGTGGTAAGGTGTTGGGACTGCTGTTGGGACTCTGCTGTTGGGACAGCTTTATGTAGGCCTTAACAGTTTGTGGGCACCGTTTGTCGCCATTATAGTGAAATTAATGTATTCTTTAGTGTTGTTTAGAACCTCCTATTGTTTAGTGTTGTGCCAACTTTTTTTTGTTCGCTCCACCAAGATTTACATGCTAAAATCGCCACTGATGGTATGGTATGTCCATCACCCATTTCTTATGATATGTAACAAATTACAATTCGTATTATATGTTTCCAATTTGCAAAACATATTAAATGTAACAAATTCTAGCTAGGTAGCTAGCTGGCTAATGTTAGGTAGGCTAGGAGTTAGGGTTAGGTTAGGGATAGCTAAAAGGGTTAGGGTTATTTTTATTAGGATCCCCATTAGCTAATGCCGTAACGCTAGCTAATCTTCCTGTGGTCCAACACCAATTAACAAGACATTACAATTAAAATACCTGACAGGAAACACATTTAACATTCAGTTGATGCTTTCTATTTCCTGTCCAGTCATATGGTCTATTGCATTAGATGTTCTTTTATTTTTCTCTTGAAGGTGGATTTACTTTTTGTCTGAGAAATATAGATTGGTAAAGAGTTCCATTCAGCTTTGGCTCTTTATCAAACTGTAGATTTAAGGCGATTTGTCCTTGGGTTGTTTTAGCTGCCCTGAATTTGCCTTTCTGGTTTGGTGGTTATGCGTGTTGCTAGTATGTACTAACTGGCCATGATAAATACTGTGTTTAAAAAATATATATAACATTTCTAAAGAAAATCAGAAAACGGATAGTAATTTGTTTTCAACGTGAAGCCATGAGAGATTCTGATGCATTTTGATAATATTCATACAAAGAAAGCAATGAAGAGCTAATCTGGCAGCCCTGTTTTGAGCGATTTAGAGCTTTTTTATATCTTTCTTTGCTGCAGCTGACCATATACAGTTGAAGTCAGAAGTTTACATACACTTAGGTTGGAGTCATTAAAACTCATTTTTGAACCACTTCACAAATTTCTTGTTAATAAACTATAGTTTTGGCAAGTCGGTTAGGACATCTACTTTGTACATGACACAAGTACTTTTTCCAACAATTATTTAAAGAAAGATTATTTCACTTATAATTCACTGTATCACAATTCCAGTGGATCAGAAGTTTACATACACTAAGTTGACTGTGCCTTTAAACAGCTTGGAAAATTCCAGAAAATGATGTCATGGCTTTAGAAGCTTCTGATAGGCTAATTGACATCATTTGAGTCAATTGGAGGTGTACCTGTGGATGTATTTCAAGGCCTACCTTCAAACTCAGTGCCTCTTTGCTTGACGTCATGGGAAAATCAAAAGAAATCAGCCAAGACCTCAGAAAAACAATGTTGACCTCCACAAGTCTGGTTCATCCTTGGGAGCAATTTCCAAACGCCTGAAGGTACCACATTAATCTGAACAAACAATAGTACGCAAGTATAAACACCATGGGACCACGCAGCCGTCATACCGCTCAGGAAGGAGACGCATTCTGTCTCCTAGAGATGAACGTACATTGGTGCAAAAAGTGCAAATCAATCCCAGAACAACAGCAAAGGACCTTGTGAAAATGCTGGAGGAAACAGGTACAAAAAGCATAGATATAGCATACATAGAACAGATCTACCGCTTCATAGAGGTGCTTTCAACGAACATGACAGATCTATAACTCACATTTCTATGTGAATTTGGTCGTGTCGCCCAAAAAGTTATATTGCAGCTTTAAGATTTGCCGCTTTAGGTTTGCAGAACTTCTGTTCATTCAGTTGGTCTTATCTGTCAATGTTGAAAGCTTTAACAAGACACAACTAGGTTAGAGGGAGATATGTTTGACACTTGGGTGCACTTCAGGACCTGAAGTTAGGAGCACTGCCCTAAATCAGGTTGACAACTCTAAACTCCAGAAAGGTCCTGGAACCAAAGCAACAGCTAATGGGAACTTGTGCTGACATCTAAATCCATTGCTTATAAAATCCTTGATCTTGTTTAGCCAAAGACGAAGTAGTAGACTACTTCATTGGTCCTATGATTTCCATGATCCATATTCTAGAGTGCGTTGTTTCCTTGCCATGGTGGAAAATAGCAGATCTCAGGGTCAATTACAGAATGTCTGAGATTTTATTGTCCCCAAGGTGAGACATAAGGACCTTTGCCAAAGTTTCTGGTACAAATGGCGTTTCAATGTGGATTTTTGCTTAGACCCTGTTACTGAAGCACCACAGACTTGCTTCTGGATGTTCAAATAACTATATCCACACTCAAAGTTGCAAGTATAGTTTCTCAAATTGGTTTATAAACACATTACAGTATATATCACATCAATTTCTTACCTCATTAGCCTATGTCACAAAATACCTCGTTTTAGGGTAGGCTACCAACAGAACATTGGTAGAACAGAACATTACATTCAGATATCAAGAAACATTTCAGATTTCTATACAGGCACACCAATTATTTTGGTGTGTCCCTGGAGTATTTAGAGGGTGCTTAGAGCTTCTCTGGAATGGGAGTGGAGAGCAGTGCTGAACCTTGATGCAGTCTCGAAAGAACTCAGAACGTTAAAACGAGTCCACAGTAAAACGAGTCCTGTATCGACATAACCTGAAAGGCCGCTCAGCAAGGAAGAAACCACTGCCCCTAAACCGCCATAAAAAAGTCAGACTACGGTTTGCAACTGCACACGGGGACAAAGATCATACTTTTTGGAGAAATGTCCTCTGGTCTGATGAAACAAAAATAGAACTGTTTGGCCATAATGACCATCGTTATGTTTGGAGGAAAAAGTGGGAGGCTTGCAAGCCGAAGAACACCATCCCAACCATGAAGCATGGGGGTGGCAGCATCGTTGTGGGGGTGCTTTGTTGCAGGAGGGACTGGTGCACTTCAGAAAATAGATGGCATCGTGAGGCAGGAAAATTCTGTGGATATATTGAAGCAACATCTCAAGACATCAGTCAGGAAGTTAAAGCTTGGTCGCAAATGGGTCTTCCAAATGAACAATGACCCCAAGCATACTTCCAAAGTTGTGGCATAAGTACAACAAAGTCAAGGTATTGGAGTGGCCATCACAAAGCCCTGACCTCAATCCCATAGAAAATTTGTGGGTAGAACTGAAAAAGTGTGTGCAAGCAAGGAGGCCTACAAACCTGACTCAGGTACACCAGCTCTGTCAGGAGGAATGGGCCAAAATTCACCCAACTTATTGTGGGAAGCTTGTGGAAGGCTACCCGAAATGTTTGACCCAAGTTAAACATTTTAAAGGCAATGCTACCAAATACTAATTGAGTGTATGTAAACTTCTGACCCACTGGTAATGTGATGAAAGAAATAAAAGCTGAAATAAATAATTCTCTCAACTATTATTCTGACATTTCACATTCTTAAAATAAAGTGGTGATCCTAACTGACCTAAGACAGGGAAGTTTTACTCTGATTAAATGTCAAGAATTGTGAAAAACTGAGTTTAAATGTATTTCGCTCAGGTGTATGTAAACTTCCGACTTCAACTGTAACCGGACAGTACTCTAAGTGTGATAGGACCAGGGATTGAATCACCTGATTCAGAGTGCTAGATGTTACATACTCTGAACGTTTTCTTATAACAGCAATTCCCTTACCCATCTTAATAACAATATGATCTATGTGTTCTGACCATGATAAAGCTGCGTCCAACATGATGCCTTGTAGTTTTGTTTTTTCACTTGCTCTACATGCGTTCTATTCATCGACAAATTCAATTGGGGATCACCAGCAAGCAAGGGTTAGGGGGAGGGTTAGCTAAAAGGGTTAAGGTTAGGGGAAGGGTTAGCTAACATTCTAAGTAGTTGCAAAGTAGCTAATAAGTAGGGAGTAGTTGAAAAACTGCTAATTAGCTAAAATGCTAAAGTTGTCCATGATGAGATTTGAACTTGCAACCTTTGGGTTGCTAGACATTCACATTATGCACCACCCATCCATTCCAACTGACCACCCTACTTTTGTTTTTGCCTTAAGTAACCATCTGTCTTATGTAACCATGCCAAATGTAACATATCATACTAATTTGAGTGTCCCGGATTTACATTTAATATGTTACATCAAGTCTATGAGACCAGGCTGTATACAGTGGCTTGCGAAAGATGCAAAATATTTTTTATTGTGAAACAAACAAGAAATAAGACAAAAAAAACTGAAAACTTGAGCGTGCATAACTATTCACCCCCACCTTTTGCAGCAATTACAGCTGCAAGTCTCTTGGGGTATGCCTCTATAAACTTGGCACATCTAGCCACTGGGATTTTTGCACATTATTCAAGGCAAAACTGCTCCAGTTCCTTCAAGTTGGATGGGTTCCGCTGGTGTACAGCAATCTTTAAGTCACACCACAGATTCTCAATTGGATTTAGGTCTGGGCTTTGACTAGGCCATTCCAAGACATTTAAATGTTTCCCCTTAAACCACTCGAGTGTTGCTTTAGCAGTATGCTTAGGGTCATTGTCCTGCTGGAAGGTGAACCTCCGTCCCAGTCTCAAATCTCTGGAAGACTGAAACAGGTTTCCCTCAAGAATCTCCCTGTATTTAGCTCCATCCATCATTCCTTAAATTCTGACCAGTTTCCCAGTCCCTGCCGATGAAAAACATCCCCACAGCATGATGCTGCCACCACCATGCTTCACTGTGGGGATGGTATTCTCAGGATGATGAGAGGTGTTGGGTTTGTGCCAGACATGGTGTTTTCCTTGATGGCCAAAAAGCTCAATTTTAGTCTCATCTGACCAGAGTACCTTCTTCCATATCTTTGGGGAGTCTCCCACATGTCTTTTGCTTATTTTTTTCTTCAAGAAATTGCTTTTTTTCTGGCCACTCTTCCGTAAAGCCCAGCTCTGTGGAGTGTACGGCTTAAAGTGGTCCTATGGACAGATACTCCAATCTCCGCTGTGGAGCTTTGCAGCTCTTTCAGGGTTATCTTTGGTCTCTTTGTTGCCTCTCTGATTAATGCCCTCCTTGCCTGGTCTGTGAGTTTTGGTGGGCGGCCCTCTCTTGGCAGGTTTGTTGTTGTGCCATATTCTTTAAATTTTTTAATAATGGATTTAATGGTGCACCGTGCGATGTTCAACGTTTCAGATATTTTATTTTAACCCTACCCTGATCTGTACTTCTCCACAACTTTGTCCCTGACCTGTTTGGAGAGCTCCTTGGTCTACATGGTGCCGCTTGCTTGGTGGTGCTCCTTGCTTGGTGGTGCCCCTTGCTTAGTGGTGTTGCAGACTCTGGGACAGATCATGTGACAGTTAGATTACACACAGGTGGACTTTATTTAACTAATTATGTGACTTCTGAAGGTAATTGGTTGCACCAGATCTTATTTAGGGGCTTCATAGCAAAGGGGGTGAATAAATATGCACGCACCACTTTAACGTTTTTAATTTTGTAAACATTTTTGAAACAAGTAATTTTTTTTCATTTCACTTCACCAATTTGGACAATTTTGTGTATGTCCATTACATGAAATCCAAATAAAAATCAATTTAAATTACAGGTTGTAATGCAACAAAATAGGAAAATCGCCAAGGGGGATGAATACTTTTGCAATGCACTGTATGTTGGTCTCCTCCTGACAGGACTGCAACTCGGTAGCCTTCCACAAGCTCCCCACAATAAGTTGGATGAATTTTGGCCCATTCCTCCTGACAGAGCTGGTGGAACTGAGTCAGGTTTGTAGGCCTCCTTGCTTGCACACACTTTTTCAGTTCTGCCCACACATTTTCTATAGGATGGAGGTCAGGGCTTTGTGATGGTCACTCCAATACCTTGACTTTGTTGTCCTTATGCCATTTTGCCACAACTTTGGAAGTATGCTTGGGGTCGTTGCCCATTTGGAAGACCCATTTGCGACCAAGCTTTAACTTCCTGACTGATGTCTTGAGATGTTGCTTCAATATATCCACAGAATTTTCCTGCCCCATGATGCCATCTATTTTCTGAAGTGCACCAGTCCCTCCTGCAGCAAAGCACCACCACAACATGATGCTGCCACCCCCGTGCTTCATGGTTGGGATGGTGTTCTTCGGCTTGCAAGCTCTCCTTTTTTCCTCCAAACATAACGATGGTCATTATGGCCAAACAGTTCTATTTTTGTTTCATCAGACCAGAGGACATTTCTCTAAAAAGTATGATCTTTGTCCCCATGTGTAGTTGCAAACCGTAGTCTGGCTTTTTTTATGGCAGTTTTGGAGCAGTGGTTTCTTCCTTGCTGAGCGACCTTTCAGATTATGTCGATATAGGACTCGTTTTACTGTGGATATAGATACTTTAGTACCTGTTTCCTCCAGCATCTTCACAAGGTCCTTTGCTGTTGTTCTGGGATTGATTTGCACTTTTCGCACCAAAGTACGTTCATCTCTAGGAGACAGAATGCGTCTCCTTCCTGAGCGGTATGACGGCTGCGTGGTCCCATGGTGTTTATACTTGCGTACTATTGTTTGTTCAGATGAACGTGCTACCTTCAGGCGTTTGGAAATTGCTCCCAAGGATGAACCAGACTTGTGGAGGTCTACAATTTTGTTTTTTCTGAGGTCTTGGCTGATTTCTTTGGATTTTCCCACGACGTCAAGCAAAGAGGCACTGAGTTTGAAGGTAGGCCTTGAAATACATCCACAGGTACACCTCCAATTGACTCAAATGATGTCAATTAGCCTATCAGAAGCTTCTAACGCCATGACATAATTTTCTGGAATTTTCCAAGCTGTTTAAAGGCACAGTCAACTTAGTGTATGTAAACTTCTGACCCGCTGGAATTGTGATACAGTGAAATAATCTGTCTGTAAACAATTGTTGGAAAAATTACTTGTGTCATGCACAAAGTAGATGTCCTAACCAACTTGCCAAAACTATAGTTTGTTAACAAGAAATTTGTGAAGTGGTTGAAAAACAAGTATTAATGACTCCAACTTAAGTGTATGCAAACTTCCGACTTCAACTGTAAAACATTTTTGGGGGCAGACTGTGTCTTTCATACAATCAAATGGCTAAGAAATGCAAATGGTTTATAGCCTAAATACTGATTGATGATAAGGGCCTATGGATTACATTTTCTTGTAGGAATTCCCCAAAATGTAATTGCTTATTTTAAACAGATTAGAAACAGGAGGAGAGCGAGAAGGAGTGAAAGTGGGACAAGCTGAAGCGGGAATTGGACCCCAGACTTCTGGGGCAGTAAGATAAAGGTGAATTGAAATTGACTTGAAAAACAACCAATGATTTGTTAATTTAATTTAAACAAAAAATGTAAGAATAATGCAATTTAATAATATGTTTCTCAAAATGTAAGTATATTTTATAATGTTTGAGGATAACCAAATATAGAGGACATTAAGTGATTGAACTAATTAGAAGTCTGGTTTTAACATCCTTGCACTTCCTATCGTACCACGTGGCTCTGTTATTAAGATTGTGGGTAATACATTTTTAAAATACTTTTTCACACTTTGTTGTATGCATGTTTGAAGATAGGAAAGTATACTTGTATATTAGTATTAAGCAGATTGTTGTGCCATGAGGTGTAATGTATCATGGTGATCGGATATCAAAACCGTCAGGCAAAATGGCGTTCCATGATGAGACCACCCATTCCCACATTTCCAACTTTTAATGGTAGAGGAAAATACAGTATCCTGCTGTAAAACCTACAGTTACTGCTGGTGGAATGAGCACTGTGCTCAACAATGCCTGACAAAATGGGTTAAACTGATAAATGATCAGATACCTAAATCAGTGAAAATACTCCAGAAGAAGTTATCTAATTCTTTACTAGACAGGGTATAAAACACCATAATACTATTTAGAAGCTTTAAAGAGAGGAAACAACACCAAAAGAGAAGGTATCTAATTCTGCACTAAACAGAACTTGAAACACCAAAATAGTGTTTTGAACCTTTTCCGGTAGTGCTCCCAGTTCCTGGCAATGTGTTGCACAACACCTGATTAAGTGGTGTTACAACACCATGTGTCATGTTTCAAAACATCTCAGGATGATCTGTTTCAATACTCTAGAAAAATCAAGGTTTTGTCTCCTTTGCATTGGTGACAGCTCAGTTGCCATTAGTTTTGGTGTTACAAAAGCACTACATTTTAACAGTGTAGCTCGTCATGTGATGTTTGCTATCCATTTGTTTGCACTTAAAGAGGAACTCCATTTTGGTATTTTTTCCAATTAGTCCACTGTTGATACAGTCCCAAAATGTTTAGCATGTCAGCAGTCATGTTTTTAAGATATTGGAGTGTCAAGAAGCAAAGTGTCAACGGCCACATCCTCATGATGATGTAAAATGCCACCCTACATTATTGTTTTTTACTTTACAAAATTTGCTACAAATGTAGGATCTTAATTGTATCACCCTGTTGCAGGATAACTTTCCAACAAAGCAGAACATTTAAAACTTGTAGTGTATTTGAGGTTTAAAAAGGCTACTGAAGTGTATTGTTTACACTTTGAAATTTCAGACATGATTTTCCCTTTCGAAAAATATATTAACCCCTACAAAATGTCCATGAATTATAATCCACATAATAATTCACATTCTCTGTTTCTGCAAGATTATTTTCCTGCTGTAGCAAACTGGCTCAAGTTAAGATCCTAGATCTGTACTGGGCCCGAGTGTTACGACTTCCGCCGAAGTCGGTCCCTCTCCTTGTTCGGGCGGCGTTCGGCGGTCGACGTCACCGGCCTTCTAGCCATCGCCGATCCACTTTTCATTTTCCATTTGTTTTGTCTTTGTCTTACACACCTGGTTTCAATCCCCCAATTACTTGTTCATTATTTAACCCTTTGTTCCCCCGTGTTTGTTTGTGAGTAATTGTCTTGTATACGGTCCGTTATTGTGGGCTCGGTATATTGTGTTGTATTTGTGAATACTTGAGTAAATACATTGATTACTCATATATGCTGTCCTGCGCCTGACTCTCTACACCAGCTACACACAGGCCGATTACACCGAGTAGAAAGGCTTGACAGGGCATTATTTTGAAAGGAATTGAGTAAAACCCTACATGCAGTCATCAGATCCTGTTTATACCCTTCCAATTCCTCTGCCCCCGTCCTCTCCCAGGCGATGGAGGAGACGATGCAGTTGAACCAGCCATAGTTCAGCTGCCTAATTGATGGCTTTCCGCGTAACCAAGACAACCTCCAGGGCTGGACTCATGTCATGTAGGGGACTGCTGACATCCGATACGTTCTCTTCTTTGACTGCAGTAATCAGATGGTTAACTAACTACAGCGCCTTGAATAGCAGTGAAAGAGCAGTGTGCTCTTGGATCTCTGATACTTTTCTTCCAAATGCAACAGTCCATGTGAGGAAATGACCTGATCCAAGACAAGGTGGTCAGTTACATTTTCTATGTGCAAGTGTGTATTGACAGGTGTCTGGAGAGAGGGAAGAGCAGTAGACGCTCAGATGACAACAGAGACATTCTACAGAAGCAATAAGGCCCCATCTATCCCAAGCCACCAGACATTTATTGTTGTTGTACTGAAATGTTCTGTGTTGTGGATGTGCCAGTTTGTGTGTGTCATGTACAGGTAACTGCCAAAATAAAGTAAATGAGGGATACAAAGTATATTGAAAGCACGTGCTTTCACACAGGTGTGGTTCCTGAGTTAATTAATCAATTAACATCCCATCATGCTTAGGGTCATGTATAAAAATGCTGAGCAAGCCATTATGCTGGTCATTATTTTGGCTACCATGGCAATGCCCCCATAGGATGAGAATGCGCCCATCCACAGGGCACAAGTGGTCACTGAATGGTTTGTTGAGCATGAAAATTATGTAAATTATGGCCATTTTATTCACCAGATCTCAACCCAATTGAACAGTTATGGGAGATGCTGGAGCTACGCATGAAACAGCGTTTTCCATCACCATCAACAAAAAAACGAATTATGTAATTTCTTGTGGAAGAATGGTGTCGCATCCATCCAATAGATTTCCAGACACTTGTAGAATCTATGCCAAGATGCATTGAGGCTGTTCAGGCTTGTGGTGGTCCAGCGCCCTATCTCAGAGAACATCAACTAGGTGCAGCTGTGGGCAGATTTTGTCTTGAGGGGATGGTAAGGGGGCCGGAACATAATTACAAATAATTTATAGACTGCAAATTGACCGCAGAAGCCCAAACAGATGACTAAAACACTTCAAACATTGGTTACATTTCTATACAATCACATACACACTACATGACCAAAAGTATGTGAACACCTGCTCGTCAAACATCTCATTCCAAAATCATGGGAGTTGGTCCCCCCCTTGCTGCTATAACAGCCTCCACTCTTCTGGGAAGGATTTCCACTAGATGTTGGAACATTGCTTTGGGGACTTACTTATTTTCAGCCACAAGAGCATTAGTGAGGTCAGGCAGTGATGTTGGGTGATTAGGCCTGGCTCGCAGTCGGCGTTCCTATTCATCCCAAAGGTGTTCCATGGGGTTGAGGTCAGGGCTCTGTGCATGCCAGTCAAGTTCTTCCACACCGATCTATACAAACTATTTCTGTATGGACCTCGCTTTGTGCACAGGGCCATTGTCATGCTGAAACAGGAAAGGGCCTTTCCCAAACTGTTGCAACAAAGTTGGAAGCACAGAATCGTCTAGAATGTCATTGTGTGCAGTAACATTAAGATTTCTCTTCACTGGATGAATGATGAAAAATGAATGAAAGACAGCCCCAGACCATTATTCCTCCTCCACCAGACTTTACAGTTGGCACTATGCGTTGGGGCAGGTAGCATTCTCCTGGCATCCGCCAAACCCAACTGCCAAACCTGCCAAATCCAGATTTGTTCGTACTTTTGGTCATATAGTGTAAGTTCCCAGGCTGTTCAGTCACACAGAGTGCCACATATCTGTTTCACTGTCTTCATATGACCACATCTGGATTGCTGTTTCAATATGAACAGCTTTCCAAAAATTAGACTGGGGCAACTCAGCAGGCCAACCCATCTGTCCAAACACGTGTGGCAGACATGTGCAACACTCCTCTCATTCTATCCATGTACAGAGTTGTGTGATTGTGGTGTTGTTAATTGAATGGAAATTCATTATTATCCCGTAATTAATTGTATACTGTCTCCTCCAGGTATTTGCTGAAGTCAAGAGAATGTTAACATCAAGTTGGGGCCATTGAAGTCATACCACCAAGCCAATAATGACTTGTTTGAATGAGTGCGTTACGCAAAAGGTTTAAGTATGAGGATTGTTGAAAAACTGGCCATTGGTGTGTGGGGCAGACTCCATGGTGACTTGTTTTGAATGAAGGCTCCAAGTTTTGCAATGCTGCCTGCTGTACCAAAATAGAGTTAGTTCTTGTTTTATCTATAAAGAGGTCCATAGCAAATAGCAACAATATGTTTTTATGTATGCTTTTATTCTGTTAAAACAGAATCTCTGCTCTAGTGGCAACTCTGTAATCAAAGTTAAAGGTTTTAAATGATGTGGCCAGTGGAACGCTCCTCTGAAGGACCACGCTGCACCGGCTACAACAGTCCAGTAGAGGGTAGTATGGGTGTGTGTTTTGCTATCTGTCGTCTATGTTCCGACAGCCTGTCTGCTGACATCTTTACTATTGGGCCTAGTTTTCAAATCCTGACCTGTAGCAGTACAGTGCTCCTGACTCAGCCATATCATGCTTACCTTTTTTAAACTCCCTATCTCAGGGAGTTGGTGCTACTGACCAACATTTGAGAAAAGGAGTGTGTCTGCATCTGATTCTAATAAATCTACATTTCAATTAACACTAGAACTCATTCATCTAATACATTGTTATGCACATTTCTGTTTGAACAGTCTACAATTCCTGAAATGCTGGAGTGACTCAGAGTCTTATGATTGAATGCTTCACTACTTTGGAACCTTGCACTTCAGGAAGTGAAGTCTCCCCATTCCATATGACCAATGGATGTCTCAGACTGGGATGACATGCTCCAGTAAAACGGAACCTCTGACACGGCACTAATGAGGGGGGGGGGGGATGGAAGCTAGCTGGGTGTCTACCAGGTGAATGGCCATTTGTGTGCCTAGGTTTTGTGGAACCTAATGGGGGATGATCCCACCTGTCTGAGCTGGGCTTGGGCTCTACAGGACAATGGGAGGAAGGGGCGAGGGGTGTAGGGAAGAGAAAGACGTGGTGGAGGAGGGGCACACTGACCACTAGCAGAATGCTTTTAACCACAGGTGAATGAGAAATGAGAGAGCAATAGAGAGAAGTCTGTGCTGGCTGGCTGTTAAGGAGGGGCTAAAATGACCATAAACCTGTGAGGGGACAGATATAATTTATACCAAAATGGGAAATTTTAGCATAAAATATATATTTTTACGTTTTTTAATAGTTCTCCAGATAGTACTTGTGAACTAGGGAGGTGGGGTGTACAGGGCGTAATCACCTAGCCTGCCTGCCTGTGAAACGTGTTTGCTGCTGACCTTTCTGCTTTAATGAAGTTTCACAGAGATAAAGGTTGAACACTGGGACTGGAGCTTGGCCCTCTGTGTGTGTGTGTGTGTGTGTGTGTGTGTGTGTGTGTGTGTGTGTGTGTGTGTGTGTGTGTGTGTGTGTTTGCGTGCACACACATGCTTGTGCGCTCCTCCCCCTGCTCATGTGGGGTGAGCATGTGTGCATCTGCGCAAGCATGAATATGTAGGCTAGGATGGGACATTGGGATTGTTTGTGGAAGTGTGTGTAGCTCTCCCTATCTTGTCTGTCTGTGTGTGTAAAGGCTGTGTCTTATCACTGCTCCTCCCTCTGCTGTTTGTCTGCCGATGGACTGTCTGTCTGTCATCACCAGGTAATGCCAGGGCCAAGGGATGCTTTCAGGTGAACAACTAATGCTGCTGATGATGTCTAGGGTGACAACAATAGGCTAGATCGGCAATCATTTAATCAATTAGGCATAAATAGATAGATAGATAGATAGACAGACAGACAGACAGACAGACAGACAGACAGACAGACAGACAGACAGTGCCTTTGGAAAGTATTCAGACCCAATGACTTTTTCGACATTTTGTTACTTTACATCCTTATTCTAAAATTAATTAAATAGTTTTTTCCCTCATCAACCTACACACAATACCCCATAATGACAAAGCAAAAACATGTTTTTAGAATTTTTAACTAATTTAGAAAATAAAAAACTGAACTATCACATTTACATTAGTATTCAGACCCTTTACTCAGTACTTTGTTGAAGCACCTTTGGCAGCGATTACAGCCTCGAGTCTTCTTGGGTATGACGCTACAAGCTTGGCACACCTGTATTTGGGGAGTTTCTCCCATTCTTCTCTGCAAATCCTCTCAATCTCTGTCAGGTTGAATGGGGAGCGTTGCTGCACAGCTATTTTCAGGTCTCTCCAGAGATGTTCAATCGGGTTCAAGTCTGGGTTCTGGCTGGGCCATTCGAGGACATTCAGAGATTTGTCTCTTAGCCACTCCTGTGTTGTCTTGGCTGTGTACTTAGGGTTGTTGTCTTATTGGAAGGTGAACCTTTTTGAGGTCCCAGTTTGAGGTCCTGAGCGGTCTGGAGCAGGTTTTGATCAAGGGTCTCTCTGTACTTTGCTCCGTTCATCTTTGCCTCGATCCTGACTAGTCTCCCAATCCCTGTCGCTGAAAAACACCCCCACAGCGTGATACTGCCACCACCATGCTTCACCGTAGGGATGGTGCCAGGTTTGCTCCAGACGTGACACTTCGCATTCAGGCCAAAGAGCTCAATCTTGGTTTCATCAGACCAGAGAATCTTGTTTCTCATGGTCTGAGAGTCCTTTTGGTGCCAAGTGGGCTGTCATGTGCCTTTTACTGAGGAGAGGCTTCCGTCTGGCCCCTCTACCATAAAGGCCTGATTGGTGGAGTGCTACAGAGATGGTTGTCCTTTTGGAAGGCTCTCCCATCTCCACAGAGGAACTCTAGTGCTCTGTCAGAGTGACCATCGGGTTCCTGGTCACCTCCCTGACCAAGGCCCTTCTCCCCCGATTGCCCAGTTTGGCCCGGCGGCCAGCTCTAGGAAGAGTCTTGGTGATTACAAACTTCTTCCATTTAAGAATGATGGAGGCCACTGTGTTCTTGGGGACCTTCAATGCTGCAGACATTGTTTTGTACCCTTCCCCAGATCTGTGGCTCAACACAATTCTGTCTCGGAGCTCTACAGACAATTGCTTCGACCTCATGGCTTGGTTTTTACTCTGACGTGCACTGTTAACTGTGGGACCTTATATAGACAGGTGTGTGCCTTTCCAAATCATGTCCAATCAATTTAATTTACTACAGGTGGACTCCAAGTTGTAGAAACATCTCAAGGATGATCACTGGAAACAGGAGCTCAATTTCAGAGCTCAATTTCGAGTCTCATAGAAAATACTTGAATACTTATGTAAATAAGGTATTTCTGTTTTTATTTTTAACACATTTGCAAAAATTTGAAAAACGTATTGCCTGTTTTCGCTTTGTCATTATGGGGTATTGTGTGTAGATTGCAGATTTTTTTAGATATGTAATCAATTTTAGAATAAGGCTGTAACGTTACAAAATGTGAAAAGAGTCAAGGGGTCTGAATACTTTCTGAATACACTGTATAGTATATAGCAATGGCAAGAGACAACTTTGTGTCTACTTTTTTGTATAATGCACTCTCACTCTCATGTAATCAATTTTAGAATAAGGCTGTAATGTAACAAAATGTGAAAAAGTCAAGTAAAGTGTCACGCCCTGACCATAGAGAGCCCTTGGTTCTCTATGATGTTGTAGGTCAGGGCGTGACTAGGGGGTGTTCTAGTCTTTTCATTTCTATGTTGGTGCTCTTGGTATGGTTCCCAATTAGAGGCAGCTGATGTTCGTTGGGGATCATACTTAAGTTCTCCATTGTTCCCACCTGGGTTGTGGGATATTGTTTGTGTTAGTGTTTTGTGCACTATGGCTTTCACGTTTGTAGTAGTTTGTTTATTGTTTTGTTTAAGTTTCACAGAAATAAAATATGTGGATTTCAAATCACGCTGCGCCTTGGTCCGACCATTTCTACGAGCGTGACATAAAGTCAATACTTTCTGAATGCACTGTATATATATATATATATATAGCAATGGCAAGAGACAACTTTTTGGCTACTTTTTTGTATGATACATGCAGTAGAATCATTTAATTTTTGATGAGATGCTGTGGATATTCAGTAAAAAAAATTATACTCATAAATTGTAGGTATGAAATATTGCATGTTATGATAGAGAAACACTTGGTTGTTACCCTCTTTTCAGTGGAGAATAGAGAGAGGGAGCAAGGAAGAAGTGCCTGTTGATAGCTATGAAGAAACATAGTGAGGAGAGGAGTTTGAAAGGAACTCCTTGTCCCCTCTCACAGAGCGTGGCTCTCTCTCCTCTATCTGCCCTCTGAAACTCTGACGTCTAACGCCGCGTCTACCTGCGTCACCTCACTAATACCTCATTTAGCCCCGTGGAACATTATTGGTTAATGAAATGGGGGGGTAATATAACTCCCATATTCAGAACCTTGTGTTCTGACATTTGAAAGGTAGGTTGAGCTACTTTCATAGATATTCAGTCGACAACCCCTCCCCCTCTTTACACATGCACACACACACAAAAAAAGACTTCCCAGACACCCGAGCCAAACCTCATCCCGTCCACCCCTGCCACAAGCTCTTACTCATCCTCCTTCAGTCTGGGCCACATAGCCCCCCAGGAATGCTCCACACAGACACATCCATATTCAGCTACATCACAGCTTGGAGGAAGGTTGATGGAGTTTTCATCTCACAGAAAAGGCCAAAATCCTATTTTCGAGAAGATAGTAAGATCTTAAGATATAAAAAAACCTGTTCTTTTTCTTCCCCTATGATCTCTTTGATACAGTATGATCCTCTTGTTTGTCCTTCTCTTTGGTGACCCTGTGAAGAGCAGGTAGGCCCACAATACCCACCCAGTCACACAGGAGCTCAGAGCTTTACGTTATTAGGCCCTTTTTGTTGGTGTGTGTCATGTTAAACAGTGAGTATTAATGTTTACAACATCTTACACACCATTCTCTGACCGAGCTCTGCCAGTCATTCTGCAGGACATTCTGTCTCCCAAGATTTTTACATCTAGCTCATTCCTTTTGGCTATTCCATCACTTCACATGAAAGGCTGTTGAAATGCATGGGGAGGCTTACTATTTCAAAACTTTTATAAATGTTCTTTTAAACATATATTATTCATATGATACATTACCTTTGAGTCATAACATAAGACAGGCCTACATGAGTCCTATGTAGATTAATGGGTTGGCTACATTAGGAGAAATCTAATTTTCACAAAATCAAAGACTATCTTCACACAGACCTATAAGTAAATGTACTTATTGATTACAGTAGCTAGGTTTCATCCAATTTGCAATGGATTTTCATGTGAATATTATAAAATCTGCATTTAAAGCATATGCGCAATTTTCCACCCAAGTTTTGTGTCCATCAAAACTGACTTGTTGCAGATAAAAGCCTGTACGTGATGACGTGGTGCACATAAAAACATTTTTGCACTAAAGTTCTCCTGTACCGAATAAAAAATATAAATTCAACGTGTTTCGATTGCATTTTCCACTCTATCGATGGTCAGTGGCGGTTCTAGACCATTTCAACTGGGGGGGGCCAAGCCGGGGCCAGTTGTACTGTTAGAGGGGCCAGTTACATACGTTAATGTTGTCATATCGTTTTCTTCACTGCATTGCAGGCATTAGCAGGCAAAAGACCATGTTCATAATCATCATCGTTGCCACTGTCTAATAACGGATGTAAAAAAAGAACGATAGCAAAAATTAGTTTTGTAAAAATGATTTCATACTCCACATTTAGGGGGGCCACAAGGGGGTCCAAAATTGTTGTTACAGGGGCACTGCCCCCTGTAAAAACTCCACCCATGCAAAAGCTGAAATTGAATCTGGTCTTTTCAAACAGCTCTTACACTAAAAGGGTAATATCATAATTTTCACAATTTCACAGTATTATTTCAATCTCATAGTGGGGAAATATATATAGAACACAGGAAAATCAGCCTAGCTATTTTTTTACTGCACTGCCCCTTTAACCATAATCTGTAATTGCTTGTCAAGAGCTAGGCTTTATATGTAGGAAAGGGAGTTGAAAATGACCCAAAAGCATTATAAAGTAAAACATGCCCAACAGGGCTTGGTAACCCCAGTCCTTCAGTAGCCTAATCCTGGGGGTCTTCCACATTTTGCTCTTCCCCCTCGTCACCTGATTGCTCAACTGCTCTGCTTACCTGTAAGCAAGATGTCACCTCATTTTTGGTGTCAGTGGATCATTCCTCAGACATGCATGAGGCGTTGGAGGGTGGGAGTTGCTCGCCTCATACCTGTCATAGGGGGTTTCCTGACCTGATAAAGACCTAGGGGACTGAACACATCAGTGTCTGAACACATCAGTGTCTGAACACATCAGTGTCTGAACACATCAGTGACCAGTGGAGTATTCATCACCCTTGTTTTGTTTTAACATTTTGTTGCTAGACAAAATGCATGAATGAAAAATGCAACACTAATAAGTCTTGATTTGATAAGTATTCACCCCCCTGAGTCAATACATGTTAGAATCACCTTTCGCAGTGATTACAGCTGAGTCTTCTTGGGTACATCTATAAGAGCTTTGCACACCTGGATTGTGCAATAGTTGGCCATTATTATTTTTCAAATTCTTCAATCTCTGTTAAGGTTGTGGGGATCATGACTAGACAATTTTCAAGTCTTACCATAGATTTTTTCAAGCAGATTTAAGTCAAAACTGTAACTTGGCCACCCAGGATCATTCACTGTCTTCTTGGTAAGCAACTCCAGTGTAGATTTGGCCTTGTGTTTTAGGTTATTGCCTTGCTGAGTTAATCTCCCAGTGTCTAGTGGAATGCAGACTGAACCAGGTTTTCCTATAGGATTTTACTTGTGCCTAGCTCCATCCCGTTTCTTTTTATCCTGAAAAACTCCTCAGTCAAGCATACCCATACCATGATGCAGCCACCCCCATGCTTGAAAATAAGGAGGCAGTTACTCAGCGATGTGGTGTTGGATTTGCCCCAAAAATAAAGGGGGATACCTAATCAGGTGTACAACTAAATGCGTTCAAAAATGTGTCTACTGCATTTAACCCTGATTCAGAGAGGTGCGGGGGACTGCCTTAATCGACATCCACGGCACCCGGGGAACATTAACTGCCTTGCTCAGGGACAGAACGACAGATTTTTACCTTGTCAGCTCGTGGATTCGATCCAGCAACCTTTCGGTTACTAGCCCAACGCTCTCACCACCAGGCTACCTGCCGCCATATAAGTGTATTCCTTTGCCATGTTTTTTTGCCTTGTTGGATACAGGATGCATATTTTGGAATATTTGTATTCTGTATATTTGTATTCTTCTTTTCACACTGTCATTTAGGTCATTATTGTGGAGTCACTACAACGTTGTTGATCCATCCTCAGTGTTCTCCCTTCGTCACCACTGGCCTCATGGTGACATCCCTTAACAGTTTCCTTCCTGTCCTGCAACTCAGTTCAGAATGACGACTGTATCTTTGTGTCTGAGTGGTTTAATACAGCCACAGCATTAATATTAACTTGACCATGCTTAAAGCACTAGTCAGTGTCTGATTTGTTATTGTTACCCATCTACCAATCACTGCCCTTCTTTTTGAGGCTTTTTCGAAAAGCTCCCTGGTCTTTGTAGTTGAATCTGTGCTTTAAATTCAAAACTTGACTGAGGGACCTTACAGATGTTGTATGTATGTGGGACAGAGGAAGGGTAAGTCATTCAAAAATCATGTCATCCGTTATTATTTTGAATTGTTTGAATTGTTCTTCCACTTTGACATTACAGAGTATTTAGTGTAGATCAATGAAATGTATTTCAATCACAATTTGTAATGGAACAAAATGTGAAGACATAGAGGGGGTGAATTCTTATGATACCCACTGTATATATTAATACATTATAGGTTTCATAGAGATGCATTGACAATCTTTGTTAGTATTTATTTAATTTCTATATTACCTATGACCCCAAATCACCCAGATGTTTGCCTGTTGGACATGGCTCTGAGGCAGTAGCAGTGAAGTTGAGTAACAGAACAAGTCCTTTATCTCACTTACTATCTGACCCTGTGTTCACTCTGTACATTCAGTTCTTTCAGTGTCTGGTCTCCACAACGTGTGTGTGTGTGTGTGTGTGTGTGTGTGTGTGTGTGTGTGTGTGTGTGTGTGTGTGTGTGTGTGTGTGTGTGTGTGTGTGTGTGTGTGTGTGTGTGTGTGTGTGTGTGCGTGCGTGCGTGCGTGCGTGCGTGCGTTGACGTGAGAGTGAGAGAGGCTGTGTGTGTGTGTGCGTTGACGTGAAAGTGAGAGAGGCTGTGTGTGTGTGTGTGTGTGTGTGTGTGTGTGTGTGTGTGTGTGTGTGTGTGTGTGTGCGTGTGTGTGAGAACCATATGCGGTGCTATAGCAGGGCAGTGTAGCGTGCAGTGCAGGAGCGAGCAGGGCCTAGCCGGCCCAGGAGAGCCCCAGTACTCTGGTAATCCCTGTGTTTTCAGGAGCCCTGGCCCGTACTTGATGAGCTTGGGCAAGGAAAGGGGTAGCGTTCTCTCTCTTTCTCCCTATCCCGCTTTCATTCCCCCCTCCACCCCTGGAGCCGCTTCGCGAATGAATGGGTTCCAAGTGTTAACTCAGCAACTCTCTCTTTCTCTCTCTTCTTTTCCTCATTTTCTCCCAAAGAGAGGAAGAGAGCCAGATGTGGCTAAACGCGTACCCAGAGAGAGAAACAGAAGAGAGATTCTTATCCTCTTTCTAGCTGTGAACATTCTAAATGTTGCCGTGAAGTCTGTGTGAGTTGAAAATGGCATTCAGACATGTTGGACATATCTGACACCTTGAATTATTTTTAGCTGTACATGAATTATATGCAGAATCTTAAACGTTTCTAAACAGAACTATCAATATTCATGTTCATTTGTAATTTTCTAAATTAGTGACCAATTGAAGATTTGAATTTAGATAACACTTGCATGTTGCACATACCATACATGTGTTGCTCCCTCAGTGCCTGGAGTGTGTTGGTGTAATGTGTTGGTGGTTAAGGGGTTAAGGGGCAGACTGTGCGTGTGCACGTGTGTGCATGTGTATGTGTGTGCACAGGGAGGTGGGAGCGTACAGGGATTACTGTGAGGCTCTAGGCCCCAGGGCAGAGGGGCTGTTTCCTGGCCATAGCCCCTGTTTGTCCTGCCTGACCTGGCAGCTCTGGGGGCAGATCCTGCTTGGATACACCCCCGCTCCCACGCCTGTCTGAAGCTGTTAGCCACTGGCTGTGAGTGGCTAGCTGGGCTTAGTGCGTCTGAGCTGTGGGTGGGGTGGGTGCTGGGGGGGGATGCAGGGGACGTTGTGTTGGGATGGCTTAGTGGGGAGAGGAGGGGTGTAGAATAGGGTGGTTCTGGTTTATGACTTTGGTTTGATTCATTACACCATTTATTTCATATCAGCCTGTGAGAGATCCACATGAATGAGCCTTGTTGGTGTTACCTTAAACACAATGTCTCGCTGCCCCGCCGTCACACACGCTCTAACTGTACCCCTCTCCTTTTGGCTCTCTCTATCATACACGCATGCACACATACCCGCACTCACACTCCGTCACACTCTGATAAACAAATCTTCTGAATAGTTTTCTATGTATGACCTCCATCTGAAAAGATAAAATGCATTTTCATAATTTTGTCATAAAGCCATTGAAGAAAATTAAGATGAATTGTATGTTGAAAATGAATATGAAAAGAATTGTCTTGGAACATTGTCTTCTGTGTCTTTGATTGGGTTGTTAATGTAACACCCCCAATTTGACCTAATCCATTAGGAGTGAAATCATGTGATATCCTAGCTTGTCTATATGGTGACTTTGTGCAGTATGCTGTTGTTACTACAAAGTCCCGAATCATAACACCTCCCTCTCTGCCCTGAGGTCTGTTTCATTATCAATCTCAAAAATTCCTAATGAAATGGAGGGATATTTACTTTTTCCCCCCAAAAGCTTTCACAGCTCAATTGTTAGTATTTAATGGGTTGTTATTATTTTTCAATTGGTGGATTGAGCGTTGGGTTTTGAATCCCATAGAGTAGCTCTGTCCGTGTTTTTCTGGCCTAGATATACACCGCAGTCCAGAGCAAACCCACAGAGCCTCAGACACATGGAGAGGACAGAGAGGGAGGGAGAGCTCCCTGCTCCTTCACTCACATACTAACTTGTGATTGGAGCACTTACACTGACTGTGTGTGCTTGTGCCAACAATTTAACAACATTTTGACTTTTTACATTCATACTGTATTGAAACAGTTTAGTAGTATCTAACATGTAAGTATAGGCTGCTTGATCTGAATATCTGAATGTGACTGAGCCTATGCATTCCAACTTCACATTATGCATTATGTCAAACAAATGTGTTTTAGCTGTTTTAATATAACTGACATAGGTCACAATCATTTTAAAATGAGGATGTGGTCCTTTCTATAAAAGAGGCAAACTTCATCCTACCCTGGAAATAAAATGGTCTAGTATCATTAAGTTATTACTCCTAGAGTTACAGTGCGACTTCTTTCCTTACCGCTTATCATTTTGAAGTGTAGATAGGCCTACTGGAAATCATGATCTGTCAGGGGCCTGTAGCCCCCCCCCCCCCCCCCCTACACACACACACACTGTCATAGGTTAGCCAGTGTTGTCACTCGAACCCTGTTTATAAAACTGTCCACGCCACTCACCTGGCAAGAGAGAAAGCTCATTGACGGTGAGGGCGACAGGGACTCAAATCCAGGCTCTCAAGTTAACATAGGGAGGGACCCAAAAGGCACACACTGTCTCTGAGCAAAACAATAGATCCCTTTTAACTTTATGGTGCCTGCATTTTTTCAGCTGCTATTTGGAAAAGCTATTTCATTTCAAGCATACATAAAACATATGTTTTTATGAATCTTGAAAATTTCTCTTACTTTTCGGGCATGTGTAACATGACGGCTGAGTCACAGGACTCACCAGCCGAGCTGGCCAGCCCGCTGGTCATGTCGCCTAACGTGAGTCTGGACTCCCCTTTACCGCCATCGCCTCTGATGCTGCAGGCCCGGATCAAAGATGGGGTTCTGATCAAGTCTGAGCCACGGGCAACAAGTCCGAACGCGGATCGAGAGGAGGGAGCTACTCTGGGCCAAACCGAGGAGCACCTGCCCACTGGGAGTAGACGTAGGAAGAGGCCCGTTCAGAGAGGGAAACCACCCTACAGTTACATCGCTCTCATAGCCATGGCCATCGCCAACTCCCCCGAGAGAAAACTCACACTTGGTGGTATTTATAAATTCATCATGGAACGTTTTCCCTTTTATCGAGAGAACTCCAAGAAGTGGCAAAACTCCATCCGCCACAACCTCACCCTCAACGACTGCTTTGTCAAGATTCCCCGGGAACCTGGAAGGCCTGGTAAGGGCAACTATTGGACTTTGGACCCCGCTGCTGAAGACATGTTCGACAACGGGAGTTTTCTGCGGAGGAGGAAAAGATTCAAGCGCACTGACGTAAGAACCTATCCTGGGTACATGCAGAGCTCTAGTGCGTTCACTCCGACCCCCATGGGCAGACCGGCATACCCCAACACCATGTACCCAGGAATAGGATCGGGTTACGGCTCGCAGCTGGCAGGGACCCCCCTCCCGGCGATGCTGCATCATTATCAAACCCCTGCCGGAGTCAGTCAAGGACAGCCAAGGATGTTCAGCATCGACAACATCATCAGCCAGCAGTCAGTGATGCAGGGAGGAGAGCTCAACCCGCTGGGGTTAGGCGGTGGAGACCTGGACACCATGTCAGCTAGCTGCTCCCTCACTGCCACTGACCCCTCCAACTGCTTCCAGATGCAGACTGTCAATCCCTCAGGGAATTCACTGGGCAGAGGCGGTGGGGGACTGTCATCAAACCTGGCACCCGGGTATCCTTACTCTTCCTCGGCATCCCCCCCCCACCTACCTTCCATGATGCAGTCCAGTTTCTCTCCAGGTAGCTCTCAGGTGTACTGCACGGGGAACCGTCTGTCTCTACCCGCCGTGCGCTCCGGGTCTTGCGCGGAACACACTGAGCAATTACTGGGTCTCTCCAGCACAATGAACTCTTACAACAACTCTTACATGAGACAAGCCAACTTTGCATCAGGATTAGATCGGTATATGTGAAAAACTGTTTTTTTTTATAGAGACAAACAACGATAGAGCCTCAATACATTCCATTTGAAATAGGTGTGAAACCTCTTGTTTGTTTTAAATGCAAATCGACATTCCATTATAGTTTTGTTCATATCTCAGTGCTTTTGGTTCGTTTATCTTATGTGTTTTATAACATTAATATTGATGTGTTTTTACATGTTCTGTAGCCTATCTACTTGTACTTCTTTGTCCGAGAACAATTCCAATTACTGAACCTTACATTTTTGTCATTGTCACCTGTAAAAAATAAGAGTTCTCAAACAATATTATTAGCCATATACCTGTATACTGTTCTATTTTGTGAAATGTAAATAGTTTATTTCTTTGTGAATTATATTGAAAAGGCCTACATTGTTATTTACCGTGTTTGGTTGGTGTAATAAATACATTTTTTGATAAGCATGGTCTTGTTGCTTGCATTTGTTGAACTGAATAGGTCTACATGTCTCTGATATGAATTATGCCTACTTTAAATTAATAGTTGATAGATCATTAGACTTTAAATCCAATTCCCATAAGCCGTATACTCATGAATGACTTTTTTTTATTGCATACCTAATAGCCTATACATTTATATTAAGCGAACCAAATCTTTACTGATTTATTCACGATTGGCCTGCTTGGGGATTTTCGCAGACTCTCTCTAAGCGATATACTTCCTTTATAAAGTCGCTAATTATGTTGATATGATTCGTTTCCTACCTGCTAATAAAAATGACCAAATCAGAAATAGTTTGTCAAATGTATAGGGTTGAATTAGGCCTAAACAAATGTCTCCTAATTTAACCTTTTGTTCTATTACAAACTTCTAGGGAATATATGCAGTATTTTATTTGCCTGATTTGTAACATCATTTATATGCATTGTTGGTAGTAGCACAGAAACGACATGCTTTACAGTTATTATAAGTAATGTCACAGTATACATATTTGTGGTTGTATCGTTATGAATCCATGTACACACGTGGATATCCATATATGCACAGGTTTTAGTCTTGACCTAGTTGATAAAGAAGATTGGAGGCCAAACGGACTTCTTAGTCTAGCCTTATTAAGGCCTAAAACATATTTACAACACATGTGTGTTGCTGTTATCTGCTTTTATAGATTTTTTTAAACATATACATTTGGAACATTGGATTGGGCCAGCACTGTTTACTATCGCCTCGAGTCTGCATGCATGCGTAAAGTAGCGAAGTCTATTGACTACATATACAGTGCATTCGGAATTTAGAGTTATTTGGTAACTTTAGCTGTGAATGATGCAAACCTTAGAATGTCTTAGAAATATACACACAGTGTCTTAGGAAAGTATTCAGACCCATTGACTGTGTCCACATTTTGTTACGTTACTACGTTTACGACTTATTCTAAAATAGATTAAATGTGTTTTTCCCCTCATCAATCTACACAAAATATAATAATGACAAAGCGAAAACAGGTTTATTAGATATTTTTGCAAATGTATTAAAAGTAAAAACAGAAATACCTTATTTACATAAGTATTCAGACACTTTGCTATAAGACTCGAAATTGAGCTCAGGTGCATCCTGTTTCCATTGATCATCCTTGAGATGTTTCTACAACTTGACTGGGGTCCACTTGCGGTAAATTCAATTGAATGGGCATGATTTGGAAAGGCACACATCTGTCTGTATAAGGTCCCACAGTTGGCAGTGCATGTCAGAGCAAAAACCAAGCCATGAGGTCGAAGGAATTGTCCGTGTCTGCAGCATTGAAGGTCCCCGAAAACACAGTGGCCTCCATCATTCTTAAATAGAAGGAGTTTGGAACCACCAAGACTCTTCCTAGAGCTGGCCGCCTGGTGACCAAGAACCCGATGGTCACTCTGACAGAGCTCCAGAGTTCCTCTGTGGAGATGGGAGAACCTTCCAGGACAACCATCTCTGCAGCACTCCACCAATCAGGCCTTTATGGTAGAGTGGCCAGACGAAAACCACTCCTCAGTAAAAGGCACATGACAGCCTGCTTGGAGTTTGCCAAAAGGCACCTAAAGACTCTCAGACCCTGAGAAACAAGATTCTCTGGTTTGATGAAACCAAGATTGAACACTTTGGCCTGAATGCCAAGCGTCACGTCTGGAGGAAACCTGGCACCATCCCTACGGGGAAACATGGTGGTGGCAGCATTATGCTGTGGGGATATTTTTCAGCGGCAGGGACTGGGTGACTATTCAGGATCAATGGAAAGATGAACGGAGCACAGTAGAGAGAGATCCTTGATGAAAACCTGCTCTAGAGCGCTCAGGACCTCAGACTGGTACGAAGGATCACCTTCCAACAGGACAACAACCCTAAGCACACAGCCAAGACAACACAGGAGTGGCTTCGGGACAAGTCTCTGAATGTCACACCAAGAAAGTCGTTAAGAGGACAACCCCTTTCCCTCTCAGGAAACCGAAAAGATTTGGCATGGGACCCCAGATCCTCAAAAAGTTCTACAGCTGCACCATCAAGAGCATCCTGACCGGTTGCATCACCGCCTGGTATGGCAACTGCTCGGCATCTGACCGTAAGGCACTATAGAGGGTAGTGCGTACGGCCGAGTACATCACTGGGGCCAAGCTTTCTGCCACTCAAGGACGTATATACAAGGCGGTGTCAGAGGAACAGAGGAAAGCCCAAAAAATTGTCAGACTCCAGTCAACCAAGTCATAGACTGTTCTCTCTGCTACTACACGGCTTGCGGTAGCAAAGAGGCTCCTTAGACTATTTACATTGACACTGCTGCTACTCGCTATTTATTATCTATGCATAGTCACTTTACCCCTACCTACGTACATGTACAAATGACCTAAACTAACCTGTACCCCGCACATTAACTCGGTACCGGTACCCCCTGTATTTAGCCTCGTTGTTGTTATTTTATTGTGTTACTATTTATTATTTTTTACTTTAGTTTATTTGGTAAATATTTTCTTAACGCTTTCTTGAACTGCATTGTTGGTTAAGGGCTTGTAAGTAAGCATTTCACGGTAAGGTCCACACCTTTGTATTCGGCGCACGTGACAAATAAAGTTTGATTTGATTTGACATCTCTGGAGAGACCTGAAAATAGCTGTGCAGCGACGCTCCCCATCCAACCTGACAGAGCTTGAGAGGATCTGCAGAGAAGAATGGGAGAAACTCCCCAAATACAGGTGTGCCAAGCTTGTAGCGTCAGACTCAAGAAGACTTGAGGCTGTAATCGCTGTCAAAAGTGCTTCAACAAAGTACTGAGAAAAGGGTCTGAATACTTTTGTAAATGTGATATTTCTATTTTTAATTTTGAATACATTTGCAAACATTTCTAAAAAACAGTTTTTGCTTTGTCATTATTGGGTATTGTGTGTAGATTGATGAGAGAAAAAAATTATTTCATCCATTTTAGAATAAAGCTTTAACGTAACAAAATGTCAAAAAAGTCCAGTGGTCTGAATACTTTACGAATGCCCTCTAGCCTGCTGGGACTGCTACCATTTGTCTCCAAACATGCATATTTTAAATGACCTCTGGTATCATGTTTATATCATCTGATGCATTTTACATACTCTGTGGCCGAACATGCGTAGGACAGGTAGCCAGGCTTACACCTGTAGGCCCATGTTAGATACACTACATCACCAAATGTATGTGGACACCTGCTCGTCGAACATCTCATTCCAAAATGATGACCATTAATATGGAGTTGGTCCCCCCTTTGCTGCTATAACAGCCTCCACTCTTCTGGGAAGGATTTCCACTAGATGTTGTAACATTGCTGCGGGGACTTCCTTCCATTCAGCCACAAGAGCATTAGTGAGGTCAGGTACTGATGTTGGGGCGATTAGGCCTGGCTCTCAATCGGTATTCCAATTCATCCCAAAGGTGTTCCATGAGGTTGAGGTCAGGGCTCTGTGCAGGCCAGTCAAGTTCTTCCACACCAATCTATACAAACCATTTCTGTATGGACCTCACTTTGTGCACAGGGGCATTGTAATGCTGAAACAGGAAAGGGCCTTTCCCAAACTGTTGCCACAGAGTTGGAAGCACAGAGTTGGAAGCACAGAACTGTCTAGAATGTAATTGTATGCTGTAGCGTTAAGATTTCCCTTCACTGGAACTAAGGGACCTGCCCGAACCATGAAAAACAGCCCCAGACCATTATTCCTCCCCCACCAAACTTTACAGTTGGCACTATGCATTCGGGCAGGTAGCGTTCTCCTGGCATTCGCCCAAACCCAGATTCGTCCGATGGACTGCCAGATGGTGAAGCGTGATTCATCACTCCAGAGATGCGTTTCCACTGCTCCAGGGTCCAATGGTGGTGAGCTTTACACCACTCCAGGCGATGCTTGGCTTGCCCATGGTGATCTTAGGCTTGTACACGACTGCACGGCCATGGAAACCCATTTCATGAAGCTCCAAATAAACAGTTATTGTGCTGACGTTGCTTCAAGAGGCAGTTTGGAACTCGTACTGAGTGTTTTAACCGAGGACATACCATTTTTACAAGTTTCAGCACTCAGCATCCGTTCTGTGAGTTTGTGTGGCCTACCTCTTAGCGACTAAGTCGTTGTTGCGCCTTGATGTTTCCACTTCACAATAACAGCACTTACAGTTGACTGGTGCAGCTCTAGCAGGGCAGAAATTTGACAAACAAACTTGTTGGAAATGTGGCATCCTATGACAGTGCCACATTGAAAGTCATTGAGCTCTTCAGTAAGGCCAATCTTCTGTCAATGTTTGTCTATGGAGATTGCATGGCTGTGCGCTCAATTTTATATACCTGTCAGCAAAGGGTGTGGCTGAAATAGCTGAATCCACTCATTTGAAGGGGTGTCCACATACTTCTGTAATTATAGTGTAGCTAATAGGCATATTTGAGTTGAGGAGACATGTAGGGCCTACCTATGCACGACTATGAAATTGAATCCATATACCTGTGCTGTGCTGTTCTAATCATACTTCTGGCGAGTCTATACTAAGCATTATTGGTATTAATTCTTAAAGCTAATTTATGCTATATCTGAAAATGTAGTCTGAGGCGCCATATGGATGGTGTGACGCGTTCGCGGAGCTTCAGAAGGCATGCAGACGCCAAATTGAGCTCCTTGCTGCATCACCGTGCTCCACCCAGACAATGTGGAGGGCTCCATATAACTCCAGATTGACATGATTGTTTGAGGGTAGGTGGGGGCGGGAGGTCCTGTGTAAACATAAACTCACTTCTTTTACAACTTCCTTCACAACCGCTCTGCTCAACAGCTCTGCTGCTCCGCGAAGTGCAAGAAGTATGAATGCCCTGACTTCGGCAGAGGCCATATCACCGTAAATTCTGCACGGCCAATGCAGACGTAGGGTTGACCATGTAGCGCCTAGAGATTATGGCGTTTACCTTAATCAGGTAGGCCTGTAGTTGGAGCGACACCTGGTGGTCTCAATGAAAAGTTAGTTTGTAGTGATTTGTGGATTGAAATTGGAACCTTATTCTACAGTTTGTCCACTAGGGGTCATGCAATACTAAGAAGTCACAAACTGAAAACCATAGAGCAAAAATGAAAAGGAACGTATGTATTAATGTGATATTGTTGAGGTATGCAACATTCGGATGTTTTGTTTGTTAAGTTTCCAGGCTACAGTCCAATATGGATGGAAGTGAAATCTGTTCTCATCCCTTGATGAAAATAACATATTTTTGAGGCAATAACAAAAACCGTTTAGGCTACCATGTCCACCACCACTATAAAAGCTGCACAAAACACTATTTTGAGTTGACTGTCCATGGTCCCAAGCAATCCAGACAGAACTGTTGGTTTATATCCTGCAAAAGCTATTCTACAAACAAGTTTTTTTTCTCATGTGATTTTGAAATAGACGAAGGTTTATTACATGATTAGCCCACAACAGAGACTTCTCTGTAGCCTATCCCTCGTATTGCATCTCAATACATGTCTGATCCAGGTGTTGTCGTGCCATGTAGAATAACCAACAGGTGAGCACACATCAGAAGTAACATCTGGCTCCTAAGTAATTCGTTTTTCCAGTGTCAGTGTAGGACCTGTGGTGGAAATGCAGACCCATGAGACTGCGAAATCCAAGTCTTGGTTTGGGTGATGATCAATTGTAAATGTGCGTCTACAGGTAACTACCAAAATAAAGAAAATACTTGAGTAAATGAGGGATACAAAGTACAGCATATTGAAAGCAGGTGCTTCCACACAGTTCTGGTTCCTGGGTTTGGGGCGGCAGGTAGCCTTGTGGTTGGGCCAGTAACCAAAAGGTTGCTTGATCAAATCCCCGAGCTGACAGGGCAAAAATCTGTCGTTCTGCCCCTGAACAAGGCAGTTAACCCACTGTTCCTAGGCCGTCATTGTAAATAAGAATTTGTTCTTAACTGACTTGCCTAGTTAAATAAAGGTTCAATAAAAAAATGTAAATGCCCAGTTGCTTATTTCTTTGGCTACCGTGGTTAGAAGAAGGGTGTGTGTTACCCACTTGTGGGAGATTCTGGAGCAGTGCCTAAGACAGCGTTTTCAAACACAATCAACAAAACAGCAAATGATGGAATTTCTCGTGGAAGAATGGTGTCGCATCCCTCCATTAGAGTTCCAGACACTTGTAGAATATATGCCAAGGCGCGTTGAGGCTATACTGGCGGCTCGTGGTGGCCAAGCGCCCTATTAAGCCGCTTTATGTTGGTGTTTCCTTTATTTGGTCAGGTACCTGTATAATCAGCCAATACATAATGTTATTTCTCGCCAAATCAACTCAAGCCTAAACTGGCGAGATAGCTTCGTGAGTGAACAATTATGAAGTAAGATTTGGCATTCCTCCCATGCAGCTGTCTGGGTCCTCGGCTCAGCTCGACAATGTGAGCAAGGCAGCGGCTGCCAGCGGAAGGGTCGGCTCGACCTGCCCAGGGCGGTGGAGGATTCGGGATGGTAGGGGTTCTGTGACGGACTAGCTGTGACTGTGTTTAGATAAATCACAATTGAGAGGATCTCACGGTCGACTGGAAACTTCAACTTCCCCACGGTTAGGCTACCTCACCTACTCTCCACCTCAGTAAAAACTGAACTTGAGTCAGGAGGCATCAACAAATTAAAAAATGTGGGCCTATAGCAAATTGACTTGGCATGAATGAAATATAACTTTGTTTATCATTGATGTGCTATATTTTGCAGACAGAGATAGCCTAAAATGTAATTCAAATGAATTTCGTAATTTATTTCGAATGACATTTGGGTCTGTATCGGGGGAAATCGTGAAAGGCTCATTGAAATATCGATTTGAATATTATATAGATGAAAGAAAGACATTTTAACCCACCCAAACATTGCCAATACAGTTGCTGTGGTGTTTTGGGCAAGATAAGCCGGTGCTTGTAACAGTTATACAGTTAGCTGATAGTCCTGTACATAGATGGATCAGGTGCTGATGTATGCATTACAATAACACCATGTTTCTGTAACATAATGAACTGGAATGCAAGCACTGCTCCCCTCCCGTCATGAAACACATAGACCCTTACACATTAGGCTAACATGCCATGTCATCTGTTCTGCCCATAGCGTACTCTGACAAAGACGCATAGGAGCAGGTTGCAGGCGCATACGTTTGTGTTTGTCTGAATGTGAATGATGTAGAAAATGTGGATGGATATTATTGTTATGACTTCTTGACAAGTAAAAGATAAAACCCGTGAGAAGTGATCGAGGAATGAATGGTAGAGCCATGGAAATGGATTCCATAGCTTGTGCTGCCTTTCTCCTCTGAAAATAAATAATACAAGGTATTAGTAAACATTGTTATTATTATGATAATTATGCTATTATTCGTATAATTAGGATCATTATTATTAAACAGTAGTCATATATATTATTTTATAATTCAAAGAGGATTCTTTCATTGGAAAATGCATCCCATAGTCTCAATTCTGAAAAACACTGCTTTCAATAGTCACAATTGCAATGTGGATATAAAGAATATTTACCGGTCAATCTGACTTGTGAATTAGTATATCAGCGCCATGTTTCAGTTAAATAATCAGTATATGTATACATACTGTACATAGCCATAAGTGAAACTGAGGAAATCTCCCTTTCGATAACATTTTGTTTACAGAAGTAACAAGTCATACGTTTGTTTAAACCCAATGGACACAATAATAATAATAATAATATCAATAGGCCTAATATTCATCTTAACATTAATAATAACAACACAATTATATTGTTTAAAAATATGTGTTGACAGAATAACAGAATAACAGAATAATAACAGAATAACCACTTATTTAATTAACTGTAACGATAATAAACAATTATTTGAGCACTTTTAAATCGTTAGCCTTGGTTTAAGCGATTGTGGATATTTAATTGCATCTATAGCATTGTTTTTGGTTTGTTTAGAAGGGTACAAGAGTGTGCATAATTGCAAATTGGAAAACTAAATATTTAGGATATATTACACATCAGATTCTAAAATTGATGAATATATCAAAATCAAGTGAGAACTAAAATAATCCACCGACTAACAAACAATTAAACAAACTTGTTTTCGACTTGAAAGCCATGACCATAAATATGCTAATAATGTTGTACAGGTTCTGGACATGTGTATTTTTTAGCCAATCAACTTACTCAGATTCTTAAGAATTGACCACTATGAGGTTTCAACACTACTGACACTGTGTAAACGTCCATCCTGTTTTTATATTACATGCATAACATACTTTTGATGATATTCCATATTTAGAAGATGTACGTGCAGTAGAGTATCATACCCAAGAGAATGTGTAAGGTAGCGCACTCACCACTCCTTCCTTACCTTGTCCGTCTTCCCTTCCCTTTGCCCTATCCTTCATTTCCTGGTAACGGTGACACGATGACCACGTGATATGGATGGCTGAATAAATAGCTTTTGAGCGCTATGAAGAGGAATAGTATGAAGCTCAGGCAGGATACTTGCTCCGTGCCTGTGCGTAAAGATATTCATACAGATATACAACAGTAAATTAACGACCTAAAATACAAACGCATGTAAGAAAGAAATACTTAATTAATGATTCATGTACCTATTAATGAATAAAGACAGCTTGTAGTGAACCTCAAGTAAATAGCCTTACTGATTAATGACTTTTCCATTCGAGTTTTGTTTTCCTGCGCTTGAATTCAGAAGAGTTTCTTCCTCGGTGAAACGAACCATAGCCCCCACACCAACTGGTTGGAGTGGCATTACACCTGGGTACACGCGTCGTCTTGCTCTCTTCTATATTCCAGTAATGTTTCTATGCAGCTCGTCGAATTAAACAGGAGTTAACGGTGGTCCTCCGAGGAGCTGGAGAGTGCTATACGCACGGACTGAGTACACCCAGCGTGGGAGCTGAAAAGACTCAGTACGGAACGAGAGGGAGGAAGAGAACCAGTCTCTCCAAGGATGACTCTAGGGACGGATATGTCCGACAACTCTGCTTTGTCTGATGATGTGGACATAGATGTGGTTGGGGGAGACATTTCCGTTGGCAAGGATGGGAAATACCTTCATCGCGATTTCCTAGACAATGACTCGGACGATAATTTGTCTCAGAACGCGGGGGAGAGGGGTTCCTCCCCCGGTCTCAGCAGCTCAGAGTGTCCGGCTGACCAGGTTGGAGTTGGTGGAGATTCAGGGGCCATGACAGGAGATAAGCCTGGTAAGAACGCTCTAGTCAAGCCCCCGTACTCCTACATAGCCCTGATAACCATGTCTATCCTCCAGAGTCCCAAGAAACGCCTCACTCTTAGCGAGATCTGCGAGTTCATCAGCAACAGGTTCCCGTACTATCGGGAGAAATTCCCCGCTTGGCAAAACTCCATTCGTCACAATCTTTCTCTCAATGACTGCTTTGTCAAAATCCCACGTGAGCCTGGCAACCCCGGAAAAGGCAACTACTGGACCCTCGACCCAGAGTCCGCCGACATGTTCGACAACGGGAGTTTTTTACGCAGGAGGAAGCGCTTCAAGAGGCACCAAGCCAACGAAATCCTCAGGGACGCTGGGGGGTTCCTTCCCGGGTTCGGGTACGGCCCTTATGGGTACAACTATGGACTCCAACTGCAGAACTTCCATGCTCATAACCCCTATCATCCTCACCTCACAGCAGGCGCTTTCCCTTTCCATAATACCCCTTGTGGACTCCCCTCGCCAGCCTCAATATTCCCCACGCCACATCCCCTGCCTTCTCTATTAGGGGCTGATTTACGAAAGCCATTCTACCCTCAGCTAAGCCCTACCTTGCCCGGCCTGGCGCCTCTCAAGACGGACACTAACACGCCAACTCGGCCCTCTTTCTCTATAGACAATATAATAGGTGCAGCTAACTCCGTGGCCTCCCCGTACAGCGCACAGTCGGGCAGCCACAGTCACAGTCAGGCTCAGATCCTGGCCATGTTGAACCCTGCACTCACCTCAGCTTCGAACCACTCGAACCTCTCGCAGGAAACCATGCTTCAGCCTGGTTCACAGACATTCTCCAGCAAAACTGCAAATCTTAACATTTGTCATTTCTAAACTGGCAGCAAAAACAAAACTCGCAGAAATCCTACCCGTTATGGTTCTGTCGTCTTATGTGAAGGTAGGATAAACGTTCTTTGAGAAATAAGAGTGTTGCTCTACCCACCTTTCTGATCGGAGAGAGGAAAGTTAAATGTATATTTATGGATTGTAAATATGTATAGGATACAATAAATGGAAGAAGCATGATGGTCAGATTGCAAATTCTAAGACAACATTAAGTGTATTCGTTGTCCTACATTGGCCTAGGCCCTCAACTATCTGAACAAAGATCCAGCTATTTTAACACAAGTTAAATGTCACGTATCTCACTCTGTGGGGAATATTTAATTGTTTCTTAACTATAATTGAGATTTTATTATGATTTGTATTGTTTTATATATATATATATATATATATACATATATGTATATATGTATGTGTGTATATATATATATGTGTGTGTGTATATATATATATGTATATATATATGTATGTGTATATATATATATATATATATATATATATATATATATATATATATATATATATATATATATATATATATATTGTGCGTTGTGAGATAAGAGATAAAGCACTGTTAATACCGAGACCGCAAACTCAGGTTTTAATTGTTAGAAAGCACATTGAGACAAGGAGGGTTATTAAATACAAATCTAACCTTTCCCACTGCCCCTCGTTCCCTTAAAAGCGGTGTTGTTGTGACTTTGTATGGATATTATTTCATGTTGTCAGTGGACAGATATGTGGTTTTGGTGTAAAGCGCATTACCTCACATCCTGTTAAACTGTTGTGCTTTAGTTCCTATCTATTTCATTGAAATTAATATGTGAAACGTATGTTATGTGTATAGACAGAGACACTTAATGTTCATAGGTCATTTTTTGTTGTAATGACAAGAATAATAAATGTTTGTGAATTTAAAAAGACTTTCGTTAACTTGTTTATTGGAACGTTTTATTGGCACTATGCCTGCACACATATGTCTACTCAAAGCCTAAAATCACATTAGGAAAGATAGAATGTGTGCGCCTACGTTTTTAACTTGTATTTTTGCATTTATCTAGCTCATCATTGTTGACTCGAGATCAAAGTTCAATCTTCATGTGTAGGCCCAGTTTGAACCGTGTAGTCTTTGAGAGGCCTACAAGCGCACTTCCTGAAACCATTATGAGCATACATGGTAGTTTACGCATTGGTGCCATAGGTTTAAATCTGCAGTTACATTTTGCGTGCAATCTGTAGGAATTAGGAGCATTTATTACTAGTCTATTCTCAATTTAAATATCACTAGTAGCCCATTAATTTGCCGATATACCACTACAGCCAACAAGTGTTATGATGACAGACATGCACATATAGATACAGATTTGTGATGTCCGAACTCCCACATTGTTCTGTGAGAAATATTCTGGAAGGGTGCGCATGTATTCCTTTAGTGTGGCTCTAAGGGCGTTTATAATGGACATTTTTTGGGGCAAGTAACAAAGGGTTAAATGAATGGGGACATCAGGAATTTTGAGGCCTGTAATTGAATGTGAGCGTTCTGCATGAATACCCATATTTTTGGGGTTTGGTTGCTAATTTGTAGCAGTATTGTTCATCAGGATCCTAATCCATGATAATGCGGATTTTTGCCCACTTGTTGATGTTGTGACTGAAGACCGAGTGCCCAGGGGCCTGATTTATAAACCGTGCGTACATACAAAATATAGCCTACGCCAAAATGTGCGTGGGCCTGTTTTCACGCAAAAGTTGGCATTTATAAAAATGTAATTTAACGTGAGAATGTGCTCACCTCCCCGTAAACTTTAGACCATGCGTACGCGCATCTCTACTCGTGGTTGAAATACTGTAGGCCTATGTTGTTCAGATGGGGGATAGGGTGAAAAACTTATTCATAAAAAAACTAAAAACAGGAAAACATATTAACAAGAATGCAGCAGTTTTCCATTAATGACAAGAGCTATAATTGGTGTTTAACTTTTAGAATCCGATATATTTTATTTTCATAACCATCGCAGAAAAGATTCCTCACATTTTCTGTCTGTGATGGGTTCATGTTCTCGAAGCAGCCATACAACAAATTACAATGCGCATCTCTCACTTAATTGGATCTAGTAGCCTAGTAAATAGGTCGCCTATTTCAAGTTCTACAATCCCATAGGTAGCGCGGTTTATAATATACAGTTGCATTTAAGACTTGAACAGTTGATATGTTATATTGAAGTAGGCCTATGTATGCTACTGTAAGTACTGTAATGACTTGTTTTGAGTAGCCTGCCTTAGACAATCTTTCAGAATTCGCAGGCAGTCCATCATATTTAGGTTGGGGGAAAAGTCGATGCAAAACATTGTGGAATTCACAGGTTCTGCTGACAGGTCCACAACAAATTTCCATTGTTTTCTTTTCAGAAACGGACACATTCCTTTGCCAGATACAGCATACATCACTGGAAAAGATGAAAACATTCTGCCAACACAGTAGATAGTCCGGTATCTTATGTAGAATATTTGACAGTATAGGTAGCCTCCAGTATTGCTGTGCAATAGGAGCGTGACATCATTGCCTATTTCATCTCAGTCTATACCAAGACAGGATATGAAAACCAAATCATCTATTGATAAACTAAACATTGAACAACAATGAATCTGTTGCATAGAAGTGTGGACTGTAGTGTTTAGCCTACTTTTACATAGTTTACAATATCCAATCAATATCAATACTATTAACACAATACAATCAATAAAATACAATCAATCTTGCAGAATGTGCTGGACAGTCACTACAGAACTGTGATCAAAATTACCATTGCTATTTATTTTTGAAACTGCCATGGCCTATCAAATAGTTCCAAATGATATACCAAATGAAGGGCGTTATTGTCACCATGAAAGGTTCATGGAGGACATTTTCCAGGTGGAGTTTTCATGCACAATTTTACAACAGGTCGGATTTATAACTGGAAACATGGTATGTATGGCGTTCACCAAGTTTATACATCTCAATATTTTTGTATGCCTACATGCCTTAGATGTGTAGTGTGAAATGTACGGGCTATAAATGAGGCCCCTGGGCATAAATGCGCTCTGCAGCTAGTGGTCCACTCCGAGACAAGCCACACACATTTGCCGCTGAAAAGCGATCTTCTCTTCAGGCGCGCGGCTCTCCGCTTTCATTTCATCTGTGTTGTCTGTGGACAGATACAATGCAGGCAGCGGGACTCATCCCGGTGTAGAAAACAGACCGATGATTTCATTTTGTAGTTGGCTAAGCACATGTTCCCAGGCAGAGGGGGGTGTAAAAGCTTATTTTATTTACCAGATCTGTGTGCAAATGGTTAAATGACTTGGTGGGGTGTTTTTGACAGCTGATTATTAAGGATAGAGGGTGGGAGGGCGGACTCTGTTCCACTTTCCCCTTCAGCTCACCCAAAGCCTTTGAAGAGAACGCAAACATGATGGTCGTACTTTTATGAAGTCTCATGCATTTATTTTGTTGGTGTGTTAAAAGCCTCAGAGCAGCCGATACCTTTTATATTATCTTCTTTCATTTCGGTTTCTGTGATGGTGCAACTTTAAGAAATAAACTAAACCAAATTACACATTGTGAAGAAAATCGAAAGGCCATTCATTGGAACTTTCCTGCCTGTGAAATTAGGCTGTCAATTAATTCAGATAATTCTCTATACATTGCCGATGCACTTGGTCTATGCTAGCCCTTCATGCAGAGGCTGTGTGCAATAATTATCCCCCTGATAATGCTAGGAAGTGAAACAGTGAAATCAGAACAGATAAAAACAATCGATATGACGATATTGTTTGTTTTATTGAAAATGAAAACACACGACTAAGAGCAACTTATATGCCCTGCGTTTATTTTGTGCAGTGGAGTAGCAGGAGACAAAATGACCGTTATGACAAATACCTAAAGACACATATCACTAAACCGTCACGCCTATACCTTCATTATGGTGCGAAGGAGATCATTTGATTACGATTAAAATGGTAAAAGGAAGGTCGAATCATTTGCTGACAGGGTAAGATTGTTATTTTATATCGGCACATATAGGCTATCTCTGTCAAACGTAGATAACAGCAGGCCTGCGCCTCCTATTCACCCGATGGCATATTGAATATGTTAGTAAATGTATTGAATAATATATTCATATAGTTTTGAGTAAAATATTCACTGTAGGCTAACTAACACAGGGATCAATTGCATGCACCACCGTCGATAGCCTCGTGCAACACAGGCTGCCATCTATCATCCAGAGAGCACTTATCATTGGAAAAGATGGTGTACCGAAATGGTGTCTCATCTCCTTCTTTAAAGTGACCCACAATAAAAACTGGATTACTAATAACACGTCTTGCTCGGGTCACAAATCACACAAACGTCCTTTAATCCAATTCTATGCAAGACAAATAGCTGTCGTCTTAATAGCATGTCCATTCTGCTTTCATTTGTTCTACATGCCGTGTAGTTGTCACACGAGGACCACCCACAGTCTCCGGACTGGATTTGTTTCTTTATTTGTCTCTGCGACAGTCGTCTGTCCTACAATTACAGACTTGCGTCTTAGCGCACTAAAACGAGTTACATGCTTTGAGTATATTTAAAACATGATGACTAGGTCTACTGCTCGCCTTTCTGAATAAAATAAATGTAGGCTTTGACGTGGATTTGCTTTTGATTGGAATGTGTTTCTCACTATGGCACCTCACCAGTGTCTTTCGTCGTAGTGTGCAGACGATAGTTCGTGCTCCTATTCAGATAATAACAGGATAAATAGGCCAACCAGTGTCCTCCAATTTTGGATATATGTGTTGATTATGGCAAAGTAGACTAGATTATCGATTTTTATTTGTGTCATTGAATGTCTTAAACATATTTTGTTTGGGGAGACCAATGGGCTATGACTTTACCCAACACCACATATACTTTTTGCACGTGTCACCTTGCTACAAAATATTGCAGCCTCGCCTTTCCTTGGCGTGCAGGGGATTACATGAAATCGTTGTGCTTAAACCATCCATATCCGACTCTCGCTCGTATGCTAATTACACCACCAATCAATTTGCCACTGCTAGTTGTGCTGTAAAGGACACTAATGATTTTTTAATTAGGGGCATCAAGATGTGTCTCTCTCCAGTTCTAATGCCCGGAGAGAGAGAAAATGGATATCAAGGCAGCTAATATTTGACACAACGCCCAGTTTGGAAAATAAAATGTAGGCTAATGTTAGTCGTTTTCTTTTAACCTTATATTGTAATAAAATATTCCAGAGAAAACGCCTCTGTAGGACTACCTACACGGAAATGATGCACCATAATAGGGGCAGAATCGTGAATATTCAGAACGGGTATAGGGGATTGATTGCCATGCACTTGTTCCACATGTTAACCTCTATATTATGTTACAAAAACAACAATATTACAGGCTGCAGCCTAATTTCCATAAGCTATGGATGAAACATATAATAAAACGGCCAAACATAAACAGAAGTATCATCATTATTATTATTATATTCATAACGTCAGAATTGTTGTTGGTTTAAAAATAAATTGAGCATGTGTAAAATAAATCCATATGCAGGCAGTTGCATATAGGCCTAATAGTTATAATGTCAAAATGTCATCTTATAATTTTGTCTTGTAAGCCTACAATCGATAATATCCTTTGCTTAAACAAGGTCTACATTTATTTGAATGTCTTGAAATGTATTATAGGCAAGCATCTTTACTATAACATTTTTATGTGGTCAACTGGGCTATGTTGTTTTTTTTGGGGGGGGGGGGGGGAATTCCTAGTAACAGAGAGGGGCAGTGTATTGGTATTGCTTTATCAAAAACAGTTATCATATTAGCATGGCTTTGGTTAAAGTCTTTATGAAAAGTTGTCAAAGTTTCAGTTCAGCTTTGTCTTAACATTAGCGTCTGCACATTAACTCTCTTGCAGCGCGAGGCCAGACAGTCCCGCTTTAATTTATCATGGACTCTATTTCAAACGGGGGTTACAAAGTGAGTTTAGCCATGTATACAATTTTCAATGTAAGTTTATTATTGCAATATGGTCGATGCAGATGTCATCCAAGGCTTGTTCTATCAAACCCGTATTGCAGTAGGCTATTGACGCAGTGGAAAAAATGAAATCCCAGAATGGAATAAACCAACAACGTAAAATATATGAGAATAAAATATAGAAAATGAATCAGAACCATTGTTTTGATCACATCAAATGTTTTATTGGTCACATACACATATTTAGCAGATGTTATTGCGGATGTAGCGAAATGTTTGTTTTCCTAGCTCTAACAGTGCAGTAATATCTAACAAGTCACAACAATACACACATCTAAAATGAAAAGAATGGAATAAAGAAATATAGAAATATTAGTATGAGCAATGTCGGGGTGGCATTGTCTAAAATACAGTAGAATATAAGACAGTATATACATATGAGATGAGTAAAGCTGTATTTAAACATTATTAAAGTGACCAGTGATTCCATGTCTATGTACATAGGGCAGCAGCCTCTAAGTAGCTGGGTGGTAGCGGGCTAGTGATGGCTATTTAACAGTTTGATGGCCTTGAGATAGAAGCAGTTTTCAGTGTCTTGGTCCCAGCTTTGATGCACCTGTACTGACCACGTCTTTTGGATGATAGCGGGGTGAACAGGCCATGGCTCGGGTAGTTGATGTCCTTGATTATATTTTTGGCCTTCCTGTGACATTGGGTGCTGTAGGTGTCCTGGAGGGCAGGCAGTGTGCCCCTGGTGATGTGTTGGGCAGACCGCACCACCCTCTGGAGAGCCCTGTGGTTGCGGGCGGTGCTGTTGCCGTACCAGACGGTGATACATCCCAACAGAATGCTCTCAATTGTGCATTTGTAAAAGTTTCTGAGGGTCTTAGGGGCCAAGCCGGATTTCTTCAGCCTCCTGAGGTTTAAGAGGGGCTGTTTTGCCTTCTTCACCACACTGTCTGTGTGGGTGAACCATTTCAGATCTTCAGTGATGTGAAAGCCGAGGAACTTGAAACTTTTCCAGTTCTCTACTGTGGCCCCGTCGATGTGGATAGGGGTGTGCTCCCTCTGCTGTTTCCTGAAGTCCATGATCAGCTCCTTCATTCTTTGTTGAAGTTGAGGGAGAGGTTATTTTCCTGGCATCTTTCCGCCAGCGTCCTCACCTCCTCCATGTCAGCTGTCTCGTCATTCTTGGTAATCAGGCTTACTACTGTTGTGTCATGTGCAAACTTGATGATTGAGTTGCAGGCGTGCATGGCCACGCAGTCATGGGTGAACAGGGCTGAGCACGCACCCTTGTGGGGCCCCTTTGTTGTGGATCAGCGAAGTGGAAGTGTTGTTTCTCACCTTCACCACCTGGGGGCGGCCTGTCAGGAAGTCCAGGACCCAGATGCACAGGGCGGGGTTCAGACCCAGGGCCCAGAGCTTAATGATGATCTTGGAGGGTACTATGGTGTTGAAGGCTGAGCTATAGTCGATGATAGTTGTAAAGATTCTATTGAGGTGTTTCCTTTGCTGTTGATATAGGCCTACCTAGCCTGCAAAACACTTTAGTTTTCAAACTATTTCACTTCGGCCTTTGTAGACTGTGAGCTGTTAGGCTGTGAAAGAGGCAGGCAGATGAGAGGTCCTCTGCGCCCACATAGTGCAGGAATGCGTTGGCCGGGGTCCCCAGGCACCTCGAGGCCTGGAGGAGAGGAGCCGAGGGCCTACTGCTACAATAAATCAGGGCCTCCCTTCTCTGCTCCACATCGCCCCCTCCGTGTTTTTACAGCGGACAGAGGAATCCTCTGCTTAATTAATTTAGAATGTGTAAATAAAGCAAAGACAGTGAACTTCCCTCATCTCTGGAAGCAAAATATTAACTTTGGAAGCGCTCGCCTCATCGACTTTTGACACAGTGTGAAACACTGACGGACACCTGCTGCTGGTCTGGCATCCCACACACAGAGACACAGGGGGATTAATTACAGTGGATATTAAACTGCGCGGATTACCAGACTATGATAACAGGTGATCCAGCCCGCCGTTCACGTGCATGTCTCGATGCACAGCTCCTTGTCCCGTCCCTCTCAGAGAGCACGCGCAGGGTGAGGGGTAAGACATGGGATAGCTCAGGGTTTCCAGGGTGAGGGGTGTGATGTATACTTCTTTAATGTGATTATTATCTCCATGACAACCTAGCTAGCCCCGTCTTTCTTTTGGAGTGGGACGTTTCTTTGAGTTGTTGTTGGCTTATTGGAGCAGCGCCGGGGACTTGAGAGGGCGAGTGTTGTGACCTTCCCGGTATTGCTTTGATAGAGAGGCACAGCTGTTGGCCGTTCTAGAACAGACTGATATTACTAATGGAAGTAGACAACAACATACGTTAGTAGAGTAACCTAGTAGGTCCATTTTATGCGGGGACGTTGATAGGCTACACGTCCCTTGGCACTTCGATGAGGGTGTGAATGGAACAAACAAGAAGCAATGGAAGCTGGAAAAAGGCGCGTCTTATGAGTTGGAATGAAAAGGCCTCCGAAATCTGAATGTATAGGGCCTAGGCAACAGCAAAACATACCAAACTCTTAGAACTGCAAATTAGTTCACCTCTATATTATGAGGGGCAATGAGGCCTTCCTTCTTCGTTTATTAGCCTTGAGGTTAACTGTTGCAGGCCTAGTTTCCCCATAACTGCTGTGGCCTATTTGTTAACCTGTTACGCACAAAAGATAGGCCTGTTACGCACAGAGTATAGGCCTAATCATACATTTAGGCTAGGTGTAATTTCATGTCCAATAATTGCCCGTAGAGAATATTAAATAATCAGTATATATTTTTTTTATGATGCAAATTTACTTTCAAGCTGGTCATTCTTAAGACTTGATCCTCGAGCTCTCCAAACATAATTATTATTTCTAAATTAATACTGACACTACACCAAAATATTTGAACACGAAAATGTGCACTTAATAATGTGTTGATCAACTTTTTCCCAAAATGTCTACCCCTTTAAATCACGCGCATACGCACTCCTGAATGTTCTTCTAATTGTTGCATAGCACTACTTTATTTGATTCCCTGCAGTTTACACAGTCTTAGACTTATATGGATGTTATATATTATTTGTATTAACATTTATTTATTTGTGTATGTGTTCTGTTTCAATTTGATGAATATTAAGGTGGACAATATGAAAAGCCTCTCAAATTAGGTTTACTCGATTAGGGAACATGTGGTATATTTTGGTACACTAAATAAAACGTTTTTATTTATTTATTTATTATTATTATTTTTTAGGTTTATTCTTCCAATATATATTCCAATCAGTATAACAAAACACAAGTCTGTGCTGCATTTTATATTTTGCAGAGAAAATACCTCAAGTAGAGTATCTCCCCAAGAAAGGTGAAAAATCTACTTTGTTTAAGTTGACACGTAATATATTTTCGAATGTGAGTTTGTTTTCGGAAAGAAGGGGAAAACCTCGCGATAAAAATATAGTTTACTATCCAGAGTGAAATGCGATCATGATGGGGTCGAGGGGCCAAACTTTTTAAGACTAATGTTTATTTAGAGAAGTGAGCGCTGTCTATGCGACTCCCGGTTCTCCTAGAATTGTAGCACTAATGTCTTTAGCAGAGTAGTGCAGACCACCGCTTGAAAAGCCCACCACGGTTACAAGGCTCTGCTGGCTGCCGCGCTGTACAGAGCCGCACGAGGGGACTGCAGTGTCAAAACAACGAGCTGTAGCCTACATGCAGAATCGATTGTCGACTGTATAACTTCCATGAAGTTACATTCATTCGAGTTAGTTAGTTCCTTTCAGTGTCCAAAGATGTGTGAATGCGTAACGAAACAAGAACGCGCCAGATGCTGATTACACTCTCTCATTCCATTTGAGGAAGAACGCGTCTGTAGACGCTACCATGTTGTACCCGGTGTTTTCTTACAGTTTGTGAAATTGAATTAGTTACGGTGGGGATCTGACCTTTTACCATACCCACACATTCTTCCACACCCTCAAGTTTGTGGTGTTTCTGGGTGTTTTTGTTTGCTCAGCTGGAATCTCCATCAGACACTGTGTCCGAGTCGTCCATGTCTATCTCTCCCATACCCTCCCCTCTTCTCTCCTCTCCTACTCTACTGCACTCTCGCCCTAGGTCCCAACGAACTCCCCCACACGCTCGCAGCCGGGCCTCGCCACCAACATGGATCTGAGGGAGGGCAGATGTGGAAGAAAACACACACACAAAATAGCAATAATGGTACCTTACACAGCACATACATTTATTTGATTTGTATTAATTTATTATTGTTAAACTATTCAACAAAAATAAAGCAATATATTATTATTTAAGGTAGCGCCATAATAAAACGTTTACTAGTCCTACCTTATTCTGCTGCTACTTGTGTTTGATATTATTAGAAGGGTCTTATTATTTAAGAATTCATTATGTTTAAAAGGCAATTGTCAAAGTAACTGTTCCTTCTTTCACTATCTAACATGCTGTTATGCACAACACTTGAAGATGTGTAACAGTGTGGGCTATTTACAACGTCACTCTAAGACATTGTGTTTGGTAACACTATTGAATAAAACAATTGTGTTAGGGTTACAATCAAAGTACTTTGTATGCTTTTACATTACATTTTTGTACACAGGCAGATTCATGCGGCAAAAGTAGGAGTTTGTTTTAGATATTATTGTGTACTGTCAGAATACATAACTGTGTATTCTAGGAATTTTGCTCTTGAAAGACAGATTTCCTATTCCATGCTGTTCCAAGTGATTTGTTGTTTTCCACAAAAGTGCCTCTGCAATTTGACAAAATGTGTTTCCATATGATGCCGCATCAGATAACAGCACAGAACAACCACAACAGAAGCTATAGAGTGTCACGTCACACCCCAAGCACACACTTATGTGAAGAGGCAGTGGTGGAGAATGCAGCATCCAAGCTCTCCCTACATCCCCACCTCCTTCCCACCACACACCTCCCTCCTGCCCCATTTTCTCAAAACTGGCAGGTCGAGGTGCACAGGCTCTGACTGAACCCTGAGTAAGTGCACAAAGGGAACTCAAGTTCTCCGGGGGACTCAAGACTCTTAATGTTCCACCGCGCTCCAGAACCTTTCCCCTTCCCACTCGTCCCCCTCCGAGACAGCCTCAATGGGAGGCAGTTGGGTGAAGTAATGAGAAAAGAGAAAAAGGGAGAAGAGGGGGAAGGGTTAGAGAGTACAGAGAGCCTCTCATTAATAACTCAATAACGCATAATCTGCTTGGGCAGGACCTTCACTGACAGGGTCTGCTTTGGCATTGTGTGAAGTGGCAGCAACCCCCTCTTCTGCAGCTAGCATGTCCTGGTTTAGACATGTGAAGTGTGTCAGCTGGCCTAAATATATCCAGTTGTTTTCAAGAAGCAGAGGTTTGACAAGACTCAAGAGCACTTTTATGTGGTTCAGCACCTTGCGAAAAATGTGTGCAGTCAGACAAAACATGTTTGAAGTCAATTTGAATTACATTCTTGTAGGAGTTTTCAATGATAGGAAGTTAGGAAAAGCTGTTTGATCTACACCACTACTGTTTGTATCAATTCCATGAAGCCACATCCAACGAAAAGCCTTGAAGAGATTGAATGGATGATTTATGAATGCAAGCCTGGCTTACCTCAGAGAGACAACAGTCTCTAATTAGTGGATGTTAGCTATAATCTGCAAGGAAAGTCTAAAATGTCCCACCTGGAGCCAAAAGTAAAGCATCTTTGAGTCACAGGGTTTATGTAGGCCGATATGTATTTATGCAGGAGTGGACGTTGGCAGGATAGGTCATATGACAGTGGAAGCTGCAAAGATACATAGGCCACACATGCAGACGTACACACACACATTATACACACACAGATCAATATCCTTCTTTTGTGTGGCTGATGGAACTAGACTCCTGGGCTAACACTTGTTATGCAGTTGGAAAGGGAGAGAGGGGGCGCAATGTCTCATTCCCAGAGTGAGATCTCTTCCCTGTTCACTTCCTCTTTCCGTTGCTGTTATTCATCCTGCTGGATCCACATAATAACACAGAATAATGACTGCTGCCCACTGTACGTGTGCACGTGTGTTTGTGTGTGTGTGTTTCACATCGGTGTCTGCCCTATTAGCACCAATTCAACGTGTTTCTAAGCGCATTAAACAAGATGGCAGTGAGGTATCATAAATGGTATTGTGTGCGTGTGACATGCCTGGTTTTGAAGAGGGTTGCGGTGGTAAGCTCCCAAGTTCAAAGCTAAAGAGAGTAAAAGGGGGAAAGATGATAAGGCCACTCTAATGCTTCTTATTTAGAGAGAGAAAAAATGTAGATAAAGAAATAAGAGCTGTAGGGGAACAATGGCGTCTGTGGTGAATGGCTGATACAGAGGTGAAGTGGCCTGAGATTGCAGCCTCAACAGCAGTGTGGAGGGGCATCTGGTCGTGTGTGTGTGTGTGTATATGTGTGGTGGGGGGTCATAATGCTCCTCATTATTAATGCTCAGAGTCATTTCAGTGAGGAGTTTTTTCTGATGGGAATGGATGAATGAATAGATGGCTGGATTGAGAGAGGAGGCTGAAGTGTTGGGGGGATGGTAAGGAGCAGAGAAATTGAGGTTAAGTGGAGGTGTTTAGATGCTGCAGATGCAGAGAGGAGGGAGAGAAAGAATAGGAGAGTAGACATCACAGGGCGGTGTGTTCTCAGTGTGTGAGTAGGACCACAAATAGGATAATTGAGTACAAATATCCTTATTTTAGCATTGAGCCTTTGGGATGGTAAGGATATCTTAGGCCACTCTGAGTGCAGAGCTCGTTGATGAATACAACTTCCTCCAACTCAACAGCAATAAGACAGAGGCAATGCTCATAGGCACCCTCCAGCAGACCACTAACATCCTCCTACCATAGATGGCCATACCATTCTCCTCTCCTCAGTCATCAATAACTTGGATGTGAAATTCGACCCTACTCTCTCCTTCAATGCCCCTATTACTCACGTCTGTAAAACTTAATTCCTTCACCTGAAGAACATCTCCCGCCGAGACCCTCTCTCACCACGTCTGACACAGAAAAGCTCATCCATTCATTCATTTTCTCCAGAATTGATTAGGGGAACTCAGTACTTGGGGTATCTGCCTGCAAATTCAATTCACAAATTACAGCTCATCTAAACAGTGCCGCAAGGATTTAGTCAAAAACCAAAAAGTATGCCCAGATCACCCCCATCCTTGTGGATCTGCATTGGATACCTGTCCCTCAAAGAATTGACTTAAATTAAGAGTTAAAAAAAATAGTAAAAATAGAAATAGGTGTGTCCACATTTTTTGATTGGTACTATATATATATATATATATTGTGAATTGTGAAAAACGGAGTTTAAATGTATTTGGCTAAGGTGTATGTAAACTTCCAACTTCAACTATATATATATATATGCAGTATATATATATATATATATATATATATATATATATATATATATATATATATATATACACTGCTCAAAAATATAAAGGGAACACTTAAACAACACAATGTAACTCCAAGTCAATCACACTTCTGTGAAATCAAACTGTCCACTTACGAAGCAACACTGATTGACAATAAATTTCACATGCTGTTGTGCAAATGGAATAGACAACAGGTGGAAATTATAGGCAATTAGCAAGACACCCCCAATAAAGGAGTGGTTCTGCAGGTGGGGACCACAGATCACTTCTCAGTTCCTATGCTTCCTGGCTGATGTTTTGGTCACTTTTGAATGCTGGTGGTGCTTTCACTCTAGTGGTAGCATGAGACGGAGTCTACAACCCACACAAGTGGCTCATGTAGTGCAGCTCATCCAGGATGGCACATCAATGCGAGCTGTGGCAAGAAGGTTTGCTGTGTCTGTCAGCGTAGTGTCCAGAGCATGGAGGCGCTACCAGGAGACAGGCCAGTACATCAGGAGACGTGGAGGAGGCCGTAGGAGGGCAACAACCCAGCAGCAGGACCGCTACCTCCGCCTTTGTGCAAGGAGGAGCAGGAGGAGCACTGCCAGAGCCCTGCAAAATGACCTCCAGCAGGCCACAAATGTGCATGTGTTTGCTCAAACGGTCAGAAACAGACTCCATGAGGGTGGTATGAGGGCCCGACGTCCACAGGTGGGGGTTGTGCTTACAGCCCAACACCGTGCAGGACATTTGGCATTTGCCAGAGAACACCAAAATTGGCAAATTCGCCACTGGCGCCCTGTGCTCTTCACAGATGAAAGCAGGTTCACACTGAACACGTGACAGACGTGACAGAGTCTGGAGATGCTGTGGAAAACGTTCTGCTGCCTGTAACATCCTCCAGCATGACCGGTTTGGCGGTGGGTCAGTCATGGTGTGGGGTGGCATTTCTTTGGGGGACCGCACAGCCCTCCATGTGCTCGCCAGAGGTAGCCTGACTGCCATTAGGTACCGAGATGAGATCCTCAGACCCCTTGTGAGACCATATGCTGGTGCGGTTGGCCCTGGGTTCCTCCTAATGCAAGACAATGCTAGACCTCATGTGGCTGGAGTGTGTCAGCAGTTCCTACAAGAGGAAGGCATTGATGCTATGGACTGGCCCGCCCGTTCCCCAGACCTGAATCCAATTGAGCACATCTGGGACATCATGTCTCGCTCCATCCACCAACGCCACGTTGCACCACAGACTGTCCAGGAGTTGGCGGATGCTTTAGTCCAGGTCTGGGAGGAGATCCCTCAGGAGACCATCTGCCACCTCATCAGGAGCATGCCCAGGCATGGGGATCTCCTCCCAGACCTGGACTAAAGCATCCGCCAACTCCTGGACAGTCTGTGGTGCAACGTGGCGTTGGTGGACGGAGCGAGACATGATGTCCCAGATGTGCTCAATTGGATTCAGGTCTGGGGAACGGGCGGGCCAGTCCATAACATCAATGCCTTCCTCTTGCAGGAACTGCTGACACACTCCAGCCACATGAGGTCTAGCATTGTCTTGCATTAGGAGGAACCCAGGGCCAACCGCACCAGCATATGGTCTCACAAGGGGTCTGAGGATCTCATCTCGGTACCTAATGGCAGTCAGGCTACCTCTGGCGAGCACATGGAGGGCTGTGCGGCCCCCTAAAGAAATGCCACCCCACACCATGACTGACCCACCGCCAAACCGGTCATGCTGGAGGATGTTGCAGGCAGCAGGACATTCTCCACGGCATCTCCAGACTCTGTCACGTCTGTCACGTGCTCAGTGTGAACCTGCTTTCATCTGTGAAGAGCACAGGGCGCCAGTGGCGAATTTGCCAATCTTGGTGTTCTCTGGTAAATGCCAAACGTCCTGCACGGTGTTGGGCTGTAAGCACAACCCCCACCTGTGGACGTCGGGCCCTCATACCACCCTCATGGAGTCTGTTTCTGATCGTTTGAGCTGACACATGCACATTTGTGGCCTGCTGGAGGTCATTTTGCAGGGCTCTGGCAGTGCTCCTCCTGCTCCTCCTTGCACAAAGGCGGAGGTAGCGGACCTGCTGCTGGGTTGTTGCCCTCCTACGGCCTCCTCCACATCTCCTGATGTACTGGCCTGTCTCCTGGTAGCACCTCCATGCTCTGGACACTACGCTGACAGACACAGCAAACCTTCTTGCCACAGCTCGCATTGATGTGCCATCCTGGATGAGCTGCACTACCTGAGCCACTTGTGTGGGTTGTAGACTCCGTCTCATGCTACCACTAGAGTGAAAGCACCACCAGCATTCAAAAGTGATCAAAACATCAGCCAGGAAGCATAGGAACTGAGAAGTGGTCTTTGGTCCCCACCTGCAGAACCACTCCTTTATTGGGGGTGTCTTGCTAATTGCCTATAATTTCCACCTGTTGTCTATTCCATTTGCACAACAGCATGTGAAATGTATTGTCAATCAGTGTTGCTTCCTAAGTGGACAGTTTGATTTCACAGAAGTGTGATTGACTTGGAGTTACATTGTGTTGTTTAAGTGTTCCCTTTATTTTTTTGAGCAGTGTATATAGTTGAAGTCGGAAGTTTACATACACCTTAGCCAAATACATTTAAACTCCGTTTTCACAATTCCTGACATTTAATCCTAGTAAAAATTCTCTCTCTTAGGTCAGTTAGGATCACCACTTTATTTTAAGAATGTGAAATGTCAGAATAATAGTAGAGAGAATGATTTATTTCAGCTTTTATTTCTTTCATCACATTCCCAGTGGGTCAGAAGTTTACATACACTCAATTAGTATTTGGTAGCATTGCCCTTAAATTGTTTAACTTGGGTCAAACGTTTCGGGTAGCCTTCCCCAACCTTCCCACAATAAGTTGGGTGAATTTTGTCCCATTCCTGCTGACAGAGCTGGTGTAACTGAGTCAGGTTTGTAGGCCCCCTCGCTCGCACACGCTTTTTCAGTTCTGTCAACACATTTTCAATGGGATTGAGGTCAGGGCTTTGTGATGGCCACTCCAATACCTTGACTTTGTTGTCCTTATGCCATTTTGCCACAACTTTGGAAGTATGCTTGGGGTCATTGTCCATTTGGAAGACCCATTTGCGACCAAGCTTTAACTTCCTGACTGATGTCTTGAGATGTTGCTTCAATATTTCCACATAATTCTCCTTCCTCATGAAGCCATCTATTTTAGGAAGTGCACCAGACCCTCCTGCAGCAAAGCACCCCCACAACATGATGCTGCCACCCCCGTGCTTCGCGGTTGGGATGGTGTTCTTCGGCTTGCAAGCATCCCACTTTTTCCTCCAAACATAACGATGGTCATAATGGCCAAACAGTTCTATTTTTGTTTCATCAGACCAGAGGACATTTCTCCAAAAAGTATGATCTTTGTGCGGGAAAACTCGCCATTTTTATTTATTTATTTGTTTATATATATATATATATATATACATATATATATATTTGTTTACCCCCTTTTTCTCCTGAATTTCAGAATATCCAATTGATAGGTAGTTACAGTCTTATCCCATCGCTGCAACTCCCGTATGGACTCGGGAGAGGCGAAGGTCGAGAGCCGTGCGTCCTCTGAAACACGACCCAGCCAAGCCGCACTGCTTGTTGACACAATACCCACTTAACTCAGAAGCCAGCCGCACCAATGTGTCGGAGGAAACACCTACGCCTGACAACCGTGTCAGCGTGCACTGCATCCGACCCACCACAGGAGTTGCTAGAGCGCAATGGGACAAGGACATCACGGCTGGCCAAACCCTCCCCTAACCGGGACGACGCTGGGCCAATTGTACACCACCTCATGGGTCTCCCAGTCGCAGAGCCTGAACTTGAACCAGGGTCTCTAGTGGCACAGCTAGCACTGCAATGCTCGAACCAGGATCTCCAGTGGCACAACTAGCACTGCAATGTTCGAACCAGGATCTCTAGTGGCACAGCTAGCACTGCAATGCTCGAACCAGGATATCTAGTGGCACAGCTAGCACTGCAATGTTCGAACCAGGATCTCTAGTGGCACAGCTAGCACTGCAATGCTCGAACCAGGATCTCCAGTGGCACAACTAGCACTGCAATGTTCGAACCAGGATCTCTAGTGGCACAGCTAGCACTGCAATGCTCGAACCAGGATATCTAGTGGCACAGCTAGCACTGCAATGCTCGAACCAGGATTTCTAGTACCTTAGACCACTGCGCCACTGGATAGGCCCGGAAAAACTCCTTCTGATTGGCTGGGCCTGGCCCACCCATGGCTGTGCCCCTACCAAGTCATGTGAAATCCATATATTAGGGCATAATTTATTTATTTCAATTCATTACCTTATATGAACTGTAATTCAGTAAAATCTTTGAAATTGTTGCACATTGCGTTTATATTTTTGTTCAGAATATATATATATTTCATTTTTGTAACAATTTTTCTAGTTTTTATTTTATTTTATGCACTTAGAAGTATTCTTGTATAATAAAAAGTGATTTACAAATGTAATAAATTATTTTTATTGTCCAGAGTTCTTCAGTATGAATAGGTCAAAGGAAGAAACTACACAGACTGACAGCCTACCTCTCCTCTGTCCCTATACATCCTTCTCTCCATTCCAAACTTCCCTCTTTCTGTGCCCACCCAGGCAGTCTCTCTCTCATTTGCTTTCTGTCTCCAGTTTTTTCCCTGCACCTCTCATTCTCTCGCCTGTCATTCCTCCAGTGTTTGGGTTGGGAACAGGAAGTTTGTCCTGGGGATGTGTGCGTTGGGAGGATGTGGTGTGATGGGCCAGGCCAGGCCGGGTGAGAGGGAGTGGGGCCTGGCGGAGTGGGGCCTGGCGGAATGGGGCGATGCAGCAGGGGGGGGGGGGTGGGGGTGGTGAGCTGCGTGTCCATGGCTGTTTGTCTTCCTCATTGCCCTGCTTGGCGATGTCACGGGCCATTGTAGCTGGCCAAGATTGATGAGGAGCAGGGACAGGAAGCCCAGGGCTGAAGGGCTGGTCCTGGGGCTGGAGGGTTGGTGCTGAAGGGCTGGAGAGTTGGTGCTGAAGGGCTGGAGGGCTGGAGAGTTGGAGGGCTGGAGGGCTGGAGAGTTGGAGCTGGAGGGCTGGAGAGTTGGAGGACTGGAGGGCTGGAGAGTTGGAGGGCTGGAGGGCTGGAGAGTTGGAGGGCTGGAGGGCTGGAGGGCTGGAGGGCTGGAGAGTTGGAGGGCTGGAGGGCTGGAGAGTTGGAGGGCTGGAGGGCTGGAGAGTTGGAGGGCTGGAGGGCTGGAGAGTTGGAGGGCTGGAGGGCTGGAGGGCTGGAGGGCTGGAGAGTTGGAGGGCTGGAGGGCTGGAGAGTTGGAGGGCTGGAGGGCTGGAGAGTTGGAGCTGGAGGGCTGGAGAGTTGGAGGGCTGGAGGGCTGGAGAGTTGGAGAGTTGGAGGGCTGGAGGGCTGGAGAGTTGGAGGGCTGGAGGGCTGGAGAGTTGGTGCTGAAGGGCTGGAGGGCTGGAGAGTTGGAGGGCTGGAGGGCTGGAGAGTTGGAGCTGGAGGGCTGGAGAGTTGGTGCTGAAGGGCTGGAGGGCTGGAGAGTTGGAGGGCTGGAGGGCTGGAGAGTTGGAGCTGGAGGGCTGGAGAGTTGGTGCTGAAGGGCTGGAGGGCTGGAGAGTTGGAGGGCTGGAGGGCTGGAGAGTTGGAGCTGGAGGGCTGGAGAGTTGGTGCTGAAGGGCTGGAGGGCTGGAGAGTTGGAGGGCTGGAGGGCTGGAGAGTTGGAGCTGGAGGGCTGGAGGGCTGGAGAGTTGGAGGGCTGGAGGGCTGGAGGGCTGGAGGGCTGGAGGGCTGGAGGGCTGGAGAGTTGGAGCTGGAGGGCTGGGTCTAATGGTCTCTTTGTGTAGTCTCATAGATCTAAATATATATCCTGCCTCTTTTCTATCTCTCTTTCTACATCCCCCCTCTCTCTCTCTTTCACCACACTTCTTTTTATTTTTATTTCTCATTGGCCTCTTTTGTATTTCCGCCACTGTACAGCAGGGTTTCCCAAACTCGGTCCCTATCTCTCCTTCTCCATCATTCCATCTGTGCCGGTACCATTTCCTGTCTTTCTGGACAGATTTTTCAGCCCCAGGGGATGTAACGGCTGATGTTGAAATGGTAATGGTCCTCCTCTTCCGCCTCACACCCCTCCTTTCCTCTCTTGCTCTCCTCTGCTCTCCTCTGCTCTCTCCCCTAATTCAATTATACATGCTTTTCCTGGCATGACCGCCTAGAGCCCCCTTTCTTCTAAACCCTCTCTCCCTCTCTCTCTCCCCCTCTCTCTCTCTCTCTCTCTCTTTCTCTCGCTCTTGCTCTCTCTCTCACCTTCTTTCCCATATCGTTCTCCCTCACACCACTCTTCTCTTCCCTCTCTCTGTTGTCCTCTACCCCCTCTCTCCCCTGCTTCTTTATCTCCCTCCATACAGTTGTTCAGTTTTAGTGCTGCTCTGTCTGATTTGCAGCTCCTGGATGGTCTCCATCTCTCTCCCCTCTCTCTGCTGCCTCTGTGGGAGCTGCTTATGGGGGCTGGAGATGGGTCACTCCTGGGTGAGTGATGTCACTGCTCTTCTCCTCCCTCTCTCCCCATCTCTCTTCCTCCCTCTATCCTCGCTGTGTGGATTACCTGCAGGCAGACTTCGCCACCAACACAGTTCCATGTTTCCATTAGAGTTTCGCCTGAAAGCAAAGGCTTGTATGCTGATACATTTTACGACATTTGTCTTAGTACACAAGAAAAAATTGTGCAAGTGTCTGCGTGTGCTCACGTGCATGTGTGTGTTGGCCTTTTGTGTTGACCCAGGGCTGATTTAGGGAGAAAGGCCTGTAAGTGAATGAATGAGTGAGTGTGTGTGTACGTGTGAAGGGGATCCTGTTGAGAGGGGTTGTGTACACAGATGCAGATCAGGGGGAGAGACTGGCCAGTGTGTTACTGTGGGGGCAATTGAGGGGATCGTCTTCCCCCCTCAGCCCCTCCCTGGCCCCAGCCAGGAGCCTCCAGGGGTCCCTGGGTTCTTTAGGAAAAAGATCCCGGCCCCCATCACCCCTGAACCTAGCGCTGGGCTGTTTACCTTGGCTGGGCCGGTTGACAGCTTTACTGATGTTACATACAGGCACACAGGGAGGGAGAGAGCAGGATGACGAGAGGAGGAGGAGAAGAGGAGAGAGGTAGGGAGAGTTAGTTTACTCAGAACTTAATCACCACATTTGAGGGAGCCATTTTTAGACAACCTGCAATGGCAAGACTTGTAGGTAGAAGTGTGTGTGTGTGTGCATGTGTGAAGGTGCATGTGTGTACATGTCTGAAAGACCTCTCTCTCTCTCTCTCTCTCTCTCTCGTGAGAGAGAGAGGGAGGGTGGGTGAGATAATGAGAGGCTGAGGCGTGACTTCAGCACACAGACAGGAAATGCTTTTCTAATGGAGCAATTTTCTAAGAAATATACTCTTTATTATCCATCACACAGAAAAAAAACGTTTCCTGCTCTTTGGAGTGACACTTGTCTCTCTGTGTGTGTTTACTTGTCCATCCCTGGGCAGCTGCTAAGGAGTGTCCAGGGTTTTGGGCTAGGGTGTGCTGGGGTGGGGGGTTTGTAATTTGGAGCACTAAGTTGTGTTTGTCTGTTCTGAGCAGCTGGACAAGCTGTAATAACACAAACAGGCCTTTGAACAGGGCAGCGTATTTTGTTGGCCGGGCTCTAGTTACGTCCCTGCAGCCTGCAGCACACTGGCTCTGGCCAGGGGACCCACTGGATCATTCATCACACACCAATCAGCAGGCCTTGGTGTGATCACTGATCACTCTGCTCGTGTTACTCTGATTGATCACAACTGAGCCTGAGCTGAACTCAGACGTCACTCTGTTGGTCTATCGTTTGGTTTGTTTGTTTGTTTGTTTGTTTGTCCGGTGGCTTGTTTGTTGTTAGCTTTGCGCTGATCATTATCATGATCAATTATTTGAAAACTCTCCAGAGACTAAATTTGAAAAAAATCGAACTCAATCTTATTGGACTTTCGGAAACGTGTCCCCTGTCACTAACGCTCATCGGAAACGTGTCCCCTGTCACTAATCCTCATCGGAAACGTGTCCCCTGTCACTAACGCTCATCGGAAACGTGTCCCCTGTCACTAATCCTCATCGGAAACGTGTCCCCTGTCACTAACGCTCATCTGAAACGTGTCCCCTGTCACTAACGCTCATCGGAAACGTGTCCCCTGTCACTAACGCTCATCGGAAACGTGCCCCCTGTCACTAATCCTCATCGGAAACGTGTCCCCTGTCACTAACGCTCATCGGAAACGTGTCCCCTGTCACTAACGCTCATCGGAAATGTGCCCCCTGTCACTAATCCCCATCGGAAACGTGTCCCCTGTCACTAACGCTCATCGGAAACGTGCCCCCTGTCACTAATCCTCATCGGAAACGTGTCCCCTGTCACTAACGCTCATCGGAAACGTGTCCCCTGTCACTAACGCTCATCGGAAACGTGTCCCCTGTCACTAATCCTCATCGGAAACGTGTCCCCTGTCACTAACGCTCATCGGAAACGTGTCCCCTGTCACTAATCCTCATCGGAAACGTGTCCCCTGTCACTAACGCTCATCGGAAACGTGTCCCCTGTCACTAACGCTCATCGGAAACGTGTCCCCTGTCACTAACGCTCATCGGAAACGTGTCCCCTGTCACTAACGCTCATCGGAAACGTGTCCCCTGTCACTAACGCTCATTGGAAACATCAGCTAAAAACACCAGAGATGGATCATCTCATGTTAGCCCTAATATAGTGTGTCACAGTTCAGCGCCATCCTAGAGCATTGCATTGATGGATGATGTCCTCCTTCATTACAGAACACATAACATATAGCAGGGTCTCACCTGCCCTGAGCCCAGGATCACTATGCATACACATGGGGATGGCTGGATAGGGAATAGGGCTACTGAGTCTGTTGACTGGTGGAATGTCAACGTCCACACACACTGGGCCTCACTACTCTGTCGCCCCCTGTCTGCAGGGCAGAGAGTGGTATGGTGAAGCCGAATAGCAGTGGTGTAAAGTACTTAAGTAAAAATTATTTTAAGTACTACTTAAGTAGTTTTTTGGGGTATCTGCACTTTACTTTTATATTTTTGAGAACTTTTACTTTTACTCCACAACATTCCTAAAGAAAATATTGTACTTTTTACTCCATACATTTTCCCTGAAACCTAAAATTACTCATTACATTTAGAATGCTCAAGCAGAACTGAATTATGGCATCTATCAATATAACGCTTTGTCATCCCTACTGCCTCTGATCTGGCGGACTCACAAAACACAAATACTGTGTTTTGTAAATTATGTCTGAGTGTTGGTCCGTATTTAAAAATAATAAATCGTGCCGTCTGGTTTGCTAAATATAAGGAATTTGATGTATGGCATTTACTTTTACTTTGTACTTTTACTCAACTGTGACAATTGAGTACTTTTTCTACCACTGTACTTAAGTACATTTAAAGCCAGATACTTTTAGACTTTACTGAAGTAGCAATTTACTGGGTAAATTTCACTTTTACTTGAGTCATTTTCTGTTAAGGTATCTTTACTTTTACTCAAGTATGACAATTTAGTATTGTGTCCGCATTGTGACCAGATATCCTGGTCGCTCCCTGTATGCAAATTATTTGACAGATATTCTTTCAAAATAATATTTATTTTTAGACACATATTGATGCCATAAGTCAAAGTCAATCATTTTAGAGGGCAGGATAATGATGATTTAAATAGTTTAACTGTACAGATCCGTCTACACTTGTAAGATATCCAGACACAATACGTGTCAGGGCGATCTGATCACAATCGTCTACACCTGTCCAAAACTGTGGGAACAATCAAAATGTGGACAAGATCAGGACAAAGGATGCATGTTAGAACCAGGTATAAATGGGTCTTATGACATCATGGGCTCTTATGGACACAGGGAAGTGAGGGTGCCAGTGGGGAGAGATAGAGAATCAAGCAGGGGAGACATGATGCAGGCAGGCTCAGGGAGCTGTCTGGATTTGTCTGCCATGGGTTAAACAGAGTTGAACATCTGGTGAGGGCCTGCAGAGATAGTTACTCATCCCAGAGACCTAGCCCGGGGAGGATGAGCAAGAGAGAGAGAGAGAGAGAGAGAGAGAGAGAGAGAGAGAGAGAGAGAGCAAAAATACCTCCAGGTCTCCTCCATACATGTACACACACACACACACACTTCTACCTACATCTTGCCACTGCAGGCCTTCCTTTCAATTCCTCTGACACCAGCTGATATAGAGGTCCTGTATGGCAAGGAGCTTACACCCAGTGATGTACTAGGCAGTCCGCACCTCCCTCTGTAGCGCTTTTCGGTCAAAGGCGGAGCATTTGTCATAACAAGCAGTGATGCAGCCAGTCAAGATTCTCCTGATGGTGCAGCTGTAGAAAACTTTGAGGGTCCAGGGCCCATGCCAAATCTTTTCAGTCACATGAAGGGGAAGAGACTGTTGTGCCCTCTTCATGACTGTGCGGGTGTGTGTGGACCATGTTTACTGCATTGTTAGGAGCTAGTAACACAAGCATTTCGCTGCACCCGCTGTAACATTTGCTAAACTGTGTAAGCGACCAATAAACTTAGATTTGATTTGATGTTAAGTGCTTAGTGATGTGGACAACATGGAGCTCTCAACCCACTCCATTACAGCTCCATCGATGTGGATGGGGGTGTGCTCTCCCCTCTTTCTCCTGTCGTCCACGATCAGCTCCTTGGTCTTACTGATGTTGAAGGAGAGGTTGTTGTCATGGCACCACACTGTCAAGTCTCTGACCTCCTCCCTGTAGGCTGTCTCATCGCCGTCGGTGATCAGGCCTACCACAGTCGTGTCATGAGCAAACTTGATGATGGTGTTGGAGTCGTGCGTGGACTGTTGGAGTCGTGGGTGAACAGGGAGTACAGGAGGGGGTTAAACCCCTGAGGGGCCCTCGTGTTGAGGGTCAGCGTGGCAGAGGTGTTGTTGCCTACCCTCACCCCCTGGTTGCGGCCCGTCAGGATGTCCAGGATCCAGTTGCAGAGGGAGATGTTTAGTCCCAGGGTCCCAAGCTTAGTGATGAGCTTGTAGGGGACTATGGTGTTGAACGAACGCTGAGCTGTATTTTATGGACAACATTCTCACATAATTATTTCTCTGTTGTCCAGGTGGAAGAGGGCAGTGGGAAGTGCAATTGCGATTGCTCCAGCTGTGGATCTGTTGTATGCGAATTGGAGTGAGTCCAGGGTGTCTGGGATAAGGGTGTTGATGTGTGTCATGACCAGCCTTTCAAAGCCCTTTATAATTACAGATATGAGTGCTAGAGGGCGATAGTCATTTAGGCAGGTTACCTTGGAGTTCTTGGTAACAGGGAGAATGGTTGTCGGCTTGAAACATGTTGGGATTACAGACTGGGACAAGGAGAGATTGAAAATATCTGTAAAGACACTTGCCAGCTGGTTTGTGCATGCTCTGAGAACACGCCCTGGTATTCCATCTGGGCCCGGCGGCCTAGGTTTTACTCACATTGGCCACGGAGAGCGAGATCACACAGTCATCCTGAACAACAGGGGCTTTCATACAAGACTGTGTTGTTTTTCTCGAAGCGAGCATTTAGCTTGTTTGGGAGTTCTGCGTCACTGTGCATCTCACGGCTGGGTTTCTCTTTGTAATCCATTATCATCTGCAAGCCTTGCCACATCCGACGAGCATCGAAGCCAGAGTAATAGGAGTCCACCTTCCTCCTATATTGTCCTTTTTCATATTTGATGTCTCGTCAAAGGTCGTAGTGGACTTTCTTGTATGTCCCATTCCTTGTAAACGGTAGCTCTAGCCTTTTGCCAAGTGCGGATACTGCCTGTAATCCATGGTTTTTGGTTTGAATACTTTTGTATAGTCACTGTGGGGAGGACGTAGTCTATGCACTTATTGATGAAGCCCGTGACTGTTGTGGTAAACTCCTCAATGCTATCGGATGAATCCCGGAACATATCCCAGTCTGTACTAGCAAAACAGTCTTGTAGCCTCGCACCTGCTTCATTGGACCACTGCCGTATTGAGCATGTCACTGGTATTTCTGGTTTGAGATTTGTTTGTAAACAGGAAGCAGGAGGATAGAGTCGTGGTCTGATTTGCCAAAGGGAGGGCGAGGGAGGGTGTAGTATGCATTTCTGTGGGTAGAATAGAAGTGGTCTAGAGTTTTAGCGCTCCGAGTGGCACTAAAAAGTGAGGTAGAACGGTTTAAAGTCTCCACCCCCAGAAACGCTGCCTCTGGGTGTGAGGTTTCCTGTTTGTTTATCGCCCCAAGCAGTTTGTTGAGTGCCAAATTGGTGTTGGCTTGTGGAGGGATGTAGACAGCAGTGATAATTATGGATGAGAATGCTCTTGGTAGATAAAAAGGTCTGCAGCTTACCATGAGGTATTCAATATCAGTTGAGCAAAAGCTAGAGATTTCCTTCACAGTGGAAGCAGTGCACCAGTTGTTGTTTATGAAAAGACACCCCTCCTCTTTATGAAAAGGCACATCTGAGGCCAATGTCGTCCGATTGTGCTGCTGCATGGATAAACCACTGAGTGCTATGTTTTTAGATTCAGCCAATCACGTCTCTGCAAGGCATATAATATTGCAGCTTTTCAAGTCTCTCTGATAGGAGCCTCTTGTACAAGCTCATCCATCATATTCCTGAGTGACTGGACATTTGCCAATTAAACGGAGGGGAGAGCCGGACAATTTTCTCACCAGAACGCCAGCCAATCTACTGCGTCTACACCTGCAGCATTTTGGTAGCCCATGAAGAAAGGAATAGGGTCCGGTGTGAACAAGGGAACAGCTGAGTCGGAGTTGAAGTCAGATTTGAAGTCAAAATCAAGGTTAATAACTGTCGATCTGATGTCTTAAAGTGCTTGGCAGTCATATGTGATAATAGTATGAACTTTCTGTACCAAAAATAAATAAAGATTAACACAGAAAAGTCACTACATTTCAAAGTCGGGTTGGAACTCGTAAGATGTCGGCCTTCTCCGTCGGCGCCATCTTGTACCCCCACCCCATCTCCCACCTCTTTCACCACCCCCCATAATACACCCATACAGACAGTGACACCTAGAGCACGGCAGTCCAACTCTATGAGCTATTTGGAACAGTATCATAATACACAGAGGATTTCTCTGGTGTGTCGTTCCAAAGTACATAAATATCATCTGTTTGGATTTTTGTCTCTTTGTTTATTATCTGTTTTTGATTTGAGTGTGTGTGTGTGTGTGTGTGTGTGTGTGTGTGTGTGTGTGTGTGTGTGTGTGTGTGTGTGTGTGTGTCACGCCCTGACCTGAGAGAGACGTTTTGTTTCTCTATTTTGGTTAGGTCAGGGTGTGATTTGGGTGGGCATTCAAGATTTGTAGTTCTTTGTTCTATTCTATATTTTCTGTTTCTATGTTGTCAGGTTCTAGTTTGGTATTTCTATGTTGGGTTTTGTTTGGGATGATCTCCAATTAGAGGCAGCTGGTCCTCGTTGTCTCTAATTGGAGATCATACTTAAGTAGGCGTTTTTTCCACCTGGGTTTGTGGGAGATTGTTTTTTTGTTATTCAGTTTATTTATATGTATTGCATAGTTTCACAGTGTAAATAAAATGTGTAACGACACACACGCTGCACTTTGGTCCGCTCCTCCTTTTGACAACCATGACAGAATCTCCCACAACAAAAGGACCAAGCAGCGTGCCCAGGAGGAGCAGGGATCCTGGGCCTGGGAGGAGCAGGGATCCTGGGCCCGGGAGGAGCAGGGATACTGGGCCAGGGAGAGGAAAGAGTGGAGGACGTCCTGGACCTGGGAGGAGGTAATGGCAGGGGACAAGACCCTGCCATGGAAGCAGGTGGAGACAGCGAGGGAGGAACGGCAATGTTACGAGGAACTAGCACGGCAACGACGGAAGCACGAGAGGCACCCCCAAATTTGTTTGGGGGGGCACATGGGGAGATTGGCAGAGTCAGGGTGGAGACCTGAGCCAACTGCCCGTGCTTACCGTGGGGAGCGAGTGAAGAAGCAAGCACTGTGTTATGTGGTGATGCGCACTGTGTCGCCAGTGCGCATTCACAGGCCGGTGCGATCTGTGCCTGCATCCTGCGTTTTTCGAGCTTGGTTGAGCATCCAGCCAGGACGGGTTGTGCCAGCTCTACGCTCCAGATCTCCAGTGCGCCCCCACGGCCCAGTATATCCTGTGCCTGCCCCACGTACCCGGCCTCTAGTGAGTCTATTCAGCCTGGGACGCCCTGTGCCTGCTCCTCGCACTTGCCCTGAGGTGCGTGTTACTAGTCTGGCGCCACCTGTTCCAGCCCCATGCATCAGGCCTCCAGTGCGCCTGCCCAGTCCGGGGTGTCCTGTTCCTGCTCACCGCACTCGCCCTGAGGTGCGTGTTACTAGTCTGGCGCCACCTGTTCCAGCTCCACGCATCAGGCCTCCAGTGCGCCTGCCCAGTCCGGGGTGTCCTGTTCCTGCTCCCCGCACTCGCCCTGAGGTGCGTGTTACTAGTCTGGCGCCACCTGTGTAAATTAAATGTGGAACGACACACACGCTGCACTTTGGTCCGCTCCTCCTTTCGACAACCGTGACAGTGTATACACATGCGTACACATATTTGTGTAAGCGTGCGTATGTGGGCCTGTGTGTATGTGACAGTTTGTATGAGTGCTCGCTGTGTGCATGACTGACTGCTCTCTCTGCTCTGTCTGTCCTACTCCTCCACTCTTTTTCTCCTCTGTGTTTTTGTTTGAAAAGCTCAGAATGTTGTTATTCTGTTTGTGTGTTAACTCCCAGCTCAGAGATTTCATTAGATAGTGACGTTAAGCCATGGTTTGGTGTAATGTTACAAGGTCAAGGTCGCGTCAGAGTTTAGTGTTAACATGTATGGCTTATCTGCTAACTGTTCTCAGCTCTGCAGCTTTTGACGAGTCAGCAAGTACTGTATATTCCTAACGCATAATTAGGGCAGGGCTGATCTGTGTGTGATAGTGTGTTTCAGCTGTGCTCTACTTGGGTGTCTGCCTGGGTGGACTTCCGCTGTGTTCCCCAGGGGTCTCCCGGGGCCCCAGTGCAGTGGTGTAGGAGTGAGATCCCTTTGGTCCTCCCAGCCCTCTGGCCCCGACCTCCCCTGACACCCCAGCTTGAAAGTCCACCTGCGTTGTTTGTTTAGTGTTTGTCAAGTTTATGATAGCCGTGCTAATGCTGAATAATAATATGTATGTTCCACATTAGGGCCTGGGGGTGGGACCCCAGAGAGACACTGTAGAGGGGAGAAAGAAAGAGAGAGAGGGGGAGAGAGGGAGAAAAAGATTGAGAGAGAGAGAAAAAGAGAGCGCCAATTTGGCTGCGAGTGACAGATGAGATGGAAGGAGGAACAGCGAGGAAAGGGGGATGAGAGAGGGAAAGAACTATGAGAGAGGGTGAGACGGAGAGAGTCCGAGGGCATTCCGAGGCCACACCAGACAGGAAAAAAGGGTGAGATGACAAATTTGATAAAGTCAAGTTGAATAGTGGGGCTAGGCGGCTATCAGGAGCAGCACATCTGCAGAAACCATTAAAGACTGTGTCCGTATGTTTTCTCTACCTCGCAGGCTCGGGCCGCGCAGCAAAACTGGGCTTGGGTTTCGCCTGCGTGCAGTAGGGGGCCGTCTCTAGTTGATGCATGATGATTTAGTCAGGTGTGGGCGTACACTTTCCAATTTGGGCAGAAATAAATTAGAAGTGATTTTTTTTAGGCCTATCTCGTGGCTCTCTTCAGCTCTCTCTAACCCCGCTGTGCTCTGTCAGCCCAACTGATGTGTTTATAAAGAGAGCGCCTCTCTCACCACACACACACACAATCGCACAATCGTACACACCCAGAGAGATGCTGTTACGTACATGCCCTTCCACAGACGTCTGTTCATGTGGGGTTGAACACGAGGAGCTTCTGCATGTCCGGTAGTGAGGAGTATAGAGAATGGATGTGCCTCTTTCCTCTGTGTGTCGCGCCTCTGGAACCCGACCCAGTAACATGACCACGGCTCAGACAGAAGAGGAAGAGAAATCCCCCTCTCTCTCCTTCTCTCCTCTCTTCCCTCCTTCTTTCCTCTATCCTCCCCATGCTGCTTCAACACTAATATTGTTCCTTGGGAGGGAGCTTGGGCTGTGGGGTGGTGGAGGAAGGGTTCTGACTAGGCTCTACAGGAGGCTCTGAGCAGGAAACCCAAACCCTCCCTGACCCCGACCTCTCTCTGCTGTGTCTGCTACTGCTCCTACATATGGCCCTGCCACGATCACTCTGCCTGCCTGTCTGCCACGATCACTCTGCCTGCCTGTCTGCCACGATCACTCTGCCTGCCTGTCTGCCACAATCACTCTGCCTGCCTGCCTGCCTGCCTGTCTGTCTGTCTGTCTGTCTGTCTGTCTGTCTGTCTGTCTGTCTGTCTGTCTGTCTGTCTGTCTGTCTGTGTGCAACGATCACTCTGCCTGCCTGTCTGCCACGATCACTCTGCCTGCCTGTCTGTCTGTCTGTCTGTCTGTCTGTCTGTCTGTCTGTCTGTCTGTCTGCCACGATCACTCTGTCTGTCTGTCTGTCTGTCTGTCTGTCTGTCTGTCTGCCACAATCACTCTGTCTGTCTGTCTGTCTGTCTGTCTGTCTGTCTGTCTGTCTGTCTGTCTGTCTGTCTGTCTGTCTGTCTGTCTGTCTGTCTGCCACGATCACTCTGTCTGTCTGTCTGTCTGTCTGTCTGTCTGTCTGTCTGTCTGTCTGTCTGTCTGCCACGATCACTCTGTCTGTCTGTCTGTCTGTCTGTCTGTCTGTCTGTCTGTCTGTCTGTCTGTCTGTCTGTCTGTCTGTCTGCCTGCCACGATCACTCTGTCTGTCTGTCTGTCTGTCTGTCTGTCTGTCTGTCTGTCTGTCTGTCTGTCTGCCACGATCACTCTGTCCGTCTGTCTGTCTGTCTGCCACGATCACTCTGTCCGTCTGTCTGTCTGTCTGCCACGATCACTCTGTCCGTCTGCCACGATCACTCTGTCCGTCCGTCCGTCCGTCCGTCCGTCCGTCCGTCCGTCCGTCTGTCTGTCTGTGTGCCACGATCAGTCTGCCTGCCTGCATGTCTGTCTGTCTGTCTGTCTGTCTGTCTGTCTGTCTGTCTGTCTGTCTGTCTGTCTGTCTGTCTGTCTGTCTGTGTGCCTAGCAATGTGCTCACATGTAGCTCACAGAGACACCAGGGGTGAGTTCTGTAGCGTGAGACATTCAGCATGCTGCAGATAGAACATGGGGTGAGTTCTGTAGCGTGAGACATTCAGCATGCTGCAGATAGAACATGGGGTGAGTTCTGTAGCGTGAGACATTCAGCATGCTGCAGATAGAACATGGGGTGAGTTCTGTAGCGTGAGACATTCAGCATGCTGCAGATAGAACATGGGGTGAGTTCTGTAGCGTGAGACATTCAGCATGCTGCAGATAGAACATGGGGTGAGTTCTGCAGCGTGAGACATTCAGCATGCTGCAGATAGAACATGGGGTGAGTTCTGCAGCGTGAGACATTCAGCATGCTGCAGATAGAACATGGGGTGAGTTCTGCAGCGTGAGACATTCAGCATGCTGCAGATAGAACATGGGGTGAGTTCTGCAGCGTGAGACATTCAGCATGCTGCAGATAGAACATGGGGTGAGTTCTGCAGCGTGAGACATTCAGCATGCTGCAGATAGAACATGGGGTGAGTTCTGCAGCGTGAGACATTCAGCATGCTGCAGATAGAACATGGGGTGAGTTCTGCAGCGTGAGACATTCAGCATGCTGCAGATAGAACATGGGGTGAGTTCTGTAGCGTGAGCCATTCAGCATGCTGCAGATAGAACATGGGGTGAGTTCTGCAGCGTGAGACATTCAGCATGCTGCAGATAGAACATGGGGTGAGTTCTGCAGCGTGAGACATTCAGCATGCTGCAGATAGAACATGGGGTGAGTTCTGCAGCGTGAGACATTCAGCATGCTGCAGATAGAACATGGGGTGAGTTCTGCAGCGTGAGACATTCAGCATGCTGCAGATAGAACATGGGGTGAGTTCTGCAGCGTGGGACATTCAGCATGCTGCAGATAGAACATGGGGTGAGTTCTGCAGCGTGAGACATTCAGCATGCTGCAGATAGAACATGGGGTGAGTTCTGCAGCGTGAGACATTCAGCATGCTGCAGATAGAACATGGGGTGAGTTCTGCAGCGTGAGACATTTAGCATGCTGCAGATAGAACATGGAATGAACAGATATGTTGACCTATTTTACAGACAGGAAAAATGGTTTGGAAACAGAGGGACTAGTTACTTAACAACGGTAATTTCCATATTTAGGTTGAAAATGTTTTTCTGTGATTTCCAGTGAATGTGACATACTGTAGGTCTTAATAAAGATACCAATGTGTACTGGAACATTGTACATGTCTTGTGCCTCTCACCAATAAATCAATATTTTCAGCATACATACAGCAACCCTACTATACCATAAAACATATATATTTCTATGGACCACAATGTGTCTTCCCAGTTATAACCATGACAACACACATCTCAACATTTCCCCTGAATGCCACCAGTACAATGTGCAATACCTGAGCATAGATGTACAATACCTGAGCATAGATGTACAATACCTGAGCATAGATGTACAATACCTGAGCATAGATGTACAATACCTGAGCATAGATGTACAATACCTGAGCATAGATGTACAATACCTGTACAATACCTGAGCATAGATGTACAATACCTGAGCATAGATGTACAATACCTGTACAATACCTGAGCATAGATGTACAATACCTGAGCATAGATGTACAATACCTGAGCATAGATGGAGGGTAATCCTCAGAGACCCACAACCGTTAACTGAGATTGCCAGATCACTATATTTGTTTAGTTCAATTATTTTTGGTTTATTTTATTTTTGAAGCGACTTTGAGATTGTACTTGTAATGAAAAACGCTATATAGAATACATATTATTATTATTATTATTTGCAGAATCGCTGCCCAGGTGGGGACACTGTTGGGTTCCCTTCAGTTACTTACTGTATTTAGGCCTGTATGTCCAGCTGTCTTGATTTCAATTATAGACAATGTTACATTTTAAATGATTGAGCCAATAGTTTTTCTATAGCCAATAGTCCCATTCCCGGTGATAGGGATACGAGCCTGATTGTAAACTGACTGACCAGTGACTGGGCTGTAGCTGTTACTGTGACTGTGAGGGGCTGTACACTGGGACTGTGAGGAGCTGTAGCTGTACACTGGGACTGTGACGAGCTGTACACTGGGACTGTGAGGAGCTGTAGCTGTACACTGGGACTGTGACGAGCTGTACACTGGGACTGTGAGGGGCTGTAGCTGTACACTGGGACTGTGAGGGGCTGTAGCTGTACACTGGGACTGTGAGGAGCTGTAGCTGTACACTGGGACTGTGACGAGCTGTACACTGGGACTGTGAGGGGCTGTAGCTGTACACTGGGACTGTGAGGGGCTGTAGCTGTACACTGGGACTGTGAGGAGCTGTACACTGGGACTGTGAGTGGCTGTAGCTGTACACTGGGACTGTGAGTGGCTGTAGCTGTACACTGGGACTGTGAGGAGCTGTACACTGGGACTGTGAGGGGCTGTAGCTGTTACTGGGACTGTAGAGGCTGTAGCTGTACACTGGGACTGTGAGGGGCTGTAGCTGTTACTAGGACTGTAAGGGGCTGTAGCTGTACACTGGGACTGTGAGGGGCTGTAGCTGTTACTACGCCTGTAAGGGGCCGTAGCTGTACACTGGGACTGTGAGAGGCTGTAGCTGTTACTAGGACTGTAAGGGGCTGTAGCTGTTACTAGGCCTGTAAGGGGCTGTAGCTGTTACTAGGCCTGTAAGGGGCTGTAGCTGTTACTAGGACTGTAGGGGCTGTAGCTGTTACTAGGACTGTAGGGGCTGTAGCTGTACACTGGGACATTAAGGGGCTGTAGCTGTTACTAGGACTGTAGGGGCTGTAGCTGTTACTAGGACTGTAAGGGGCTGTAGCTGTACACTGGGACTGTAGGGGCTGTAGCTGTTACTAGGACTGTAGGGGCTGTAGCTGTACACTGGGACTGTGAGGGGCTGGAGCTGTTACTAGGACTGTAAGGGGCTGTAGCTGTTACTGGGACTGTGAGGGGCTGTAGCTGTTACTTGGACTGTGAGGGGCTGTAGCTGTTACTGGGACTGTGAGGGGCTGTAGCTGTTACTAGGCCTGTAAGGGACTGTAGCTGTTACTGGGACTGTGAGGGGCTGTAGCTGTTACTAGGACTGTAAGGGGCTGTAGCTGTACACTGGGACTGTGAGGGGCTGTAGCTGTACACTGGGACTGTGAGGGGCTGTAGCTCTACACTGGGACTGTGAGGGGCTGTAGCTGTACACTGGGACTGTGAGGGGCTGTAGCTGTTACTAGGCCTGTAAGGGACTCTAGCTGTTACTAGGCCTGTAAGGGACTGTAGCTGTTACTAGGCCTGTAAGGGACTGTAGCTGTTACTAGGACTGTAGGGGCTGTAGCTGTACACTGGGGACTGTGAGCTGCTGTAGCTGTACACTGGGACATTGAGGGGCTGTAGCTGTTACTAGGCCTGTAAGGGGTTGTAGCTGTTACTAGGACTATATGGGCTGTAGCTGTTACTAGGACTGTAAGGGGCTGTAGCTGTTACTAGGACTGTAAGGGGCTGTAGCTGTACACTGGGACTGTAGGGGCTGTAGCTGTTACTAGGACTGTAGGGGCTGTAGCTGTACACTGGGACTGTGAGGGGCTGGAGCTGGTACTAGGACTGTAAGGGGCTGTAGCTGTTACTAGGACTGTAGGGGCTGTAGCTGTTACTAGGAGTGTAAGGGGCTGTAGCTGTACACGGACTCTGAGGGGCTGTAGTTGTTACTACGCCTGTAAGGGGCCGTTGCTGTACACTGGGACTGTTAGGGGCTGTAGCTGTACACTGGGACTGTGAGGGGCTGTAGCTGTACACTGGGACTGTGAGGGGCTGTAGCTGTACACAGGGACTGTGAGGGGCTGTAGCTGTACACAGGGACTGTGAGGGGCTGTAGCTGTTACTAGGCCTGTAAGGGGCTGTAGCTGTACACAGGGACTGTGAGGGGCTGTAGCTGTTACTAGGACTGTAAGGGGCTGTAGCTGTACACTGGGACTGTGAGGGGCTGTAGCTGTTACTATGCCTGTAAGGGGCCGTAGCTGTACACTGGGACTGTGAGCGGCTGTAGCTGTTACTAGGACTGTAAGGGGCTGTAGCTGTTACTAGGCCTGTAAGGGGCTGTAGCTGTTACTAGGCCTGTAAGGGGCTGTAGCTGTTACTAGGACTGTAGGGGCTGTAGCTGTTACTGGGACTGTATAGGCTGTAGCTGTACACTGGGACTGTGAGCGGCAGTAGCTGTACACTGGGACTGTGAGGGGCTGTAGCTGTACACTGGGACTGTGAGTGGCTGTAGCTGTTACTGGGACTGTGAGGGGCTGTAGCTGTACACTGGGACTGTGAGGGGCTGTATCTGTACACTGGGACTGTGAGGGGCTGTAGCTGTTACTGGGACTGTGAGGGGCTGTAGCTGTTACTAGGACTGTGAGGGGTTGTAGCTGTACACTGGGACTGTGAGGGGCTGTAGCTGTTACTGGGACTGTGAGGGGCTGTAGCTGTACACTGGGACTGTGAGGGGTTGTAGCTGTACACTGGGACTGTGATTGGCTGTAGCTGTTACTTGGACTGTGAGGGGCTGTAGCTGTTACTGGGACTGTGAGGGGCTGTAGCTGTTACTGGGACTGTAGAGGCTGTAGCTGTACACTGGGACTGTGAGGGGCTGTAGCTGTACACTGGGACTGTGAGGGGCTGTAGCTGTTACTAGGCCTGTAAGGGACTGTAGCTGTTACTGGGACTGTGAGGGGCTGTAGATGTTACTAGGACTGTAATGGGCTGTAGCTGTACACTGGGACTGTGAGGGGCTGTAGCTGTACACTGGGACTGTGAGGGGCTGTAGCTGTACACTGGGACTGTGAGGGGCTGTAGCTGTACACTGGGACTTTGAGGGGCTGTAGCTGTTACTAGGACTGTAGGGGCTGTAGCTGTTACTAGGACTGTAAGGGGCTGTAGCTGTACACTGGGACTGTGAGGGGCTGTAGCTGTACACTGGGACTGTGAGGGGCTGTAGCTGTACACAGGGACTGTGAGGGGCTGTAGCTGTACACAGGGACTGTGAGGGGCTGTAGCTGTTACTAGGCCTGTAAGGGGCTGTAGCTGTACACTGTGAGGGGCTGTAGCTGTTACTAGGACTGTAAGGGGCTGTAGCTGTACACTGGGACTGTGAGGGGCTGTAGCTGTTACTACGCCTGTAAGGGGCCGTAGCTGTACACTGGGACTGTGAGAGGCTGTAGCTGTTACTAGGACTGTAAGGGGCTGTAGCTGTTACTAGGCCTGTAAGGGGCTGTAGCTGTTACTAGGCCTGTAAGGGGCTGTAGCTGTTACTAGGACTGTAGGGGCTGTAGCTGTTACTAGGACTGTAGGGGCTGTAGCTGTACACTGGGACATTAAGGGGCTGTAGCTGTTACTAGGACTGTAGGGGCTGTAGCTGTTACTAGGACTGTAAGGGGCTGTAGCTGTACACTGGGACTGTAGGGGCTGTAGCTGTTACTAGGACTGTAGGGGCTGTAGCTGTACACTGGGACTGTGAGGGGCTGGAGCTGTTACTAGGACTGTAAGGGGCTGTAGCTGTTACTGGGACTGTGAGGGGCTGTAGCTGTTACTTGGACTGTGAGGGGCTGTAGCTGTTACTGGGACTGTGAGGGGCTGTAGCTGTTACTAGGCCTGTAAGGGACTGTAGCTGTTACTGGGACTGTGAGGGGCTGTAGCTGTTACTAGGACTGTAAGGGGCTGTAGCTGTACACTGGGACTGTGAGGGGCTGTAGCTGTACACTGGGACTGTGAGGGGCTGTAGCTCTACACTGGGACTGTGAGGGGCTGTAGCTGTACACTGGGACATTGAGGGGCTGTAGCTGTTACTAGGCCTGTAAGGGGTTGTAGCTGTTACTAGGACTATATGGGCAGTAGCTGTTACTAGGACTGTAAGGGGATGTAGCTGTTACTAGGACTGTAAGGGGCTGTAGCTGTACACTGGGACTGTAGGGGCTGTAGCTGTTACTAGGACTGTAGGGGCTGTAGCTGTACACTGGACTGTGAGGGGCTGGAGCTGGTACTAGGACTGTAAGGGGCTGTAGCTGTTACTAGGACTGTAGGGGCTGTAGCTGTTACTAGGAGTGTAAGGGGCTGAAGCTGTACACGGACTGTGAGGGGCTGTAGTTGTTACTACGCCTGTAAGGGGCCGTTGCTGTACACTGGGACTGTTAGGGGCTGTAGCTGTACACTGGGACTGTGAGGGGCTGTAGCTGTACACTGGGACTGTGAGGGGCTGTTGCTGTACACAGGGACTGTGAGGGGCTGTAGCTGTACACAGGGACTGTGAGGGGCTGTAGCTGTTACTAGGCCTGTAAGGGGCTGTAGCTGTACACAGGGACTGTGAGGGGCTGTAGCTGTTACTAGGACTGTAAGGGGCTGTAGCTGTACACTGGGACTGTGAGGGGCTGTAGCTGTTACTATGCCTGTAAGGGGCCGTAGCTGTACACTGGGACTGTGAGCGGCTGTAGCTGTTACTAGGACTGTAAGGGGCTGTAGCTGTTACTAGGCCTGTAAGGGGCTGTAGCTGTTACTAGGCCTGTAAGGGGCTGTAGCTGTTACTAGGACTGTAGGGGCTGTAGCTGTTACTGGGACTGTATAGGCTGTAGCTGTACACTGGGACTGTGAGCGGCAGTAGCTGTACACTGGGACTGTGAGGGGCTGTAGCTGTACACTGGGACTGTGAGTGGCTGTAGCTGTTACTGGGACTGTGAGGGGCTGTAGCTGTACACTGGGACTGTGAGGGGCTGTATCTGTACACTGGGACTGTGAGGGGCTGTAGCTGTTACTGGGACTGTGAGGGGCTGTAGCTGTTACTAGGACTGTGAGGGGTTGTAGCTGTACACTGGGACTGTGAGGGGCTGTAGCTGTTACTGGGACTGTGAGGGGCTGTAGCTGTACACTGGGACTGTGAGGGGATGTAGCTGTACACTGGGACTGTGATTGGCTGTAGCTGTTACTTGGACTGTGAGGGGCTGTAGCTGTTACTGGGACTGTGAGGGGCTGTAGCTGTTACTGGGACTGTAGAGGCTGTAGCTGTACACTGGGACTTTGAGGGGCTGTAGCTGTACACTGGGACTGTGAGGGGCTGTAGCTGTTACTAGGCCTGTAAGGGACTGTAGCTGTTACTGGGACTGTGAGGGGCTGTAGATGTTACTAGGACTGTAATGGGCTGTAGCTGTACACTGGGACTGTGAGGGGCTGTAGCTGTACACTGGGACTGTGAGGGGCTGTAGCTGTACACTGGGACTGTGAGGGGCTGTAGCTGTACACTGGGACTTTGAGGGGCTGTAGCTGTTACTAGGACTGTAGGGGCTGTAGCTGTTACTAGGACTGTAAGGGGCTGTAGCTGTACACTGGGACTGTGAGGGGCTGTAGCTGTACACTGGGACTGTGAGGGGCTGTAGCTGTACACAGGGACTGTGAGGGGCTGTAGCTGTACACAGGGACTGTGAGGGGCTGTAGCTGTTACTAGGCCTGTAAGGGGCTGTAGCTGTACACTGTGAGGGGCTGTAGCTGTTACTAGGACTGTAAGGGGCTGTAGCTGTACACTGGGACTGTGAGGGGCTGTAGCTGTTACTACGCCTGTAAGGGGCCGTAGCTGTACACTGGGACTGTGAGAGGCTGTAGCTGTTACTAGGACTGTAAGGGGCTGTAGCTGTTACTAGGCCTGTAAGGGGCTGTAGCTGTTACTAGGCCTGTAAGGGGCTGTAGCTGTTACTAGGACTGTAGGGGCTGTAGCTGTTACTAGGACTGTAGGGGCTGTAGCTGTACACTGGGACATTAAGGGGCTGTAGCTGTTACTAGGACTGTAGGGGCTGTAGCTGTTACTAGGACTGTAAGGGGCTGTAGCTGTACACTGGGACTGTAGGGGCTGTAGCTGTTACTAGGACTGTAGGGGCTGTAGCTGTACACTGGGACTGTGAGGGGCTGGAGCTGTTACTAGGACTGTAAGGGGCTGTAGCTGTTACTGGGACTGTGAGGGGCTGTAGCTGTTACTTGGACTGTGAGGGGCTGTAGCTGTTACTGGGACTGTGAGGGGCTGTAGCTGTTACTAGGCCTGTAAGGGACTGTAGCTGTTACTGGGACTGTGAGGGGCTGTAGCTGTTACTAGGACTGTAAGGGGCTGTAGCTGTACACTGGGACTGTGAGGGGCTGTAGCTGTACACTGGGACTGTGAGGGGCTGTAGCTCTACACTGGGACTGTGAGGGGCTGTAGCTGTACACTGGGACATTGAGGGGCTGTAGCTGTTACTAGGCCTGTAAGGGGTTGTAGCTGTTACTAGGACTATATGGGCAGTAGCTGTTACTAGGACTGTAAGGGGATGTAGCTGTTACTAGGACTGTAAGGGGCTGTAGCTGTACACTGGGACTGTAGGGGCTGTAGCTGTTACTAGGACTGTAGGGGCTGTAGCTGTACACTGGACTGTGAGGGGCTGGAGCTGGTACTAGGACTGTAAGGGGCTGTAGCTGTTACTAGGCCTGTAAGGGGTTGTAGCTGTTACTAGGACTATATGGGCAGTAGCTGTTACTAGGACTGTAAGGGGCTGTAGTTGTTACTACGCCTGTAAGGGGCCGTTGCTGTACACTGGGACTGTTAGGGGCTGTAGCTGTACACTGGGACTGTGAGGGGCTGTAGCTGTACACTGGGACTGTGAGGGGCTGTTGCTGTACACAGGGACTGTGAGGGGCTGTAGCTGTACACAGGGACTGTGAGGGGCTGTAGCTGTTACTAGGCCTGTAAGGGGCTGTAGCTGTACACAGGGACTGTGAGGGGCTGTAGCTGTTACTAGGACTGTAAGGGGCTGTAGCTGTACACTGGGACTGTGAGGGGCTGTAGCTGTTACTATGCCTGTAAGGGGCCGTAGCTGTACACTGGGACTGTGAGCGGCTGTAGCTGTTACTAGGACTGTAAGGGGCTGTAGCTGTTACTAGGCCTGTAAGGGGCTGTAGCTGTTACTAGGCCTGTAAGGGGCTGTAGCTGTTACTAGGACTGTAGGGGCTGTAGTTGTTACTGGGACTGTAGAGGCTGTAGCTGTACACTGGGACTGTGAGGGGTTGTAGCTGTACACTGGGACTGTGAGGGGCTGTAGCTGTACAATGGGACTGTGAGGGGCTTTAGCTGTACACTGGGACTGTGAGGGGCTGTAGCTGTACACTGGGACTGTGAGGGGCTGTAGCTGTACACTGGGACTGTTAGGGGCTGTAGCTGTACACTGGGACTGTGAGGGGCTGTAGCTGTACACTGGGACTGTGAGGGGCTGTAGCTGTACACAGGGACTGTGAGGGGCTGTAGCTGTACACAGGGACTGTGAGGGGCTGTAGCTGTTACTAGGCCTGTAAGGGGCTGTAGCTGTACACAGGGACTGTGAGGGGCTGTAGCTGTTACTAGGACTGTAAGGGGCTGTAGCTGTACACTGGGACTGTGAGGGGCTGTAGCTGTTACTATGCCTGTAAGGGGCCGTAGCTGTACACTGGGACTGTGAGCGGCTGTAGCTGTTACTAGGACTGTAAGGGGCTGTAGCTGTTACTAGGCCTGTAAGGGGCTGTAGCTGTTACTAGGCCTGTAAGGGGCTGTAGCTGTTACTAGGACTGTAGGGGCTGTAGTTGTTACTGGGACTGTAGAGGCTGTAGCTGTACACTGGGACTGTGAGGGGTTGTAGCTGTACACTGGGACTGTGAGGGGCTGTAGCTGTACACTGGGACTGTGAGGGGCTTTAGCTGTACACTGGGACTGTGAGGGGCTGTAGCTGTACACTGGGACTGTGAGGGGCTGTAGCTGTTACTGGGACTGTGAGGGGCTGTAGCTGTACACTGCGACTGTGAGGGGCTGTAGCTGTTACTTGGACTGTGAGGGGCTGTAGCTGTTACTGGGACTGTGAGTGGCTGTAGCTGTACACTGGGACTGTGAGGGGCTGTAGCTGTACACTGGGACTGTGAGGGGCTGTAGCTGTACACTGGGACTGTGAGGGGCTGTAGCTGTACACTGGGACTGTGAGGGGCTGTAGCTGTACACTAGGACTGTGATGGGCTGTAGCTGTTACTAGGCCTGTAAGGGACTGTAGCTGTTACTAGGCCTGTAAGGGACTGTAGCTGTTACTAGGACTGTAGGGGCTGTAGCTGTACACTGGGACATTAAGGGGCTGTAGCTGTTACTCGGACTGTAGGGGCTGTAGCTGTTACTAGGACTGTAAGGGGCTGTAGCTGTTACTAGGACTGTAGGGGCTGTAGCTGTTATTAGGACTGTAAGGGGCTGTAGCTGTACACTGGGACTGTAGGGGCTGTAGCTGTTACTAGGACTGTAGGGGCTGTAGCTGTACACTGGGACTGTGAGGGGCTGGAGCTGTTACTAGGCCTGTAAGGGACTGTAGCTGTTACTAGGACTGTAGGGGCAGAAGCTGTACACTGGGGACTGTGAGGGGTTGTAGCTGTACACTGGGACTGTGAGGGGCTGTAGCTGTACACTGGGACTGTGAGGGGCTGTAGCTGTACACTGGGACTGTGAGGGGCTGTAGCTGTTACTGGGACTGTGAGGGGCTGTAGCTGTACACTGGGACTGTGAGGGGCTGTAGCTGTTACTTGGACTGTGAGGGGCTGTAGCTGTTACTGGGACTGTGAGTGGCTGTAGCTGTACACTGGGACTGTGAGGGGCTGTAGCTGTACACTGGGACTGTGAGGGGCTGTAGTTTTACACTGGGACTGTGAGGGGCTGTAGCTGTACACTGGGACTGTGAGGGGCTGTAGCTGTTACTAGGCCTGTAAGGAACTGTAGCTGTTACTAGGCCTGTAAGGGACTGTAGCTGTTACTAGGCCTGTAAGGGTCTGTAGCTGTTACTAGGACTGTAAGGGCAGAAGCTGTACACTGGGGACTGTGAGCTGCTGTAGCTGTTCACTGGGACTGTGAGGGGCTGTAGCTGTACACTGGGACTGTGAGGGGCTGTAGCTGCTACTTGGCCTGTAAGGGACTGTAGCTGTTACTAGGCCTGTAAGGGACTGTAGCTGTTACTAGGACTGTAGGGGCAGTAGCTGTACACTGGGACATTAAGGGACTGTAGCTGTTACTAGGACTGTAGGGGCTGTAGCTGTTACTTGGACTGTAAGGGGCTGTAGCTGTACACTGGGACTGTGAGGGGCTGTAGCTGTTACTAGGACTGTGAGGGGTTGTAGCTGTACACTGGGACTGTGAGGGGCTGTAGCTGAACACTGGGACTGTGAGGGGCTGTAGCTGTACACTGGGACTGTGAGGGGTTGTAGCTGTACACTGGGACTGTGAGGGGCTGTAGCTGTACACTGGGACTGTGAGGGGCTGTAGCTGTACACTGGGACTGTGAGGGGCTGTAGCTGTTACTGGGACTGTGAGGGGCTGTAGCTGTACACTGGGACTGTGAGGGGCTGTAGCTGTTACTTGGACTGTGAGGGGCTGTAGCTGTTACTGGGACTGTGAGTGGCTGTAGCTGTACACTGGGACTGTGAGGGGCTGTAGCTGTACACTGGGACTGTGAGGGGCTGTAGCTTTACACTGGGACTGTGAGGGGCTGTAGCTGTACACTGGGACTGTGAGGGGCTGTAGCTGTTACTAGGCCTGTAAGGAACTGTAGCTGTTACTAGGCCTGTAAGGGACTGTAGCTGTTACTAGGCCTGTAAGGGTCTGTAGCTGTTACTAGGACTGTAAGGGCAGAAGCTGTACACTGGGGACTGTGAGCTGCTGTAGCTGTTCACTGGGACTGTGAGGGGCTGTAGCTGTACACTGGGACTGTGAGGGGCTGTAGCTGTACACTGGGACTGTGAGGGGCTGTAGCTGTACACTGGGACTGTGAGGGGCTGTAGCTGCTACCAGGCCTGTAAGGGACTGTAGCTGTTACTAGGCCTGTAAGGGACTGTAGCTGTTACTAGGACTGTAGGGGCTGTAGCTGTACACTGGGACATTAAGGGGCTGTAGCTGTTACTAGGACTGTAGGGGCTGTAGCTGTTACTAGGACTGTAAGGGGCTGTAGCTGTACACTGGGACTGTGAGGGGCTGTAGCTGTTACTAGGACTGTGAGGGGTTGTAGCTGTACACTGGGACTGTGAGGGGCTGTAGCTGAACACTGGGACTGTGAGGGGCTGTAGCTGTACACTGGGACTGTGAGGGGCTGTAGCTGTTACTGGGACTGTGAGGGGCTGTAGCTGTTACTAGGACTGTGAGGGGTTGTAGCTGTACACTGGGACTGTGAGGGGCTGTAGCTGTACACAGGGACTGTGAGGGGCTGTAGTTGTACACATGGACTGTGAGGGGCTGTAGCTGTTACTAGGCCTGTAAGGGGCTGTAGCTGTACACTGTGAGGGGCTGTAGCTGTTACTAGGACTGTAAGGGGCTGTAGCTGTACACCGGGACTGTGAGGGGCTGTAGTTGTTACTACGCCTGTAAGGGGCCGTTGCTGTACACTGGGACTGTTAGGGGCTGTAGCTGTACACTGGGACTGTGAGGGGCTGTAGCTGTACACTGGGACTGTGAGGGGCTGTAGCTGTACACAGGGACTGTGAGGGGCTGTAGCTGTACACAGGGACTGTGAGGGGCTGTAGCTGTTACTAGGCCTGTAAGGGGCTGTAGCTGTACACAGGGACTGTGAGGGGCTGTAGCTGTTACTAGGACTGTAAGGGGCTGTAGCTGTACACTGGGCCTTTGAGGGGCTTTAGCTGTTACTACTCCTGTAAGGGGCCGTAGCTGTACACTGGGACTGTGAGCGGCTGTAGCTGTTACTAGGACTGTAAGGGGCTGTAGCTGTTACTAGGCCTGTAAGGGGCTGTAGCTGTTACTAGGCCTGTAAGGGGCTGTAGCTGTTACTAGGACTGTAGGGGCTGTAGCTGTTACTGGGACTGTAGAGGCTGTAGCTGTACACTGGGACTGTGAGGGGTTGTAGCTGTACACTGGGACTGTGAGGGGCTGTAGCTGTACACTGGGACTGTGAGGGGCTGTAGCTGTACACTGGGACTGTGAGGGGCTGTAGCTGTTACTGGGACTGTGAGGGGCTGTAGCTTTACACTGGGACTGTGAGGGGCTGTAGCTGTTACTTGGACTGTGAGGGGCTGTAGCTGTTACTGGGACTGTGAGTGGCTGTAGCTGTACACTGGGACTGTGAGGGGCTGTAGCTGTACACTGGGACTGTGAGGGGCTGTAGCTTTACACTGGGACTGTGAGGGGCTGTAGCTGTACACTGGGACTGTGAGGGGCTGTAGCTGTTACTAGGCCTGTAAGGAACTGTAGCTGTTACTAGGCCTGTAAGCGACTGTAGCTGTTACTAGGCCTGTAAGGGTCTGTAGCTGTTACTAGGACTGTAAGGGCAGAAGCTGTACACTGGGGACTGTGAGCTGCTGTAGCTGTTCACTGGGACTGTGAGGGGCTGTAGCTGTACACTGGGACTGTGAGGGGCTGTAGCTGTACACTGGGACTGTGAGGGGCTGTAGCTGTACACTGGGAGTGTGAGGGGCTGTAGCTGCTACTAGGCCTGTAAGGGACTGTAGCTGTTACTAGGCCTGTAAGGGACTGTAGCTGTTACTAGGCCTGTAAGGGGCTGTAGCTGTTACTAGGACTGTAGGGGCTGTAGCTGTACACTGGGACATTAAGGGGCTGTAGCTGTTACTAGGACTGTAGGGGCTGTAGCTGTTACTAGGACTGTAAGGGGCTGTAGCTGTACACTGGGACTGTGAGGGGCTGTAGCTGTTACTAGGACTGTGAGGGGTTGTAGCTGTACACTGGGACTGTGAGGGGCTGTAGCTGAACACTGGGACTGTGAGGGGCTGTAGCTGTACACTGGGACTGTGAGGGGCTGTAGCTGTTACTGGGACTGTGAGGGGCTGTAGCTGTTACTAGGACTGTGAGGGGTTGTAGCTGTACACTGGGACTGTGAGGGGCTGTAGCTGTACACAGGGACTGTGAGGGGCTGTAGTTGTACACATGGACTGTGAGGGGCTGTAGCTGTTACTAGGCCTGTAAGGGGCTGTAGCTGTACACTGTGAGGGGCTGTAGCTGTTACTAGGACTGTAAGGGGCTGTAGCTGTACACCGGGACTGTGAGGGGCTGTAGTTGTTACTACGCCTGTAAGGGGCCGTTGCTGTACACTGGGACTGTTAGGGGCTGTAGCTGTACACTGGGACTGTGAGGGGCTGTAGCTGTACACTGGGACTGTGAGGGGCTGTAGCTGTACACAGGGACTGTGAGGGGCTGTAGCTGTACACAGGGACTGTGAGGGGCTGTAGCTGTTACTAGGCCTGTAAGGGGCTGTAGCTGTACACAGGGACTGTGAGGGGCTGTAGCTGTTACTAGGACTGTAAGGGGCTGTAGCTGTACACTGGGCCTTTGAGGGGCTTTAGCTGTTACTACTCCTGTAAGGGGCCGTAGCTGTACACTGGGACTGTGAGCGGCTGTAGCTGTTACTAGGACTGTAAGGGGCTGTAGCTGTTACTAGGCCTGTAAGGGGCTGTAGCTGTTACTAGGCCTGTAAGGGGCTGTAGCTGTTACTAGGACTGTAGGGGCTGTAGCTGTTACTGGGACTGTAGAGGCTGTAGCTGTACACTGGGACTGTGAGGGGTTGTAGCTGTACACTGGGACTGTGAGGGGCTGTAGCTGTACACTGGGACTGTGAGGGGCTGTAGCTGTTACTGGGACTGTGAGGGGATGTAGCTTTACACTGGGACTGTGAGGGGCTGTAGCTGTTACTTGGACTGTGAGGGGCTGTAGCTGTTACTGGGACTGTGAGTGGCTGTAGCTGTACACTGGGACTGTGAGGGGCTGTAGCTGTACACTGGGACTGTGAGGGGCTGTAGCTTTACACTGGGACTGTGAGGGGCTGTAGCTGTACACTGGGACTGTGAGGGGCTGTAGCTGTTACTAGGCCTGTAAGGAACTGTAGCTGTTACTAGGCCTGTAAGCGACTGTAGCTGTTACTAGGCCTGTAAGGGTCTGTAGCTGTTACTAGGACTGTAAGGGCAGAAGCTGTACACTGGGGACTGTGAGCTGCTGTAGCTGTTCACTGGGACTGTGAGGGGCTGTAGCTGTACACTGGGACTGTGAGGGGCTGTAGCTGTACACTGGGACTGTGAGGGGCTGTAGCTGTACACTGGGAGTGTGAGGGGCTGTAGCTGCTACTAGGCCTGTAAGGGACTGTAGCTGTTACTAGGCCTGTAAGGGACTGTAGCTGTTACTAGGCCTGTAAGGGACTGTAGCTGTTACTAGGACTGTAGGGGCTGTAGCTGTACACTGGGACATTAAGGGGCTGTAGCTGTTACTAGGACTGTAGGGGCTGTAGCTGTTACTAGGACTGTAAGGGGCTGTAGCTGTACACTGGGACTGTGAGGGGCTGTAGCTGTTACTAGGACTGCGAGGGGTTGTAGATGTACACTGGGACTGTGAGGGGCTGTAGCTGAACACTGGGACTGTGAGGGGCTGTAGCTGTACACTGGGACTGTGAGGGGTTGTAGCTGTACACTGGGACTGTGAGGGGCTGTAGCTGTACACTGGGACTGTGAGGGGCTGTAGCTGTACACTGGGACTGTGAGGGGCTGTAGCTGTTACTGGGACTGTGAGGGGCTGTAGCTGTACACTGGGACTGTGAGGGGCTGTAGCTGTTACTTGGACTGTGAGGGGCTGTAGCTGTTACTGGGACTGTGAGTGGCTGTAGCTGTACACTGGGACTGTGAGGGGCTGTAGCTGTACACTGGGACTGTGAGGGGCTGTAGCTTTACACTGGGACTGTGAGGGGCTGTAGCTGTACACTGGGACTGTGAGGGGCTGTAGCTGTTACTAGGCCTGTAAGGAACTGTAGCTGTTACTAGGCCTGTAAGGGACTGTAGCTGTTACTAGGCCTGTAAGGGTCTGTAGCTGTTACTAGGACTGTAAGGGCAGAAGCTGTACACTGGGGACTGTGAGCTGCTGTAGCTGTTCACTGGGACTGTGAGGGGCTGTAGCTGTACACTGGGACTGTGAGGGGCTGTAGCTGTACACTGGGACTGTGAGGGGCTGTAGCTGTACACTGGGACTGTGAGGGGCTGTAGCTGCTACCAGGCCTGTAAGGGACTGTAGCTGTTACTAGGCCTGTAAGGGACTGTAGCTGTTACTAGGACTGTAGGGGCTGTAGCTGTACACTGGGACTGTGAGGTGCTGTAGCTGTACACTGGGACTGTGAGGTGCTGTAGCTGTTACTAGGACTGTGAGGGGTTGTAGCTGTACACTGGGACTGTGAGGGGCTGTAGCTGAACACTGGGACTGTGAGGGGCTGTAGCTGTACACTGGGACTGGGAGGGGCTGTAGCTGTTACTGGGACTGTGAGGGGCTGTAGCTGTTACTAGGACTGTGAGGGGTTGTAGCTGTACACTGGGACTGTGAGGGGCTGTAGCTGTACACAGGGACTGTGAGGGGCTGTAGCTGTACACATGGACTGTGAGGGGCTGTAGCTGTTACTAGGCCTGTAAGGGGCTGTAGCTGTACACTGTGAGGGGCTGTAGCTGTTACTAGGACTGTAAGGGGCTGTAGCTGTACACCGGGACTGTGAGGGGCTGTAGTTGTTACTACGCCTGTAAGGGGCCGTTGCTGTACACTGGGACTGTTAGGGGCTGTAGCTGTACACTGGGACTGTGAGGGGCTGTAGCTGTACACTGGGACTGTGAGGGGCTGTAGCTGTACACAGGGACAGTGAGGGGCTGTAGCTGTACACAGGGACTGTGAGGGGCTGTAGCTGTTACTAGGCCTGTAAGGGGCCGTTGCTGTACACTGGGACTGTTAGGGGCTGTAGCTGTACACTGGGACTGTGAGGGGCTGTAGCTGTACACAGGGACTGTGAGGGGCTGTAGCTGTACACAGGGACTGTGAGGGGCTGTAGCTGTTACTAGGCCTGTAAGGGGCTGTAGCTGTACACAGGGACTGTGAGGGGCTGTAGCTGTTACTAGGACTGTAAGGGGCTGTAGCTGTACACTGGGCCTTTGAGGGGCTTTAGCTGTTACTACTCCTGTAAGGGGCCGTAGCTGTACACTGGGACTGTGAGCGGCTGTAGCTGTTACTAGGACTGTAAGGGGCTGTAGCTGTTACTAGGCCTGTAAGGGGCTGTAGCTGTTACTAGGCCTGTAAGGGGCTGTAGCTGTTACTAGGACTGTAGGGCTGTAGCTGTTT